>NC_055688.1:24883601-25483601 GCF_017639745.1 Melanotaenia boesemani | reverse complement strand
GATGGAAAACAACGCTCCAGGCGCTTTTATATTTTCTGTGAGCGCACTGGATAAGGACGTAAACGACAATGCTCTCTTGTCCTATAGTTTGCTCAGAGGGGAAGGAGGACATAATGACATGACATCGTTTCTAAACATAAATGCTGAGAATGGAATAATATCAGCTCTGAAAAGTTTTGACTTTGAAAAACTGAAAACTTTCCAGTTCAAAGTTGTTGCCACAGATTCAGGAACTCCGTCTCTAAGCAGCAACGTCACAGTGAACGTGTTCATTCTGGATCAGAACGACAACGCTCCAGTCATCCTGTATCCAGTCAGCTCCAACGGTTCTGCTGAAGGTGTGGAGGAGATTCCCCGCAACGTGAACGCAGGACACTTGGTGACTAAAGTCAGAGCCTATGATGCTGATATAGGATATAACGGCTGGTTGCTGTTCTCACTGCAGGAAGTTACTGACCACAGTCTCTTTGGTTTGGACCGCTATACAGGACAGATCAGAACCCTTCGCTCATTCACAGAGACAGACGAGGCTGAGCATAAACTGGTTATACTGGTCAAAGACAATGGGAACGTTTCACTCTCAGCAACAGCTACTGTGATTGTCAAACTTGTGGAGCCCAAAGAGGCTTTTGCAGCTTCGGATGTGAAAAGTGTAACACAAAATGAGGAAAACAACGATGTGACTTTTTACTTAATGATAACTTTGGGCTCAGTTTCTGTTCTTTTTGTTATCAGCATCATTGTGCTGATTGCAATGCAGTGCTCAAAATCCACAGACTATACTTCTAAATATCTACAAGAGGCAAATTATGATGGAACCCTGTGTCACAGCATCCAGTACAGATCTGGAGACAAACGGTACATGTTAGTTGGACCAAGAATGAGTATAGGATCTACTATTGTTCCTGGGAGTCATGCAAATACCTTGGTGCTTCCAGATAGGAGACGGGGATCGGAGGAGGTAAGGGTTTAAAATCTGTGTTGTGAATATGTGTGATTGTCTTTAAATAATATATTTTTCCTCTTTTTTGTCTGAAAAAAGGACCTAAGCTATACTTTTTGTACAATGTATTGGATAATTTGCTAGCCTAATTAAATCCCATTTATTATCGTCTTTGTACTTATAGTAAGTGATGCCAAAATATAAGTCAGATTAGTAAAGTGCAGGAAATGGGTGGATGTTCCACCTATATAAGCGGAGCTACTGTGGTGGGACAGGATTTCACCCTTTCCTCTCCACTTTGCACGCCACAGGTGTGGCTCGTGTGAAGCACGGATTGCTGGGCGAAGCAGACTGTCCTATATCTGGGCAAGTGTCCTCTCCTCGCCACACTCAGTACTGAGATATATATAATAAACAATAGAGAGATGATCGCTTGTACAGAACAGTCTTTTGACTTGATAGTAAAACTGTCCTTGGTGCTGAAATAAAAATCTCAACGATCTTGAGAAGAGAAAACTATAGTGACATGCTATGTACTTTAAAATATATTGGCGTCTATGGGAAAGTTTTTATGACTTCTTGTGGTTGCTGTCCATGGTGTTGAAATAACAGGTTAACTTGTTATGCTGTATATATATATATATATATATATATATATATATATATATATATATATATATATATATATATATATATATATGAACATTTATATTTTAAAAATGAATGCAGATCATTATTGGTAGATATGTGGTATCTACAAGAACAATTAAAATGGTGAAACACTGGTATTAATGACTGTGCTGTTTTACGATCATTGTATTCCCATATTTGATAGAGCGGTTTTTAAAAATGTTTCTTTTCATAATACCAGCCTCTGGGTGTCACTATGAAAAAAGAAAATCTTAATCTATTTCATCTCTCCTCCCACAACCCGTTCTTTGTCATACAGAGCAGAGTCAAACACCACGCCAGCCGATAAGATAAAGACGCTCCTATCGCACAAAAATTCGATGATCAGAGGATTAGAATGATCTTTAAGCTTCTAACGTGGTGTTGTAATTATATCTGTTTATGGATAATGATGGACGATCGTAGAAACACTCGAAGAAGGGACTGCTCCTCGATAGCCTTTTATTTGGCTCTACTGCTTTGCTCAGGACAACAGGCTTCGGCTCAGATAAGGTACTCCATACCAGAGGAGGTAAAAGAAGAAAGTGTTGTTGGAAATGTTGCTAAAGATCTTGGCCTTGACATCACATCTTTGACTGATCGACGGTTCCGTGTTGTATCTGGGAGTAAGAACCTTAATTTTGACGTTAACCCGGAAAGTGGCGCATTATTTGTCAGAAACCATATCGACAGAGAGAAGCTCTGTCAAGGAAGCAGTGCTTGCCTTATGGAGTTAAAAATACTTGTAGAAAACCCTTTGGAAATCCACTACGTAAGTGTAGAAATCACTGATGTGAATGACCATTCTCCTAGTTTCCCTGAAAGAGATCAGACATTTGAAATTGCAGAGCAAACGCTACCAGGAAAGAAATTTCAGTTACACACTGCTCGCGACCCAGATGCCGGAATAAATTCTATTCGTACGTATACTTTAACACCAAATGATTATTTTGACATTAATATACGTCAAAGTGATGCTGGAAAGATTCCATTTTTAGTCCTGAAGAAATCTTTAGACAGAGAACAAACTAACACTCACACTTTAGTGGTTACGGCAGTTGATGGAGGTAAACCTTCACGATCAGGTACGCTAAATGTTTCCATTATTGTTCTTGACATTAATGATAATCGTCCCATATTTACTCAAGATATTTACCAACTGTCAATAAAAGAAAACATTCCTGTCGGTACATCTGTCTTTAGAATGAATGCGACAGATCTCGACGAAAATACTAATGGAGAAATTGAATACAGACTTGGCAAAACCTTGTCTAGAAAGGTGTATGAAATTTTTGAATTGGACAAATTAACCGGAGACATTGTAGTAAAAGGTGCAGTGGACTTTGAAGACAATGACGTATATGAACTGGATGTTGAGGCATCCGATAAAGGAACACCTCCATTAACCGGTGAGTGTCGAGTGATAATAAAAATCATAGACGTTAATGATAATCATCCAGAAATTGAAATCACATCATTGTCCAATACTGTGCCTGAAAACTCGAAGCCTGGAACAGTAATTTCACTTCTAAGTGTGTCAGATAAAGATTCTGATATAAACGGAAAAATAGTATCAACGATAATCAATGAGGTACCTTTTGAATTAAAACCTTCCTTTAAGGAAAACACATATTCTGTTATTACTAAAGAAACGTTGGATCGGGAAGAGCTGTCGCATTATGAAATAACAGTAAAGGCCACCGACTGTGGCGAACCTCCGTTATCTACATATAAAACTCTAAGCATTGACATTTCAGATGTGAATGACAACAGTCCGCACTTCTCGCAAAATCCATTATACGTTTACCTGATAGAAAACAACGTTGCTGGAGCGTCAATATTTTCGGTAAGCGCATCAGACAAGGATCTGAATGACAATGCAGCGATTTCTTATCAAATTGTGAGAGAAGGGAATCACAACGACATAATGTCCTTCCTAAATATACATTCAGAAACAGGAGAGATTTCTGCACTAAAAGGTTTTGACTTTGAAAGACTGAAAACTTTTCAGTTCCAAGTTGTTGCCACAGATTCAGGAACTCCGTCTCTAAGCAGCAATGTCACAGTGAACGTGTTCATTCTGGATCAGAACGACAACGCTCCAGTCATCCTGTATCCAGTCAGCTCCAACGGTTCTGCTGAAGGTGTGGAGGAGATTCCCCGCAATGTGAACGCAGGACACTTGGTGACTAAAGTCAGAGCCTATGATGCTGATATAGGATATAACGGCTGGTTGCTGTTCTCACTGCAGGAAGTTACTGACCACAGTCTCTTCGGTTTGGACCGCTATACAGGACAGATCAGAACACTTCGCTCATTCACAGAGACAGACGAGGCTGAGCATAAACTGGTCATACTGGTCAAAGACAATGGGAACGTTTCACTCTCAGCAACAGCTACTGTGATTGTCAAACTTGTGGAGCCCAAAGAGGCTTTTGCAGCTTCTGATGTGAAAAGTTCAGCAAACGTAAACGAGGAGGATAATGTCACTTTTTACCTCATCATAACACTTGGTTCAGTTTCAGGTCTTTTTCTGATCAGTATTTTTGTGCTGGTCGCAATGCAGTGCTCAAAATCAACAGACTACACTTCGAAATATCTACAAGAGACTAATTATGATGGAACATTGTGTCACAGCATCCAGTACAGATCTGGAGACAAACGATATATGTTAGTTGGACCAAGAATGAGTATAGGATCTACTATTGTCCCTGGCAGTAATGCAAATACGCTGGTCCTACCAGACAGAAGACGCCCATCTGTGGAGGTAAGATTTAATAATTAAGTTGCTTATAAATCCTGCTGTGGGCGTTATGTGTGAAATGGAGACCTTTACCAACTGGGTATTTTTGTTACCTAAAATGATTGGCTCAGGTGTACATATGATGGCTGTTCATAAAGCTGAAAGAGCGGGCAGATTTCTAAAGTTACAATAATACCGAATCGTATTGCATTAATGATCTCTGGGGTGAGCATTTTAAAAAAATGCATTGATGCTTATAAGTTCAAATCACGCTAAAACAGGGATGAGATAGAAAGAGAAATCAAACAGAAATCGAAAATGTAAGAAATAAATGCATTATTCCAGCCTCTGGGTGTCACTATTATATCGTAGGAAAATTAAAGACTAGACTGTCCATCCCCTTTCAAGGATAATGCTTCCTGGTGAGGAGTACAGAGGAGGTTTTATAACCCGCACAAGCCGATGGATGGACGTTTCAAGTGCCGTAACAGCAGGTTTAACAAAATAATTAGTTGCGGTAGGGAAAGACTACTTTGTGTCTTTGTTTTGTTAGATTACAATGGCGACTACAACGAAAGCTCGTGTGACGAGCTGCTTCGGGTTTGCTTTTCATCTGGCCTTACAGCTGCTTTTCAGAACACAGGCTTTCGCTCAGATCCGGTATTCCGTTCCAGAGGAGGTAAAAGATGGAACTGTTGTTGGAAATATTGCCAAAGATCTTGGGCTTGACATTATGACTTTGACTGACCGACGTTTTCGGATTGGGTCTGGATCTAAGGATGCTTTCTTTGAAGTAAACCAAGACAATGGAGCTTTGTATGTCCACAAGAAAATCGACAGAGAGGAGCTCTGTCAAGGAAGTGGTGCATGTCTGTTGGAGCTTAAAATTCTTGCCGAAAATCCTTTGGAAATGCATTACGTGACCGTAGAAGTAACAGACATGAATGACCATTCTCCTAATTTTCCCGAAAAACAGCAGATATTTGAAATAGGTGAGCATACGTTGCCAGGAAGGCGTTTCCAGCTGCATGCTGCGCGCGACCCTGACGCTGGAGTAAACTCCATTCGCTCCTATACGTTAACGTTAAACGACCACTTTGAATTAGATATCCGTAAAATTGATGAAGAAAAAATACCATTTTTGGTATTGAAGAAGTCATTGGACAGAGAGCGAAAATATGAACATTATCTAGTATTGACAGCAGTTGATGGAGGTAAACCTCCAAGATCAGGGACATTAAACGTGTCCATTGTTGTTCTAGACAGTAATGACAATCGTCCAATATTCAGTCAAGAGACTTACGAAATAATGATTCCAGAAAATGTACCATTTGGTACACTAATACTTGAATTGAATGCGACTGATCAAGACGAAGACACAAACGGTGAAATAGAATATAGCCTCGGGAAAACTTTAAGGCGGAAAGTCTATGATACCTTTGAACTGGACAAAGTAAGCGGAAAAATTCGAGTAAAAGGCATGATAGACTATGAGGAAAATGAAGTTTATAAACTTGATGTTGAAGCGTCTGATAAAGGAGCACCCCCGCTGACAGGCGAGTGTCGGGTCATCATTAAAATAAAAGATGTAAACGATAATCCACCAGAAATTGAAATTACTTCACTGTCAAAAACATTGCCAGAAGACTCCAAGCCAGGAACCGTCATTTCACTACTCAGTGTGACGGATAAAGATTCTGACGTTAATGGGAAAGTAATTACAGGCATCATCTCCAACGGGCCTTTCGAATTAAAGCCATCATATAAGGAAAATATATATTCAATTATTACAAAGGAGCTTTTAGATCGAGAGGAGATGACTGAATATGAAATAACGATAAAAGCCACTGACTGTGGCGAGCCATCCTTAACCAGTTCTAAATCTTTTAGCGTTCAGATATCTGATGTAAATGACAACAGTCCTCAATTTCCCCAAAGCCCATTATACTTTTATTTAACAGAAAATAACGTTGCTGGAATGTCAGTATTCTCTGTGAGCGCAACGGACAAAGATGTGAACGAAAATGCAGCTATCTCATACCAAATTCTGAGAGAAGGGCGATCAAACGACATGATGTCTTTCCTAAACATAAATTCGGATAATGGAGAAATATCAGCTCTGAAGAGTTTTGACTTTGAAAGACTGAAAACTTTCCAGTTCCAAGTGGTTGCCACAGATTCAGGAACTCCGTCTCTAAGCAGCAACGTCACAGTGAACGTGTTCATTCTGGATCAGAACGACAACGCTCCAGTCATCCTGTATCCAGTCAGCTCCAACGGTTCTGCTGAAGGTGTGGAGGAGATTCCCCGCAACGTGAACGCAGGACACTTGGTGACTAAAGTCAGAGCCTATGATGCTGATATAGGATATAACGGCTGGTTGCTGTTCTCACTACAGGAAGTTACTGACCACAGTCTCTTCGGTTTGGACCGCTATACAGGACAGATCAGAACACTTCGCTCATTCACAGAGACAGACGAGGCTGAGCATAAACTGGTCATACTGGTCAAAGACAATGGGAACGTTTCACTCTCAGCTACAGCTACTGTGATTGTCAAACTTGTGGAGCCAAAAGAGGCTTTTGCAGCTTCTGACGTGAAAAGTGCAACAAAAGTAAACGAGGAGGATAATGTCACTTTTTACCTCATCATAACACTTGGCTCAGTTTCCGTCCTCTTTCTCATCAGTATCATTGTGCTGATTGCAATGCAGTGCTCAAAATCCACAGACTATACTTCTAAATATCTACAAGAGGCTAATTATGATGGAACATTGTGTCACAGCATCCAGTACAGATCTGGAGACAAACGGTACATGTTAGTGGGACCCAGACTGAGTATAGGATCTACTATTGTTCCTGGCAGCAATGCAAATACACTCGTGCTACCTGACAGGAGAAAAGCACTTGAAGAGGTAAGACATGCTCTTACTAACCCCTAGCTTGTGTTTGTTAACAAAGTATCTAATTCATATATATATATATATATATGTACTCTTTAATATCTTTGTCACTTAGTGCCTCCATGCATATCCAACGGTAGCCGTTCCTTGTTTAACATAAAACTAGAAAACCTGATTGGTAACTTGGGTTTATCAGTTGCACTTTTGATAATAGGATTATGTCTCTCCAGTCATAAGGGTTTCCTTGTTTTATTGTTGCTTTTTCTTTGCAAAGAGAATCATTATATATAACATATAATTTGATGTAATACCTGTAGCTTAATTTTGCTCAATAATTCAAGAACCACGTTTGAATATGCAATTAGATTGTCTAGCAGCACCATTTGTCAAAAGTCTTGAGGTCCATCCATTTAAGCACCTTGCAAGAGCTTCATAACTGACAAGGAAGCGCTTTGGTTCAGGAACACAATGTCTAAAGTTGTCGCTGTCCATGGTATTGAACCAGAAAGCTCATTGCAATAAAGACTGAACCAGTGAAAAGATGACATTCTGTAAGTCTGCATTAAAATAGTAATTTTCCTACAGAACACTTGATGTGAGTTTATACATATTCAAAGTGGACCCCAACCCCCCCCCCCCCCCCCCCCCCCCCCCCCCAACCACATACACGCGAGTTTAGTACCCCCAGTACGTTAAGCGAACCATTTTACTGTTATTGTCAATAACAGGTGGATTGTAAGTTATGTTTCTATGCAATGAACAAAGCTACACAATGTTGTCCACTTGGTGTCACTGCAATATAACGAGCCTAAAGTAGAGATCGTCCCTCCCCAAAGCAAACCTTTTGTTTCGTGCTGCACAGCCCCAGAAACATTTGATGTAACAACGGGAGTATCACGGGACCTTGAGATGATCGTGTCTAAAATAAATGTTACAAGTAAAGGCTTCTGTATACCCATGCGACTGAGAAACGATGGCGGGCGTTAGACAACCAAGTGACCACTGTTGGCGTGTTTTTCAATTGATTCTACTGCTGATTTGCGGAAAGCATGCTGAGGCTGAATTAAGGTACTCTATTCCGGAGGAAGTCAAAGACGGAACCGTTGTGGGAAACGTTTCCAAGGATCTTGGTCTGGACAAAGCATCTTTAATGTATCGAAGGTTACGTGTTGTATCTGGATCTAAGGACACTTTCTTTGAAGTAAATACGGATACTGGTGCCTTACAGGTTCGTAAAAAAATCGACAGAGAAGAGCAATGTGACAGGGAAGGAGCATGTTTAATGGAGCTTAAAATTCTGGTTGAAAACCCCTTGGAAATGCACCATGTTATTGTGGAAATAATTGACGTAAATGATCACTCCCCCAAATTTCCAGAAAAAGAACAGCACTTTGAAATAGCTGAGCATACCTCTCCAGGTACACGTTTCCAGCTACACGCGGCCCATGATCCTGATGCAGGGACAAACTCCATCCGTACATATACATTAACGTCAAACGATCACTTTGATGTTGAAATTAATCAGAACGACGAGGACAGAGTACCATTTCTATCACTGAAAAAGTCACTCGACAGAGAACAGCAGAACAATATTTTGTTATATGTTACAGCAATAGATGGAGGTAAACCTCCAAAGTCAGGAACACTTAATGTTTCAATTACTGTTCTTGATAGTAACGATAACCGTCCGACCTTCAGCCAGGAGACTTACCAAATAGAAATATATGAAAACACCCCGGTTGGCAATATTCTTACGACAGTGAATGCAAATGACCCAGATGAAGGCATTAATGGAGAAATAGAGTACAGACTTAGCAAAGCATTAGCTCGTAAAATTGACGACATCTTTGAATTAGAAAGCTTAACTGGGCAAATTAAACTGAAAGGCGCGATGGACTTTGAGGAATCTGAAATTTACAAGCTCGATGTTGAGGCATCTGACAAAGGAACGCCTCCATTAATAGGAAGATGTCGGTTAATTATAAAGGTAAAAGACGTAAATGATAATGCGCCAGAAATAGAAGTCACGTCGCTGTCAAACACTGTATCTGAAGATTCTATGCCTGGCACAGTTATTTCACTTATAAGTGTAACGGATAAAGACTCTGGTTTAAATGGAAAAATAATTTTACGCTTAACAAATGATGTACCTTTTGAATTGAAGCCCTCTTATAAAGATAACATATATTCACTTGTCACAAAGGAGCACCTGGATCGAGAAAAGGTGTCACATTATGAAATAACAATACTAGCTACTGATTGCGGTGATCCACCCTTATCTACTGTTAAGACAATAAGTGTTCTAATTTCAGATGTGAATGACAACAGTCCACAATTCGACCAAAATCCATTGCAGTTTTATCTGCCAGAAAATAATGTTGCTGGTGAGTCAATATTCTCCGTGAGAGCCATAGACAATGATATTAATGAAAACGCTGTTATTTGTTTCCATATTACAAGAGGGGGGAGTGAAAACGATGTAACACCGTTCATTAATATCAATTCAGATAACGGACAAATATCTGCCCTCAAAAGTTTTGACTTTGAAACATCGAAAACGTTCCAGTTCCAAGTTGTTGCCACAGATTCAGGAACTCCGTCTCTAAGCAGCAACGTCACAGTGAACGTGTTCATTCTGGATCAGAACGACAACGCTCCAGTCATCCTGTATCCAGTCAGCTCCAACGGTTCTGCTGAAGGTGTGGAGGAGATTCCCCGCAACGTGAACGCAGGACACTTGGTGACTAAAGTCAGAGCCTATGATGCTGATATAGGATATAACGGCTGGTTGCTGTTCTCACTGCAGCAAGTTACTGACCACAGTCTCTTCGGTTTGGACCGCTATACAGGACAGATCAGAACACTTCGCTCATTCACAGAGACAGACGAAGCTGAGCATAAACTGGTTATACTGGTCAAAGACAATGGGAACGTGTCACTCTCAGCAACAGCTACTGTGATTGTCAAACTTGTGGAGCCCAAAGAGGCTTTTGCAGCTTCTGATGTGAAAAGTGAAACAAAAATAGTAGAAGAGGACAATGCCACTTTTTATCTGATGATAACTTTGGGCTCAGTTTCACTTCTTTTTGTTATCAGCATCATTGTGCTGATTGCAATGCAGTGCTCAAAATCTACAGACTATACTTCTAAATATCTACAAGAGACTAATTATGATGGAACATTGTGTCACAGCATCCAGTACAGATCTGGAGACAAACGGTACATGTTAGTTGGACCAAGAATGAGTATAGGATCTACTATCGTTCCTGGCAGTCATGCAAACACTCTTGTGCTACCTGACAGAAGACGAACATCTGAAGAGGTAAGCTGCTACACATAAGCGCACGAGGGAAACTTTGGTTGACGTTTTGACTAATAACATTATTATTAAATTGACACACGCGCTCAACAAGATGATAAAATAAAAATAAATAAACACACGCTTGCACAGAAAAAGACGTAGGCCTAAATATTTTTATAGATTTACCAACACGGATTTAAAGAATAAAGCGACAGACATGTCTGGTTGATGTTGCTGTGCATTGCGATAAAACTGTATTATTGTTTGATGTTTTTTCTTGCTCCTGTTGTTTCCATAAAAGTGCCCACTTACATTATAATTATTATTATTAATATCATTTTTTGACGAAAAATGAAAAGGTGAACATTCTTGGTGTTACTGTGTGAGGAAGACAGCGTTGAAAGAAAAGCTTTATGTAAAACATATTAGTCCTTATTTGTGGAATGGGATTTTCACATTTCAGGAGTGGGCGCATGTACATTCACAGGATTATTAGGCTTGTATAATTTTGTTATGAGTGAAAGCAGTACAGATTATTTCAAATATGACTTGATATATTATTTTTCAGACATGATGGTTCTGTTATTATTTAAGTTGTGATGCATTGCTATTAGAAAGCATAAAGAATTTAGAACTTCACAGAATTTCGTGCTTTCATGAATTTAATTTTAGACAAATTATTTTGATTGCTTTTGATAAAGTTACTATTATATATCACATTAAAGACGCCATAAGAACAAATAAATAAATTCAGGACACTTTTTTTTTTATCGATCTAAAACGTAAATAAATAACTTTATCTCAAACGCTTGAAAATATTCTACAGATTACTTGTGTCAAATCTCTTTGTCAATTATAAAAACGCCAAATTTAAACTGAACTTACCTTTAAAATAGTGTTGTGTCAATTTTAACTGACGAAATGCACAATCACACACATTCACTAGGTGGCGGAACCATGTCAGTATAACGCCGGTGAAAGTCTAAGCCGGTCTCTTGGATACATGAGTCCATCCCTTCAGAGTGGAGACAACATTTAGCTGACAGGTTTGGACTAAGCTGACGGGGACTGTTTTTGAATTTTGTGAAATACATTCTTCGAAGAGAAGAAAATATTTCTTGCTGTGATGGAAACAAAAATCTAGAGTTTTTGAAAACAATGGAGCCGTTTTCGTTTCTATTTACGGCTCGAAATATGCAACAAAGAAACGGGGACTTATGGCGACCACGATCACCAGTGCTCGACGTTTTGATTTTGTTCTTATTCATCGAAGCAGCTTCCACACAAATGAAATACACGATTTCCGAAGAGCTAAAAGAAGGAAGTTTTGTTGGGAATATAGCGAAGGATCTGGGTATAGACCTAAATATGATGAAGCAGCGAGGGTTTCGCATTATGTCCAGCTCGACTGAATCTCTTTTTAAGGTAAATGAGAACGACGGGGTCTTATATACTAAACATCAAATAGACCGAGAGGAAGTGTGCAAGGATATGGCTGTGTGTTTGATTAACCTCAAAACTGTTCTTGAAAACCCACTAGAAATACATTATGTCACAGTGGAGATAGCGGATTTAAACGACCACTCTCCCACTTTTCCTGAAAAAACAAAGAGGCTTGAGATTCCAGAGTCTGCATTGCCAGGAACTCGATATCAGTTACAAAAGGCGCACGATCCGGATGGTGGCATAAACTCTGTTCAACAGTACAGCATTAATAATAATGATCATTTTCGTTTAGAGATTAAAGATCGTGGAAGAGATGGTAAAACCCCGATTTTACAGTTACAGAGGCAGCTTGACAGAGAGACCAAAAGCGTACATAAACTGGTGCTAAAAGCTATTGATGGTGGAACCCCGCCAAAGACGGGCACAATTGAAATATTTATTGATGTTGCAGATGTTAATGATAACATGCCAGTATTCACTAAAGACACATATGCAGCGGTCCTTCAGGAAAATGCTCCAGTTGGCACAACAGTCATCCAAGTTAACGCAACTGATTTGGATGATGGTACCAACGGCGAAGTCGTTTATTCATTTGGCAATGATGTAAAAGACAAAATTCGAGAGCTATTTCATATAGATTCTGTTACTGGGGAGATAACCGTTAAAGGCTATGTAGATTTTGAGGAACAAGACAGTTATGACATTGATATACAGGCTTCAGATAAGGGAGCTGTTTCATTAAAAACAGGTAAAAGCGTTATCATTAAAATTGAAGACAGAAACGACAATCCTCCTGAGATAGAAGTAGCATCCCTTTCAACTGCAATTTCAGAGGACTCCACACCAGGAACAACCGTAGCGCTTCTAAGCATTACGGATTTGGACTCTGGGATAAATGGCAAAATAATAAGCTACGTCCTTGAAGACAGTCCTTTTACATTAACTCCATCAATTCAAGATAATATGTTCGCTGTAACAACAAAGTCACAACTGGACAGAGAAGAACAATCAAGATACGACATTACAATAATAGCCAAGGACACAGGGGAACCAGCATTAACATCAGAAAAGACAATAAGCTTGTATGTGTCAGATACAAATGATAATTGTCCCAAGTTTTCAGCAAGCCCCTATACCTTCTACATTATGGAAAATAATCCACCAGGAGCATCTGTGTTTTCTGTACGCGCATCTGACCGTGACGAAGGAGATAATGCTCTTATTTCTTACAATATTTTCAGGATTCCATACAACGAAAATAAAGTGACATCATTCCTTAATATCAACGCAGAAACTGGAGATATTTTGGCACTAAAAAGTTTTGACTTTGAAGCACTGAAAACTTTTCAGTTCCAAGTTGTTGCTACAGATTCAGGAACTCCGTCTCTAAGCAGCAACGTCACAGTGAACGTGTTCATTCTGGATCAGAACGACAACGCTCCAGTCATCCTGTATCCAGTCAGCTCCAACGGTTCTGCTGAAGGTGTGGAGGAGATTCCCCGCAACGTGAACGCAGGACACTTGGTGACTAAAGTCAGAGCCTATGATGCTGATATAGGATATAACGGCTGGTTGCTGTTTTCACTGCAGGAAGTTACTGACCACAGTCTCTTTGGTTTGGACCGCTATACAGGACAGATCAGGACACTTCGCTCATTCACAGAGACAGACGATGCTGAGCATAAACTGGTCATACTGGTCAAAGACAATGGGAACGTTTCACTCTCAGCAACAGCTACTGTGATTGTCAAACTTGTGGAGCCAAAAGAGGCTTTTGCAGCTTCTGATGTGAAAAGTGCAGCAAGAGATGATGAAGATAATAATGTGACTCTTTACCTGATGATAACTTTGGGCTCAGTTTCAGTTCTTTTCCTAGTCAGTATCATTGTGCTGATTGCAATGCAGTGCTCAAAGTCCACAGACTTTACTTCAAAATATCTACAAGAGACTAACTATGATGGAACATTGTGTCACAGCATCCAGTACAGATCTGGAGACAAACGGTACATGTTAGTTGGACCAAGAATGAGTATAGGGTCTACTATTGTGCCTGGCAGTCATGCAAACACACTGGTCCTACCTGACAGGAGACGTACTTCTGATGAGGTAAGAGTAACAGTTCAGCTCTTCTACGTCTTCAGTTATCAGTCGAATCTTTTCTTTCCATTCACCAGTTCGAAGCGGTGAGACATGCTTCCACTGATTTCTTTTGGATTTCTATAAGGGACTTCATAGTGGAGTGAATCAGTTGGCTGCTGGTTCAGAGCAGAACACTGCTCAGTTACTGCAAAATCTTGCATGTCTGAATATGTCGTATGACAAACTCGAATTGATATGTCCTTCTGTTGGAGATAGTAACTTAATTCATCAAATGGTGTTATTCGTGCAATCCCCCTAAATTTGCTTTTTTTTAGGGGGATTGCTCCTCACTTCGTGCACGTGTGATATGCAGTTGTGGTCTTAATAGTTCTGAAAACGTTCTGGAACATTGGCAGGAAATTCCCGCTGTTTTCAATTTTGTTAAACAAAACGTCTTTGATTAGGAAAGATGAAAATGTATTCATTTTAAAGGGGAAATATTGATGAACACGTCAGGAATCTCTGGCTCAGTTGTACTTTACATGCAATAACTTGATAGACTGATTTTATCTTTAGTTAAAGAAACATTTTTCAAATGATTTTTATATTACACAGATTTAAAATATTGCACTGCAGTGTGATTTCTGGACACTTGGTGTCAGTATAATAATAAATAATGTTAAAACATGTTTTCTTCATATCCACCGGACCATTCCCTGTCCTCTCAAACCATTATGAGGAGAGCCTTTCTTGTACTCGCGTGTTTAATTCCTAAAATTTATTTTTAATACGGTCTATGTTGGAAAACAGTTGCATGTGTCGGGAGAAATTAATATTATGATAAGAGCTTTTTAAAAACAAGGCTTTGGTTCAAACGTTTCATCTTCACGTCATGGAACAAAGGCTTCGACAAACATGGAAACCGGGGACAAAATGGATTGTATTCCTGACTTGTCTGATTCTGATATGGAGAAGTGCTTTGGGACAGTTCAGATATTCAGTCTCCGAGGAAGTTCAAGAAGGAACTGCTGTTGGAAATATCGCAAAGGATTTGGGGCTTGATAAAACCTCACTGAAAGAGAGGGGAATACGAATTGTCTACGATTCCACGGAGCCTCCCTTTAGAGTAAACCAAGATGATGGAATATTGTATGTGAATAAAAAACTAGACAGAGAGGAAATCTGTGACCGCATCAAGGTTTGCCTTTTCGAGTTAAAGACCGTCTTAGAAAACCCGCTTGAGGTCCATTATGTCAATGTTGAGATCCTGGACGTAAATGATCATGCACCAAGCTTTCCGGACATTAAAAAAACGTTAGAAATTTTTGAATCTGCATCAGTAGGAGCGAAATTTCAGTTACAGGCTGCGCGTGATGCTGATAGTGGTATATTATCCGTTCAGCAGTACAAATTGAGCCACAACGAATTTTTTCGTTTAGAGGTAAAAGATCGCGGCGAGGACCGTAAAACACCTAGTTTAGTTCTTCAAAAGCCTCTTGACAGGGAGTCAGTGAAGACCCATGAACTACTCTTGACAGCGTTGGATGGAGGTAAACCTCCAAAATCTGGTAACATGACAATAATTGTCAGTGTTTCCGATGTTAATGATAATCCTCCCGTTTTCTGTCAAGAGTCATATACAGCACAAGTGAGGGAAAATTGTCCGGTTGGTACGACTGTAATCCAAGTTAACGCAACAGATTTTGATGAAGGTTCAAACGGGGAAGTTGTGTATTCATTTGGCAATGATGTGGACGCGCGGGTACGTGCACTGTTTCATTTGAACCCAATGACTGGAGTCATTACTGTAGCAGGAGCTATAGATTTTGAAGACAGTGACAGGTATGAAATTGATATTCAGGCAGCTGACAAAGGTGCACCTACACTGACGACTGACAAAACTGTAATTATCAATATTGTTGACGTAAATGACAACGCACCAAAGATTGAAGTCACATCTTTTTCTCGCACGCTCCCAGAAGATTCAAAACCGGGAACAACAGTGGCGTTAATTAGCATTAAAGATTCCGATTCTGGTCTCAATGGAAAAGTGGTGTGCTTCATTAGCCAAGACCTTCCTTTTCTGCTCAGTCCATCTTTACAACGAAACATGTATTCTCTTGTGACCAAAACATTTTTGGACAGGGAAGAACAGTCCAGTTATAGTGTGTTAATTGTTGCAAAAGACACGGGTGAACCGCCCTTATCATCAGAGAAAAGTATAATGATTTTTGTGTCGGACGTAAATGATAACAGCCCTAAATTTTCTCAAAATTCATATGCTTTTTACATAGTGGAGAATAACAACCCGGGGGATACGATTTTATCGGTTACAGCCCGCGATCGTGATGAAGGTACAAATTCTCTTATTACATATCTTATTCTAAGAGATAGAGCAGATCAAAATCTGTTTATATCTTTTCTAAATATTAACTCAGAAACGGGCGATATTGTGGCGCTAAAAAGTTTTGACTTTGAAACACTGAAAACTTTCCAGTTCCAAGTTGTTGCCACAGATTCAGGAACTCCGTCTCTAAGCAGCAACGTCACAGTGAACGTGTTCATTCTGGATCAGAACGACAACGCTCCAGTCATCCTGTATCCAGTCAGCTCCAACGGTTCTGCTGAAGGTGTGGAGGAGATTCCCCGCAATGTGAACGCAGGACACTTGGTGACTAAAGTCAGAGCCTATGACGCTGATATAGGATATAACGGCTGGTTGCTGTTCTCACTGCAGGAAGTTACTGACCACAGTCTCTTTGGTTTGGACCGCTATACAGGACAGATCAGGACCCTTCGCTCATTCACAGAGACAGACGAGGCTGAGCATAAACTGGTTATACTGGTCAAAGACAATGGGAACGTTTCACTCTCAGCAACAGCTACTGTGATGGTCAAACTTGTGGAGCCCAAAGAGGCTTTTGCAGCATCTGATGTGAAAAAAACAGGAAACGACCAAGAAGAATATAATGTAATATCTTATTTGATTGTAACTTTGGGCTCGGTTTCAGTTCTTTTTCTCATCAGCATTATTGTGCTGATTGCAATGCAGTGCTCGAAATCCACAGACTATACATCTAAATATCTACAGGAAACTAACTATGATGGGACACTATGTCACAGCATCCAGTACAGATCTGGAGACAAACGATACATGTTGGTTGGACCCAGAATGAGTATAGGACCTGTAGTTGGCAGCAATGCAAATACACTCGTGCTGCCTGACAGGAGACGCACTTCTGAAGAGGTAAGGTCAAGTTTTTAATTGTTCCCTGAGTTACTTAACTTTGAATATCTGATATTCTCTGCAGAACTGATTTTATTATGTTATTTTTACATTTTCACCTGCTTGGAGATTGTCTCTCTGCAGCTGTTTTCAAAATTTACTCTTTTATGGTAATCAGTCTTAAAGTTACTGGACTTAAACATGATTGTTTGAATACTGATCATAATCTTTCCTTTGACACTTTATATGAAGCTTTTTTTAATTCAGTGAAATGCAGTTTGTTGTTTTGCGGTTGTAATTCTGGTTATGTCTGGGAAATACATGTTCATTACTTAGACTGATTCGATTAAAGCTAGAAGTGACATCATTAAAAGGACAGTATATGGTGCTTATATGCCTGATGACGATGATTGGTGGCACATCTCGTTTTCATTTTCATGCTAGGTTGGTTTAGAAAAAAAGATGGTGTGTAAGTTGTTGCTGTCCGTGGTGCTGAACAAGTCTAATTCCACTTTGGGTTTTCTCTGGTAACCCAACACACTGACTCGAATTTTGATGGTATTTGTTAATGTGATCTCTTATGGAAAGAGCATACATATGTCAGTCTGTAAAAAGTCTTTTGAAATAAGTATTAACTGTTTAGTAATGGTGGAAAGCACTTTGGTTTTTCTTTTTTATAAGGTTAACATAGGAAATAACTTTTTGGCATATACAAAATCTATAGAAGTCACATTATTGTACATTTAGCCTTTATTTCAAATGCAACTTTGCAGCTTAATAACCTGTCATGTGGGGTCAAGAGTAATGACAAAAGAAATAAATCACAGGAACAGTGGTTTGCATGTTTATAGCTTAAAAATTAAATTTACACATAAATGAATCTATGAGCGAAAATTTGCATTGTGCTAACAAGTAAATCGAGGAATTGAATCAATTTTGGGAAGCAAGCGTGGAAGCAAAACTGCACAAATGCTACCTATTTTCAGTGTTTCCTTTTTACATCATGGAACAACTGCAATGCCAAACACTTAGAGCTTGGACAACATGGGTTGTATGCACAATGCTGTTGGTTCCGTTTTGCAGCAGTGCAGGAACTGCTATTAGAAATATAGCAAAACATTAGGGTCTTGATAACACCGCATTGAAAGAGAGGAGGATCCGTATCCTCTACAGCTCCAGACCCTCCGTTTAGAATAAATCAAGATGATGGTATCTTGTATGTAAACTGAAAAACGTAACAGAGAAAAAAATGTGTGGCAGCAAGGTTTGTGTCACTGACGTAAAAACAGTGCTAGAAAATCCCCTGGAGGTCCATTACATCACCGATCAGATTGTGGATGTAAATTATCATTCACCAAGCTTTCCGGAAAACAAAAAGTAATGTAAGCCATTTCTGAATCTGCAACACCAGGAGAACGATTTCAGTTAAAAGCTGCATGTGACGTTGATAGAGGGTCTTTTCCCACTCAGCAATACAAATTGAGTCACAATTTTGGTTTAGAGGTAAATGATCATGGTGAAGATCGGTTTAGCTCTTCAAAAGCCAGACAGAGAATTCATCAAGACCCATTAGCTACCCTTGACAGCGTTGGATGGAGGTAAACCTCCAAAATCTGGTAACATGACAATAACTGTTGACATGAACTGAGCATAAACTGGTCATACTGGTCAAAAACAATGGGAACATTTCACTCTCAGCAACAGCTACTCTGATTATCAGGCTTTTTGAGCCCAAAGAGCCTTTTGTAGCTTCTGATGTGAAAAGTGCAGCAAGAGATGATGAAGATAATAATGTGACTCTTTACCTGATGATAACTTTGGGCTCAGTTTCAGTTCTTTTTGTCATCAGCATCATTGTGCTGATTGCAATGCAGTGCTCAGTCCACAGACTATACTCTAAATATCGGTGAGAGACTAATTATGGTGGAACTCTGTGCCCCAACAGGACAGATCTGAAGATAAATGCACAAATTAGTTGGACCCAGAATGAGTATAGGATCTACTATGGTGCCTGGGAGTCATGCAAATACACTTGGTGCTACCTGACAGGTGACATACTTCTAAAGAGGTGAACTCAACAGTCTAACCTTGAATTTGTCATGTAAAAGTGACAAAGTAAATTTGTCACATTTATGTCAACTATGATGTATCCATTCTACTTTGATCAAGTACCCTATTGAGTCCCTATAATAGCAGCCTAATATTTTCACAGTATTTGAATTTGATAGATTTGATTGAGGACTGTGTATGTGTGAATGCAGGCACATTTTTTGTCATAAAATTTTACAAGAAGAAATTATTAGAATGAGAAACAGATAGTCTATTATCTCAGACAGAGCTTATTTGTACTATATGAAATTACTGAAGAAAGCTTTATTTTCACAATGTGGATTTACTTTGTTTGCATCCATTTATTCACTTTATACAGTTACATCACAATATTCAGTGTCTGAGTCAGTTGATATAGCGCATTGATTGACATCTCCCTAGATTTTATGCTTTGTTCCACCAAATAGTAGGCTGTGTGCCAGAATAAGTCATTACTGAGAGACGAGAGGGACGAATCTTTACGAGAGGTAGTCGGCTTATATGTCAAAGTACGCTGTTGTGGTCGTTAGTTACTAGGTTGTAATTTTCAATGGTGCTGAAACATTGGTGGCCAATAACTGCTTTTTTATAGATAAATTCTGTAATGTGAAAAATGAGAATAATAGTAAAGAAAAAAACTCTAAAGTGAAGACAAATTTTACCGCAATTTGCGGTAAAATTAAAAATACATTTTCTTTCTTGTCAAACACCATTTTTTCAAGGCACGTTTGTTTTCATAAGCATTTGCTCTGATATACAATATCGTACTGCATTGTGACTACCAGACACTTGGTGTCAGTATAATGTCAAATAATGCTTTACATGTTTTCTTAATATCCAACAGACCCCTCTTCGCTCAAACCATTATTGGAAGAAACTCCTAAGTGCTTGCGTATTGAATCCACAATATGTATCTTTTAAATCCTTTCTTTTGGAGAACAGCTGCACTGTGATGGTAAATTTGTCGGATGAAATCTACGCTGGTACAGTATAAAATAAAAGCTTTATAAAAGACGATTGAGTTTAAACGTTTCATCGTCACATCATGGAACAAAGGCTTCGACAAACATGGAAACCGGGGACAAAATGGATTGTATTCCTGACTTGTCTGATTCTGATATGGAGAAGTGCTTTGGGACAGTTCAGATATTCAGTCTCCGAGGAAGTTCAAGAAGGAACTGCTGTTGGAAATATCGCAAAGGATTTGGGAATTGAAAAAGCCGCACTGAAAGAGAGGGGAATACGTATCGTCCACGGTTCAACAGAGCTCCCATTTAAAGTAAATCAAAATGATGGCATTTTGTATGTAAACAAAAAGCTGGACAGAGAGGAAGTCTGCGACCGCAGCAAGGTTTGTGTTATTGACGTAAAGACCGTCTTAGACAACCCGCTTGAGGTCCATTATATTACCGTAGAAATCCTGGATGTAAATGATAATGCACCAAGCTTTCCGGAAAAAGAAAACGTGTTGGAGATTTCTGAATCTGCGTTACCGGGAGCAAAATTTCAGTTACAGGCTGCGCGTGATGCTGATAGTGGTATATTTTCCGTTCAGCAGTACAAATTGAGCCACAACGAATATTTTCGTTTAGAGGTAAAAGATCGCGGCGAGGACCGTAAAACACCCAGTTTAGTTCTTCAAAAGCCGCTTGACAGAGAGTCAGTGAAGACCCATGCGTTGCATCTAACAGCGTTGGATGGAGGTAAACCTCCAAAATCTGGCAACATGACAATAATTGTCAGTGTTTCCGATGTTAATGATAATCCTCCCGTTTTCTGTCAAGAGTCATATACAGCACAAGTGAGGGAAAATTCTCCGGTTGGTACGACTGTAATCCAAGTTAACGCAACAGATCTGGATGAAGGTTCAAACGGGGAAGTTGTATATTCATTTGGCAATGATGTGGACGCGCGGGTACGTGCACTGTTTCATTTGAACCCAATGACTGGAGTCATTACTGTAGCAGGAGCTATAGATTTTGAAGAGAGTGACAGGTATGAAGTTGATATTCAAGCGTCTGATAAAGGTGCAGCTACATTGACGACTGACAAAATTGTAATAATCAATATTGTTGACGTAAATGACAACGCACCAAAGATTGAAGTCACATCTTTTTCACATGCACTACCAGAGGATTCGAAGCCAGGAAGGACAGTGGCGTTGATTAGTGTTACAGACTCAGATTCTGGTCTCAACGGAAAAGTGATGTGCTTCATTAGCCAAGACCTTCCTTTTCTGCTCAGTCCATCTTTACAAAATAACATGTATTCTCTGGTGATAAAAAATCTTCTGGACAGAGAAGAAGAGAGTAGTTATAGGGTGTTAATTGTTGCGAGAGACGCTGGGGAACCTTCCTTATCATCAGAAAAAAGTATAACAATTATTTTATCCGATGTAAATGATAACAGTCCTGAATTCTCACAGAGTCCATATATTTTCTACATTAACGAAAATAACAACGCGGGAGAGACTATTTTATCAGTTACAGCCAGTGATCGTGACGAGGGGAGTAATGCTGTTATTTCGTACTCTATTTTAAGGCATAGAGGACACGAAAATCTGTTCACATCATTTCTAAATGTTAACTCTGAAAATGGAGATATTGTAGCGCTAAAAAGTTTTGACTTTGAAACGCTGAAAACTTTTCAGTTCCAAGTTGTTGCCACAGATTCAGGAACTCCGTCTCTAAGCAGCAACGTCACAGTGAACGTGTTCATTCTGGATCAGAACGACAACGCTCCAGTCATCCTGTATCCAGTCAGCTCCAACGGTTCTGCTGAAGGTGTGGAGGAGATTCCCCGCAATGTGAACGCAGGACACTTGGTGACTAAAGTCAGAGCCTATGATGCTGATATAGGATATAACGGCTGGTTGCTGTTCTCACTGCAGGAAGTTACTGACCACAGTCTCTTTGGTTTGGATCGCTATACAGGACAGATCAGGACACTTCGCTCATTCACAGAGACAGACGAGGCTGCGCATAAACTGGTCATACTGGTCAAAGACAATGGGAACGTTTCACTCTCAGCAACAGCTACTGTGATTGTCAAACTTGTGGAGCCCAAAGAGGCTTTTGCAGCTTCTGATGTGAAAAGTGCAGCAAGAGACGATGAAGATAATAATGTGACTCTTTACCTGATGATAACTTTGGGCTCAGTTTCAGTTCTTTTCCTAGTCAGCATCATTGTGCTGATTGCAATGCAGTGCTCGAAGTCCACAGACTATACTTCGAAATATCTACAAGAGACTAATTATGATGGAACACTGTGTCACAGCATCCAGTACAGATCTGGAGACAAAAGGTACATGCTAGTTGGACCCAGAATGAGCATAGGATCTACAATTGTGCCTGGAAGCAATGCCAATACACTTGTGCTACCTGACAGGAGACGCCCATCCGGAGAGGTAAGGTTTCAAATAAATATATAGCTTATATAAGAATTTGAGTTCATTATCGTTGTTAATGATCTGTCTTTCCATATAATCTTGATTAACTTTTAAAGTTTAGTGTTTCCATAGAAATATTTCTATTTAAAAACTGAAATTCGTGTTAGATTTAAGGATTTTTTCCCCAGACACTCTACCTATTCGAGAGGTTAAAAATGTCCATGTCTTTTGAATTCACGGTTTTGTCTTCGTGATTTTATTCTCTTTTGAGCTTTAATGGCAATAATAAACGATATTTACATGACAAACGTTAGTCCTTTGCATCTAATACAACATAATACAACACAAGTAACGCTACAACGGCATTTTTTTCAAATCCACCCCGTTCTGTTGAATATCCCGTCTTGGAACATTATATTCTGCAAAGCACTGGCAACTTGTCAAACATGTATGAATAAGCGGCATAGAAAATGGATTGACGGATGGATGATCACTTTCTATTATATCCATGCAATTTGTGCAAATACAATCTACAACACTTGGTGTCACTGAAGTCCAGAATATACATGCATCTCAACGCACAGTACGTCACCAGCAGTATATTCTGCCCTTTTTGTTAAACAGCATAGTGCGACTTGATAGCAAGGGATTGAATTCTTTCTTTATAAAACACATCTTGGAAAACTATCAGGACGATTATGCGCTGAGTGGACTTAAAAATCAGGCGTATGTTGTGGACTATTTTCTATATTCTGAAAAACATGGATCACAGAAGAAGTAAAGCACGGAGGGAGCGACGGTGCTGGTTTATCCTTTTAATTGTTTTGGACGTTGTGTTCAGGGAAGCTTTTGCCCAAATTAGATATTCCATATCCGAAGAGGTTCCAGACGGAACCGTCGTTGGCAATATAGCTAAAGATCTGGGACTAGATAAAAGTGCTCTGAAAGACAGAAGATATCGCATTGTAGCGGGTTCAACCGAACCACTATTTGAGGTTAATCAGAACGACGGCATCCTGTTCTTGAAAAAGAGAATAGACAGGGAGGAGGTGTGCGAACGGAGCAGTCCATGCTTATTCAACTTGAAAACCGTGCTAGAAAATCCGCTTGAGATCCATTATGTGGCAGTGGAAATACTTGATATAAATGATCATTCTCCAGTTTTTCCAGAGAAAGAGAAAAGGCTTGAAATTTCAGAGTCGGCTCTACCGGGAGCGAGATTTCAGTTACAAGCCGCGCGCGATCCCGATGTAGGTCCGTTTTCTATTCAGAATTATAAACTTAGTCATAACGATCATTTCAGAGTAGAAGTCAAGGATCGAGGAGAAGACCATAAGGTACCATTTTTGGTCCTGCAGAAACAGTTAGATAGAGAAATAGCTGGGAAACATAGGCTGCACCTTACAGCCGTTGATGGGGGCAAACCGGCGAAGTCTGGTGAGATAGCAATAACTGTGGATGTAATTGATGTCAATGATAACTCTCCAGTATTCACCAAAGACGTGTATTCTGTTACCCTGAAAGAAAACGTACCGGTTGGCACCGTTGTGATTCAGGTTAATGCCACTGATATGGACTTAGGAGCAAACGGTGATATAATATATTCATTTGGTAATGAAGTTGACTCAAAATTAATGGAGCTCTTTGGCATAGATGAAAACACTGGTGAAATTAAAGTGACAGGTGATATAGATTTCGAGAAAGGTAAAATTTATGAAATTGATATTCAAGCGTCTGATAAAGGACAAGTCCCTTTAACGAGTGACAAAAGTGTTATGATAAGTGTCCTTGATGTTAATGACAATGCTCCTGAGATAGAAGTCACATCATTTTCTAGTTCAATCAGAGAAGACTCAAAAATAGGAACGACAGTGGCTCTCATTAGCACCAGTGATTTAGACTCTGGAATTAATGGTAAAGTCATCTGCACAATACAGCAAGACGTTCCTTTTACTTTATCTCCAGCATTAGAAGAAAACATGTATGCTGTTATAACCAAGTCACAGTTGGACAGGGAAGCAATTTCCTATTATGATGTCACAATTATCGCAAAAGACGCTGGAGATCCCTCATTTAAAACTGAAAAGACAATAAGAGTAGTTGTATCTGATGTAAATGATAACATGCCAGAGTTTTCATCAAGCCCCTACACATTTTATATTACTGAGAATAACAGTCCAGGAGCCTGTGTATTTTCAGTGAAAGCCCATGATCGTGACGAGGGTGATAATTCTCTAGTTGTTTACCAAATTTTGAGAGATGGAAGCGGAAACAACAAGTTATCCTCATTTTTAAACATCAACTCAGAAACTGGAGATATTTTGGCACTAAAAAGTTTTGACTTTGAAACACTGAAAACTTTCCAGTTCCAAGTTGTTGCTACAGATTCAGGAACTCCGTCTCTCAGCAGCAATGTCACAGTGAACGTGTTCATTCTGGATCAGAACGACAACGCTCCAGTCATCCTGTATCCAGTCAGCTCCAACGGGTCTGCTGATGGTGTGGAGGAGATTCCCCGCAATGTGAACGCAGGACACTTGGTGACTAAAGTCAGAGCCTATGATGCTGATATAGGATATAACGGCTGGTTGCTGTTCTCACTGCAGGAAGTTACTGACCACAGTCTCTTTGGTTTGGATCGCTATACAGGACAGATCAGAACACTTCGCTCATTCACAGAGACAGACGAGGCTGAGCATAAACTGGTTATACTGGTCAAAGACAATGGGAACGTCTCACTCTCAGCAACAGCTACTGTGATTGTCAAACTTGTGGAGCCAAAAGAGGCTTTTGCAGCTTCTGATGTGAAAAGTGCAGCAAAAGATGATGAAGATAATAATGTGACTCTTTACCTGATGATAACTTTGGGCTCAGTTTCAGTTCTTTTCCTAGTCAGTATCATTGTGCTGATTGCAATGCAGTGCTCAAAGTCCACAGACTATACTTCTAAATATCTACAAGAGACTAATTATGACGGAACATTGTGCCACAGCATCCAGTACAGATCTGGAGACAAACGGTACATGTTAGTTGGACCCAGAATGAGTATAGGATCTACTATTGTTCCTGGGAGTCATGCAAATACGTTGGTCCTACCTGACAGGAGGAGACCTTCTGATGAGGTAAGCCACATTAGAAAGTGCATATTTTTTGGGGCAACTTTTATTTTCAGTAATAGTGAATATGTTTTCTTATTACCGAATCAATCGATTAATGTTGGTTTTAGCAGCAAGTACTTTCAAATATGTTAAATAAATAGTAAAACCCCTGTTATAATTTACAGATTTTTCTAACTTTACATTTTCAAGACTATCCAACCATACCATCTTGGCATCATTCATCCAACAACCAAAAGCTGACTAGTATACAGTTTATTGGGGTGCCTATGTCACCCTCACTGACTATAGAACGGGAGAAGTGGAAAATCTTGTGCAAAATGAAGAATAACAGCAAGGGAAATAACTAACCACTTTGTTTCACTATCCATGGTGCTGAGCATGCAGGCTCTTTGGCAGGCTGCAATGATTTTACTTCAACTTTTACACAGCCTTAAAACCACACACTTCCAAAACTGCATGACACACATGAATACAGTGGTATGTCACCAGTTTAGGTCTGGGCAAAAAGGGAACATGCTGCACCCGAAATGAGAATAGCATTCACTCAATTTTTCAACAGCAAATGAAAAAAAATCTTAGTGCAGCATACCAAATCTACCAGTAACATCTTTTCTTCTGTTTTTGTTTTATTTTTGGGGGGGTGTTCATTTTGGGGGGGGGGGTACATCAATCCTGAAGTTTTGCATGAGTAAAATATATTGTATAATAAGCCTATTTATATTAAGTTTGCCTTGGTTATCTATCTATCTATCTATCTATCTATCTATCTATCTATCTATCTATCTATCTATCTATCTATCTATCTATCTATCTATCTATCTATCTATCTATCTATCTATCTATCTACCCCCCCCTCTCTCTCTCTCTCTCTCTCTCTCTCTCTCTCTCTCTCTATATATATATATATATATATATATATATATATATATATATATATATATATATATATATATATACTTGGTTGTACATTTAACTTTAGGTTTGCAACATTTCAGTACTGAAAAGGCCTTACTTCACAGTCGAAAGAACATTGTCAGTAAGTCAGCTCCGGTCTTCGAAGGCCACAGTCCTCCAGTTTTTCTATTTCTCACTGTTCTAACATACCTGACTCAAATTAATGAACTTCATAAGCTGTTGTATCGACTTTGGACACCTCTGCCATGAGTGAGTTTACCGATACGCAAAACCTGCAATCGCTGCCCCTTGTGTTGAAATAGTTAAGCTTCCATCTCTAGTGGTGATACAGTGATCACAGTATTTTACTTCTTGTAGCTACGTATAACAACAGACGGCAATCTGTGTGTTTTCTTGCAATTTACACTATCAGACCGTATTTAACTATAATTACATGGGCTTGTGAAAAAAGTGTGTAGCTTTTTCACCCTCCTTTCAATCCCAACTGCCTCTCAAAGTTGGGTAAAACCAAACCATCAAATGTAACAAGTCGTTCTGCAATGAAACATAAAGTCGCATGGTGTCAGTGTAATGTAAAAAGTCACTCTAAGACAGGAATATCTTCATTCTTTTTAGGGCACACATCTTTATTAGCGTATCCGCTCCTACAACTGCACGATGGTCTGTGCTTGCACGATATAAATTGTCAGTTTGTTTTAGTTTTGTAAATATAGAAATTCACTGACTATCCACATGAAGAGTCCTGGATTCCACCTATACAGAGGATTTTTGGTCCGTGTGTTGGATTATTGATAGCTTCGGGTTTGACCATGGAACAAAGAAAACCAGGGATGCTGCGAGGATATCTGGTTGGAAATGTGGTTTCTGTGCTTTTGTGGAGTGTAGCCTCAGCACAATTAAGATATTCGATCTCCGAGGAAGTAAATGAAGGAACTGTGGTTGGAAATGTGGCAAAGGATCTGGGATTGGATAAAACCTCGCTGAGAGACAGGAAATACCGGATTGTTTCGAGTGACGCGGATCCCCTCTTCTATGTAAATCAAAATGATGGTATTATGTATGTGAGCCGAAAGATAGATAGAGAAGAGGTGTGCGCGCAGAGCAGTTTGTGTACGATAAATGTGAAAGCTGTTCTGGAAAACCCACTCGAAGTACATTATCTTAGAGTGGAGGTATTGGATATAAATGACCATTCTCCAACCTTCCAGGAGAATGGGACCACACTGGAGATTTCAGAGTCCGTGTCAGCCGGAGCACGGTTTCAACTAAAAGCTTCGCGTGACTCAGACAGTAGTCATTTCTCAGTGCAGCAGTATAAACTTACCCCCAACGATCACTTCCGTTTAGAAGTGAAGGATAAAGGAGATGACGGTAAAATACCAATTTTGGTTGTCCAAAAACCGTTGGACAGGGAAACTATAGAGAGCCACTCTCTAATACTGACAGCCTTAGACGGCGGTAAACCTCCGAAATCAGGTACTATGAACATTTTAGTTAAAGTTTTGGATGTGAATGATAATGCACCTGTTTTTTCGAAAGATGTTTATGCTGTAATACTCGATGAAAATGCTCCCATCGGAACAACAGTTGTACAAGTGAATGCCACGGATTTAGATGAAGGTCCAAACGGAGACATAGTTTATTCATTTAGCAAGAGCACGGATCACAATATCTTAAATGTTTTCTCTATCAATCCAATAACAGGTGATGTAACCGTTAAAGGATTAATTGATTATGAAAAGAGGGACAAGTATGAAATTGAAATCCAAGCTTCAGATAAAGGTATTGCTCCTCTTACGACAGAAAAAAGTGTGATTATAAAGATAAATGACGTGAATGACAATTCACCAAAGATTGAAGTTACCTCATTTTCTAGTTCGATTCCTGAGGATTCCAGACCTGGAACAACTGTTGCTCTTATTAGTGTTAATGACTTAGACTCTGGTCTTAATGGACAGGTTATTTGCTTTATAGGAGAAGATATTCCTTTTGCACTATCACCATCATTACAAGATAAAATGTTCTCAATGGTGACAAAATACCCTCTGGATAGAGAGAAGCAGTCTCATTATGAGCTGAAAATAACTGCAAAAGATGCAGGGCAACCTCCCTTGTCGTCTGAAAAGACAATAAGCCTAGTAGTTTCTGATGTTAACGACAACAGTCCAGAATTTACAATTAGGCCATATACGTTCTATGTCACTGAGGGTAACAATCCAGGTGCGTCTGTGTTTTCAGTTAGAGCTTCTGATCAGGACGACAATGAAAATGCCCTTATTTCATATCACATTGTCAGAGATGCTAGTGAGGAAAACCAATTAGCTTCGTTTCTCAGTATAAACTCTGAAAATGGAGAAATTGTAGCACTAAAAAGTTTCGACTTTGAAACACTGAAAACTTTCCAATTCCAAGTTGTTGCCTCAGATTCAGGAACTCCGTCTCTAAGCAGCAACGCCACAGTGAATGTGTTCATTCTGGATCAGAACGACAACGCTCCAGTCATCCTGTATCCAGTCAGCTCCAACGGTTCTGCTGAAGGTGTGGAGGAGATTCCCCGCAATGTGAACGCAGGACACTTGGTGACTAAAGTCAGAGCCTATGATGCTGATATAGGATATAACGGCTGGTTGCTGTTCTCACTGCAGCAAGTTACTGACCACAGTCTCTTCAGTTTGGACCGCTATACAGGACAGATCAGGACACTTCGCTCTTTTACAGAAACAGACGAGGCTGAGCATAAACTGGTCATACTGGTCAAAGACAATGGGAACGTTTCACTCTCAGCAACTGCTACTGTGATTGTCAAACTTGTGGAGCCAAAAGAGGCATTTGCAGCTTCTGATGTGAAAAGTGCAGCAAAAGATGATGAAGATAATAATGTGACTCTTTACCTGATGATAACTTTGGGCTCAGTTTCAGTTCTTTTCCTAGTCAGTATCATTGTGCTGATTGCAATGCAGTGCTCAAAGTCCACAGACTATACTTCTAAATATCTACAAGAGACTAATTATGATGGAACACTGTGTCACAGCATCCAGTACAGATCTGGAGAGAAACGGTACATGTTAGTGGGACCCAGAATGAGCGTAGGATCTACTATAGTGCCTGGGAGTCATGCAAATACTTTAGTATTTCCTGACAGAAGAAGGACATCTGAAGAGGTAAGATATTTTAAGTGCCATTGTCTTTTTGCCCCCTTAACAATTAAATGTATATAAAATCATTTAGACTTTCTAGGCTTTAAACTAACACACAGAGGTTTATTCATGTTTAATAATTTACACCATTTACCAAGTTTTATACACAATAAACTTAGATGCATTCAAAAGTTGAATTATTATCCTATTCACCTGAAGTTAATCATAAGGCCATATTTTGTTCACTGCTACAAGATAACAAGTATATTTTTCCAAACAAGAACTTACTAATTTTTAACATAACACTACAGTAAACACTTAAATGCCTCCTTATTTAAAAATTTATTTACAGGATGGAATTAAAATGGAATTTGTGCCAATCACTGTCTTCTCTAATATGTTGCTTTTATTAGCTATAACTGCTTTCTCACTTCAAAGTGATTTTATCTGACAGACGTTCATTCAAACACTTCCAATGATATGAATTTCTGAATAATATTTCTATTTTTTGTTAAGTACTGAAGGGAGACAAATCGTGCTCCAATGTCTAATATTGGTTAATAATCAGCTGTTTAAGCCCGTTGGTAAAATTTTAACATTTTAATTGAATTCCTGGGGTTTCATCACAAAAATAAATCTAAATTCTTCGACGTTAAATACAATCTTTATACATGTTGGAGGAAATAAAATTTTATTATAAGGAAATTCCCGATTTACTGTACTGGCATAGACACAATTAATGACTCATTCTTTCAAGAAAGTCGACCGCATTTGGTCAGAAATTTGCATTGAAATACAAAATAATTATTTTACCAAATTTTATAAATCTTTTGTGTTTTGTGCAGACTGACATTTGGTCACATGGTGTCAGTGCGACTCTTCTAAGTCAGCATCACGCGAGGGTGTCATCATTGCTTTGTGGTCCCACCTCTAGATATCATCACACTCAGCTATATGCGCAGTCTGCTTCTGTTCTTGGTTAAGTCCTATACCAATTATGATCGTTTCCTTGCCAATGCACAAGAGAGTGAATGGATGAGTTTTGAAGGTTCGTGAATTCTGTTTTTGCAATGTTGGTGTCATCTTTGTGATGGATTATTGATCCCTCCGGATTTGACCATGGAACAAAGAAGATGGAGGCAAATCGCGCAAGGATATCTTGTCCGTTGCGTGGTTGCTGTACTCATGGCGAGTGTAGCCTCAGCGCAATTAAGATATTCAGTCTTCGAGGAAGTCAACGAAGGGACTGTGGTTGGAAATATAGCAAAGGATATGGGATTAGATAAAAGCACACTGACGGACAGAAAGTATCGTATTGTTTCTAGCGACACAGATTCGCTTTTCCATGTTAATCCAAACGATGGTATCCTGTATGTGAGCCGAAAAATTGACAGAGAAGTAGCGTGTGCGCAGACCAGTACGTGTGTGATTAACGTGAAAACGGTGCTTGAAAACCCACTGGAAGTCCATTATGTTGAAGTGGAAGTTCTGGATATAAATGACAATTCACCTGTTTTCCCGGAGGACAAAACATTAGAAATTTCCGAGTCCGCAATGCCAGGAGCACGATTTCAGTTAAAGGCTGCACATGATAGAGACGGTGGCCATTTCTCTGTGCAGCAATATAAACTCAGTTCTAATGATCACTTCAGGCTGGAAGTTAAGGATAAACGAGACGCTATTAAAATACCAATTCTGGTTGTACAAAAACCTTTAGACAGGGAAACTGCAGGAACCCATTCATTAACACTGACAGCCCTAGATGGAGGTAAACCTCCGAAATTTGGTAATATGAATATTATTGTGAAAGTTTTGGACGTGAATGATAATGCCCCTGTTTTCTCGACGGGAATTTATTCTGTAACAGTAAACGAAAATGCTCCTTTAGGAACAACAATAATACGGGTAAATGCTACGGATTTGGACGATGGACCAAACGGGGAAGTAATTTATTCATTTAGCAACAGCATGAATAAAAATATTCTGAACACATTTGGTATAAATTCAGCAACGGGAGATATAACCGTTACAGGATTAATAGACTACGAGGAGAAAGACGAATATGAAATTGAAATTCAGGCGTCAGACAGAGGTCTTGCACCCCTAACAACAGAGAAAAGTGTGATTATTAAGGTAGTTGATGTTAATGATAATGCACCTGAGATAGAAATTACTTCTTTTTCCAGTTCGATTCCTGAAGATTCCAGAACTGGAACTACAGTTGCTCTCGTTAGTGTCAAAGATCTCGACTCTGGTCTGAATGGAAAGGTTATCTGTAATGTAAATGAAGACGTCCCATTCACGCTAACGCCATCCTTAAAAGACAAAATGTTTTCACTTGTTACAACATCCCCTCTTGACAGAGAAAAACAACGTCATTATGATTTGACAATCACAGCAAAAGACAATGGCCAACCTTGTTTATCGTCGGAAAAGACTATAAGCGTTTTTGTATCAGATGTGAATGACAACAGACCAGAGTTTACTCAGAGCCCTTATAATTTCTATGTTACTGAGGGGAACGATCCAAAGGTTCCAATATTCTCTGTTAAAGCTTTTGACCAGGACGAAAACGTAAATGCGTTTGTTTCCTATCACATTGTCAGAAATGGAAATGAAGATAATATACTGGCTTCGTTTCTCAACATAAACTCTGAAAATGGAGAAATTGTAGCACTAAAAAGTTTTGACTTTGAAACGCTGAAAACTTTTCAGTTCCAAGTTGTTGCCACAGATTCAGGAACTCCGTCTCTTAGCAGCAACGTCACAGTGAACGTGTTCATTCTGGATCAGAACGACAACGCTCCAGTCATCCTGTATCCAGTCAGGTCCAACGGGTCTGCTGAAGGTGTGGAGGAGATTCCCCGCAACGTGAACGCAGGACACTTGGTGACTAAAGTCAGAGCCTATGATGCTGATATAGGATATAACGGCTGGTTGCTGTTCTCACTGCAGCAAGTTACTGACCACAGTCTCTTTGGTTTGGACCGTTATACAGGACAGATCAGAACACTTCGCTCATTTACAGAGACAGACGAGGCTGAGCATAAACTGGTCATACTGGTCAAAGACAATGGGAACGTTTCACTCTCAGCAACAGCTACTGTGATTGTCAAACTTGTGGAGCCCAAAGAGGCTTTTGCAGCTTCTGATGTGAAAAGTGCAACAAACGATGATGAAGATACCAGCGTGACTCTTTACCTGATGATAACTTTGGGCTCAGTTTCAGTTCTTTTCCTAGTCAGTATCATTGTGCTGATTGCAATGCAGTGCTCAAAATCCACAGACTATACTTCTAAATGTCTACAAGAGACTAATTATGATGGAACACTGTGTCACAGCATCCAGTACAGATCTGGAGACAAACGGTACATGTTAGTTGGACCCAGAATGAGTATAGGATCTACTATAGTGCCTGGGAGTCATGCAAATACTTTAGTAATGCCTGATAGGAGAAGAACATCTGAAGAGGTAAGACATTTTAAATGCTTTTGTGTCTTAATCTTTCAAACACTATTTTTACTGATACAGCTCAGACATAAATGCACCAAAAAGTCAAATTCTCTATGTTATATAGTCCAAATTCTTCTAATTCTTTGTTGTTAAGAGAATTAGTGCACTTTTTCTGCACAGCCATAACTGCTGTATTGCTTCACAATGATCTCAAACTTTTTCAAACAAGAAGTGTTCAAAAGTAACTTACTGTGTCTTAAACCCTTTTTAGCTATGGACAATACCTCTGCAGAAATCTATTTAACAATATGGTATTGTTTGAAATGGCATGTATATATGTAGTGCATTATTAACAAACCTCAACTTTAACACAAAGAACTGAAGCGCAGTAAAATACGTTTGTGGCAATCGCTGTCCATGGTGCTGAGCTTCTTTCTTTTTGTCGTAAACGAGTGACATATCAAAGAAGAGTGGTGTTATCTGACTGTGAATTAATTTCATTATGTCATTCCATTATATGAACCCAACGTTATTATTATTATTATTATTATTATTATTATTATTATTATTATTATTAATATTATTATTGTTGTCGTTGTTGTTGTGTCAGTTTTTTTCTGTCTGAAAAATCTCCAAAATGATAAAGTTATACTAGTAAAACAAACTGAACTTCAGTGTGGCCCTTTTCCCCCGCATGGTGTCAGGGTGACATAAGAAGTCTGCCGCCACTAGGTTTATTCATTGCGTAGTGGTTCCACCGCTTATAGTCACGGCAACGTTAGCGCAGCCTTTTCTGATTTTGGTTCTGCATTGTGAGTTTCCAGGTAGTAATATTTTTTCCAGAGAAGGAATATAAGATATACTAACATCAAGGCAAGTTCTGGATTGAGTATTTACGATGTTGGTGTTGTTTTTGTGATGGATTACTGATTATTCTTCAATTCAAAATGGAACAAAGAAGACGGAAGCCAAAGGGTGCGCAGGAATATCTTGTCCGATGCTTGGTTGCTGTACTCATGGCGAGTGTAGCCTCAGCGCAATTAAGATATTCAATCTTCGAGGAAGTCAAAGAAGGGACTGTGGTTGGAAATATAGCAAAGGATCTCGGATTAGATAAAAGCACACTGAAGGACAGAAAGTATCGTATTGTTTCTAGCGATACAGATCCGCTTTTCCATGTCAGTCAAAACGATGGTATCCTGTATGTGAGCCGAAAAATTGACAGAGAAGTAGCGTGTGCGCAGACCAGTACGTGTGTGATAAACGTGAAAACTGTGATTGAAAACCCACTGGAAGTTCATTATGTTGAAGTGGACGTTATAGATATTAATGACCATTCACCTGTGTTCACAGAAAATAATAAAAAACTGGAAATTTCAGAGTCCGTCTTACCCGGAGCGCGATTTCAGCTTAAAGCAGCACGCGATTCAGACAGTGGTCCTTTCTCTGTGCAGCAATATAAACTCAGTCCCAACGACCACTTTCGTTTAGAAGTAAAGGATAAAGGAGATGATGGAAAAATACCAATCCTGGTTGTCCAAAAATCTTTAGACAGGGAAACGGCAGGAACTCACTCGTTGATACTGACAGCCTTGGATGGAGGTAAACCCCCGAAAACTGGTAACATGAATATTCTAGTCATTGTTTTGGATAACAATGATAATGCACCTATGTTTTCTAAAGGTGATTATTCTGTTCGGCTCAGTGAAAATGTTCCTGTAGGAACTAAAGTTATACAGGTGAATGCCACCGATTTAGATGACGGAACAAATGGAAATGTAATGTATTCGTTTAGCAACAGCGTGAATCAAAATATAATAAATCTTTTCGATATTAATCAACTGACAGGAGAGCTAACCGTTAAAGATTTAATAGACTACGAGGAGAAGGACAGATACGAAATTGAAATCGTAGCATCTGACAGAGGTTTCGCACCTCTTACAACAGAGAAAAGTGTCATTATTAAGGTCGTTGACGTGAACGATAACGCACCTGAGATAGAAATTACCTCATTTTCCAGCTCGATTCCTGAAGATTCCAGATCTGGAACTACAGTTGCCATTATTAGTGTTAATGATTTAGACTCTGGTCTTAATGGAAAGGTTATCTGTAATGTAAATGAAGACGTTCCGTTTACTTTATTACCATCCTTGAAAGACAAAATGTTTTCACTAGTGACTAAATCTCCCCTGGACAGAGAGAAACAGTCACATTATGAGCTCACAATAACTGCAAAAGACGCAGGAGAACCTCCCTTATCATCTGTAAAATCAATAAGCGTTATGATATCGGATGTGAATGACAACAGTCCGGAATTTGCACTGAACCCATACACGTTCTATGTGTCCGAGGGTAATCCTCCAGGTGCATCGGTGTTTTCTGTTGAAGCTGTTGATCGTGATGAGAATGAGAATGCGGTCATTTTCTACAATATTGTCAGAGATGGAAGCGAAGATAATAAGATGGCTTCATTTCTCAACATAAACTCTGAAACTGGTACTATTGTGGCGCTAAAAAGTTTTGACTTTGAAACGCTGAAAACCTTCCAGCTCCAAGTTGTTGCCACAGATTCAGGAACTCCGTCTCTAAGCAGCAACGTCACAGTGAACGTGTTCATTCTGGATCAGAACGACAACGCTCCAGTCATCCTGTATCCAGTCAGCTCCAACGGTTCTGCTGAAGGTGTGGAGGAGATTCCCCGCAATGTGAACGCAGGGCACTTGGTGACTAAAGTCAGAGCCTATGATGCTGATATAGGATATAACGGCTGGTTGCTGTTCTCACTGCAGGAAGTTTCTGACCACAGTCTCTTTGGTTTGGACCGCTATACAGGACAGATCAGAACACTTCGCTCATTCACAGAGACAGACGAGGCTGAGCATAAACTGGTCATACTGGTCAAAGACAATGGGAATGTCTCACTCTCAGCAACAGCTACTGTGATTGTCAAACTTGTGGAGCCAAAAGAGGCTTTTGCAGCTTCTGATGTGAAAAGTGCAGCAAGAGACGATGAAGATAATAATGTGACTCTTTACCTGATGATAACGTTGGGCTCAGTTTCAGTTCTTTTTGTTATCAGCATCATTGTGCTGATTGCAATGCAGTGCTCAAAATCCACAGACTATACTTCAAAATATCTGCAAGAAACTAATTATGATGGAACACTGTGTCACAGCATCCAGTACAGATCTGGAGAGAAACGGTACATGTTAGTGGGACCCAGAATGAGTATAGGATCTACTATTGTTCCAGGAAGCCATGCCAATACATTAGTGCTACCTGACAGGGGAGGAGCATGTATGGAGGTAAGGCTTTTGCATAAACACTTGCTTGTTTTCAGTGGTGAAGTCATGCATTTATTATCTGCTTTAAATTCTCTTCTTCTTTTGGCACTGATGCTACTAATTAGCTGCTTTTGACATTTGCTATAGCAGATTATTTGATGTGAAGTACATATAACACGTGTGTCAATTATAACTCTATATCATGCATATACTTTTAATTTGCATGTCAAAATTAATGCTATGCAGCTATGATAACACAACATTGTTTAAGTTTGTTAAGGTGTTTTATGGAGGTTTAAGTTTGAAAAAATCCGCCACAGAATACAGATGGACAAGAGTTGCTCGAAATTGCTGTCCATGGTGCTGACTTTGTTTGCTCTCAATTAGTAAAATGATATCGTTTGTTGTGACTGTCAAAAATATATATAGGCTATATAAGTTTTATTTGGGCTATGACCCTTTGCATTGCTTTCACTACGCGGACAAGGTCCTTTCTGTTTTCATCCGTGGAATTTATATCACACCTTGCAGCAGTGGCAGAGAATGATCTTGCTCTATAAAAGTTCCAAAGCACCTGAGTTCACAGTCCGGCCAGTTTTGGCCTTCTCAAGAAGACTCTTAGTTGACCTTTCTTCACGGACTGGATATGTTTATTGACCATGTCAGATACTCAATGCTGTGAAGTATAAAGAACATTTTAATTTAACTTAATTCAATTTACTTAATTTGGGCCTGTTTTGGATTAAAATACGGAAAACGAAATCAGTAGTTTGTATTTGTTTCTATTGCAACGAGAATTTAGGTCACACGGTGTCAGTACAACAGAACAACTCATCATCACAAGTGCTTGTCGTCATCGCATTTTGTCCCTGCCTTTCTACAGCTCCGCGAGGTGGCTGTTAACGTTACCATTTCTGAGCTAACAGCAGCCTTTAGAAATGCTCGACTTATCTTCATGCCTGTTCTAGGAAGCAAGTGCATAATTATACAAATGGATGTAATGTGTAAAACCATTGCAGTGTATTTTTTTCATTTTGAATGAGTACTGAAAGCATCGGACATTGCAATGGAACAAAGAAGACTCAGCAAACGAATGGGTACGACGTGGATAGCCCGATGCGTCGTTGCTGTGCTTTTATGGAGCGTGGTCTCAGCTCAACTGAAGTATTCGATCTCTGAGGAAGTCAACGAAGGATATGTGGTTGGAAATTTAGCAAATGACCTCGGGTTAGACAAAGGCACGCTGAAAACGAGGAAGTATCGTGTTGTTGCTGGTGGAACGGAGTCTCTCTTCCATGCAAATCAAAACGATGGTATCCTGTATGTAAACCGAACGATCGACAGGGAGGTTGTGTGCGGGCAGAGCAGTACTTGTCAAATAAACTTGAAAATCTTGCTGGAAAACCCACTGGAAGTACACAATGTAGACGTCGAAGTTCTGGACATAAATGACCATTCGCCTAGTTTTCCAGAGACAGAGAAAACGTTGGAGATTTCAGAATCCGTCTTGCCCGGAGCACGATTTCAACTAAAACCTTCAAGGGATCCAGACAGTGGCCAATTATCCGTGCAGCAGTACAAACTTACTCAAAACGAACACTTTCGTCTGGAAGTGAGAGATAAAGGAAAATATGGGAAAATACCAATATTAGTTCTTCAAAAGTCATTGGATAGGGAGGCAGCGCAAAGTCACACTTTAGTGTTAACCGCGATGGATGGGGGGAAGCCTCCAAATTCTGGAGATATGAATATTGTAGTAAATGTTTTGGATGTCAACGATAACGCACCAATTTTCTCAAATGAAATATACTCTGTTATGCTCAAAGAAAATGTTCCAATAGGAACAAAAGTCATACAAGTAAACGCAACTGATTTGGACGACGGTCAGAACGGAGAGGTAGTATATTCATTCGACAACAGTGTAAGTGATAGTTTATTTAAAGTTTTTGATATCAACCAATCAACAGGAGAGATAACTGTAAAAGGTCTTGTAGATTACGAGCAAAATGACAAATACGAGATTGAAATCCAAGCATCTGATAAAGGTTTTGCTCCACTAACTGTAGAAAAAAGTGTCATTATAACGATAGTTGACGTGAATGATAATGTGCCTGAAATTGAAGTAACATCATTTTCTAGTTCGATTCCTGAAGATTCAAGAGTTGGAACAACAGTTGCTCTGATGAGTGTAAATGACTTAGACTCTGGTCTTAATGGAAAGGTTATCTGTAATGTAAATGAAGACGTTCCATTCACATTATCACCATCTTTACAAGACAACATGTTTTCTCTAGTCACAAAATCCCCTCTGGATAGAGAGAAGCAGTCACATTATGAACTGACAATTACTGCAAAAGACGCAGGACAACCACAGTTATCATCTGAAAAGACAATAAACGTCGTGGTGTCAGATGTGAATGACAACAGACCAGAATTTTCATTAACACCATATACGTTCTATGTGTCAGAAGGGAACAAGCCAGGTGCTTTGGTGATCTCAGTTAAAGCTGTTGATCGTGATGAAAATGAGAATGCAGTAATTTCATATCATATTGTCAGAGATGGAAGCGGCGATAGCAAATTATCTTCATTTCTAAACATAAACGCTGAAAATGGAGAAGTTGTAGCGCTAAAAAGTTTTGACTTTGAAACACTGAAAACTTTTCAGTTCAAAGTTGTTGCCACAGATTCAGGAACTCCGTCTCTAAGCAGCAACGCCACAGTGAACGTGTTCATTCTGGATCAGAACGACAACGCTCCAGTCATCCTGTATCCAGTCAGCTCCAACGGTTCTGCTGAAGGTGTGGAGGAGATTCCCCGCAATGTGAACGCAGGACACTTGGTGACTAAAGTCAGAGCCTATGATGCTGATATAGGATATAACGGCTGGTTGCTGTTCTCACTGCAGCAAGTTACTGACCACAGTCTATTTGCTTTGGACCGCTATACAGGACAGATCAGGACACTTCGCTCATTCACAGAGACAGACGAGGCTGAGCATAAACTGGTTATACTGGTCAAAGACAATGGGAACGTCTCACTCTCAGCTACAGCCACTGTGATTGTCAAACTTGTGGAGCCAAAAGAGGCTTTTGCAGCTTCTGATGTGAAAAGTGCAGCAAGAGACGATGAAGATAATAATGTGACTCTTTACCTGATGATAACTTTGGGCTCAGTTTCAGTTCTTTTCCTAGTCAGTATCATTGTGCTGATTGCAATGCAGTGCTCAAAGTCCACCGACTATACTTCTAAATATCTACAAGAGACTAATTATGATGGAACACTGTGTCACAGCATCCAGTACAGATCTGGAGACAAAAGGTACATGCTAGTTGGACCCAGAATGAGTATAGGATCTACTATTGTTCCTGGAAGCCATGCAAATACTCTTGTGTTACCTGACAGGAGGAGACCTTCTGATGAGGTAAGACATGTTTGTTTAAACTTTAGCTTATATTCAATGGTGTCATATTTGTTCAACATATGACCCCTTCCATCCATGGAATGTGTTTGCTATTCACTAAAGCAGCAAAGCAGCAAACAGACATACCAACACGTGCTGTGATAGTTTCACATGTTTTGCTGACTCAACATTATCTTTCATCTCTGTTCTGACATTTAATGTCAGTATTAGCACATACTTCGATTCAACAAATAATAGCTGGCACAGTGTCAAATATTGTTTAAAAAACACAGGACATTGTATGATCGTTTTCAACTCTGACATGTTTCTGCGTAGGATTTCAAATGCTGCCCACAGTGCTGATACAATTTCAGCACATATAATAATTTTTCAAATGTGTCTATTATACATATTTTTAAATATGCATTGGTAATGTCTTGCAATTTTGGACTGTCACTGTCACCATTCGAATACATGGGATTGTTTTCCTTAACACAGCAAAAGGCTGTCTCCTTTTCCAAAATGAAACTTTGAGACCTCGTCGTACATATTCAGCGTAATATAAATCGTTATAATTTCATCTTAAAATTGCTAGATATGCTTTGATTTCCTTGTAGTGATAGAGAGGATCGCATGGTGTCAGTGCTGATGAAATAAGTACTTCAGATTTTCGTCACAAAATTTTGTTTCCGCCTCTTCGTCACAGCCTTACACTTTATTACTGGCAAAATCGCCCGTTGGTTTTCTGCAGCTCTCATAAATACTCATCGGGATTCAAAGAAAATGTCAGAGAGGCTACATATATATATTTCTAGATTTTGGCGTGTTTTTTATTATCTTACACAATAGTTACCTTCTTCCGCACGATTTTTTTTTCTTTCTGTTTAAATGATGGAACAAAGAGGATACCAGGCAACAGCCGTGAGGGGACGGTGGGTTGGATGCGTTGTCACTGTGCTCCTGTGGAGAGTGGCTTTGGCGCAATTAAGATATTCAATTTCCGAGGAAGTTAAGGAAGGAACTGCAGTTGGAAATATAGCCAAGGACCTGGGATTAGATAAAAGCACGCTGAAAGACAGGAAGTATCGGATTGTTAGCAGTATGACAGACCCTGCTTTCACTGTGGATCAGAACGATGGCATCCTCTATGTGAATCGAAAGATCGACAGGGAGGAGATTTGTCAGAAGACCAGTATGTGTGTGATTAACGTAAAAACCGTTTTGGAAAATCCATTGGAGATCCACTATGCTGCCGTTGAGGTGCTCGATATTAATGATCATGCTCCCACATTCCCGGAGAAAGAGACTACATTGGAGATTTCCGAGTCCGTGTTACCAGGACTGCGGATCCCGCTGCAACCCGCACGTGATCCAGACAGTGGTGCTTTCACTGTCCAGCAATATAAACTTAGCTCTAATGAACACTTTCGTTTGGAAGTGAAAGATAAAGGAGAGGATGGTAAAACACCAGCAATAATTGTTCAAAAATCTTTAGACAGGGAAATTTCGAAGAGCCACACATTAGTACTGACAGCTCTGGATGGGGGTAAACCTCCGAAATCTGGAAACGTTGATATTTTAGTAAATGTCTTGGATATTAACGACAATGCACCCATTTTCTCTAAAGATGTCTATTCGGTGATGCTCAGTGAAAACGCTCCTATAGGCACACAAATTATTCAGGTTAACGCAACTGATTCAGATGATGGACGGAATGGCGAGGTAGTTTACTCGTTTAGTAACAGTGTGAATCGTAAATTATTTAAACTTTTTGAAATTAACCCATCAACAGGTGAAATACATGTAAAAGGTTCAATAGATTATGAAGAAAAGGATAAATATGAAATTGAAATACAAGCATCAGATAAGGGAGTCCCTCCACTGGCTACACAAAAAAGCGTCATTATAAAAATCGTTGACTTGAACGACAATGCACCAGAGATCGAGGTTACTTCTTTTTCCAGCTCAATTCCTGAAGATTCCAGACCAGGAACTACAGTTGCTCTTATCAGTGTAAACGACTTAGACTCTGGTGTTAATGGAAAAATTCTATGCTCGATAGATGACAATGTTCCCTTTGTTTTATCGCCATCATTGCAGGACAAAATGTATTCATTAACGACTAAATATCCACTGGACAGGGAAGAACAGTCACATTATATTGTAACAGTAGTTGCAAAAGATGCTGGCGAACCTTCATTGTCATCAATAAAGACAATAAGCATTATGGTGTCAGATGTAAATGACAACAGTCCAGAGTTTACAATGAGCTCTTATGCTTTTTACGTCACTGAAAGGAATGAACCAGGAGCAGCTGTGTTTTCTGTTAAAGCTTTGGATCGTGATTTAAACGAAAATGCCCTTATTTCCTATCACATTGTCAGAGATGGAAGTGAAGATAATAGATTATCTTCATTTCTCAACATAAACACTGAAAATGGAGAAATTGCAGCACTAAAAAGTTTTGACTTTGAAACACTGAAAACTTTTCAGTTCCAAGTTGTTGCCTCAGATTCAGGAACTCCGTCTCTAAGCAGCAACGTCACAGTGAACGTGTTCATTCTGGATCAGAACGACAACGCTCCAGTCATCCTGTATCCAGTCAGCTCCAACGGTTCTGCTGAAGGTGTGGAGGAGATTCCCCGCAATGTGAACGCAGGACACTTGGTGACTAAAGTCAGAGCCTATGATGCTGATATAGGATATAACGGCTGGTTGTTGTTCTCACTGCAGGAAGTTACTGACCACAGTCTCTTTGGTTTGGACCGCTATACAGGACAGATCAGGACCCTTCGCTCATTCACAGAGACAGACGAGGCTGAGCATAAACTGGTCATACTGGTCAAAGACAATGGAAACGTTTCACTCTCAGCAACAGCTACTGTGATTGTCAAACTTGTGGAGCCCAAAGAGGCTTTTGCAGCTTCTGATGTGAAAAGTGCAGCAAGAGACGATGAAGATAATAATGTGACTCTTTACCTGATGATAACTTTGGGCTCAGTTTCAGTTCTTTTCCTATTCAGTATCATTGTGCTGATTGCAATGCAGTGCTCAAAGTCCACAGATTATACTTCAAAATATCTTCAAGAGACTAACTATGATGGAACATTGTGTCACAGCATCCAGTACAGATCTGGAGACAAGCGGTACATGTTAGTTGGACCCAGAATGAGTATAGGATCTACTATTGTTCCTGGGAGTCATGCAAATACTCTTGTGTTACCTGACAGGAGACGTACTTCTGAGGAGGTAAGAAAGATAATTTTACATAAATATAGTCTGTGCAAAAGTGATAGTGACACTTGAGATGCATGTTGTATTCATTATAGTCTATAATAATAATAATAATAATAATAATAATAATAATAATAATAATAATAATGAAAGTGATAGCATTCCACATAAGAATTTAATTATTGTCCTCCATTATGTCTAGATGAAGGTCAGTTTGTTTTCTAATATAGTCCAGTTTATAAAGTAATATAAAACAGTCTTGTGTAGTTCTCTGTTGTTATCATATATGTAATTATCCAATCTAATATTCAAGAACTGTTAAAAAATGTTTTCATATATTATTCTTCCTTCAAAATACTTGATATAAATAATAGCACAAAGCCGTATTATACAGAGTTCTGAAAAAGTTATGTGGGTGATGGGAATGAGAAGTAATGCAAATTGAAACAGATACTACATTAATACAATATATACAATACAAATTGATCTAATTTCTCAGTTTTATATAAAAATATAAATAGACCAGGGATGGTTGTAACACTTCTTTCTTCAATGTCTGGAACTCATTGAATTTTTGAGCTACAGTTGTCAAGCTTTTATGAAATTTCCACATATCTACTAAAAAAAGGCACCAATTAAAAACTCTGCAATAACATTACAGACCTCATATGTTAAAGTCAGATACATGATTTCGTGGTTCTTTGTTACAACCTACCTCACTACCGGGTAGGGTTGTACCACATACTGGGGAGAGTTGTAATGATTGGACAAAAAAGTATAAAAAGATGCCACACGATATAACATGCCTCAGAAATTGATTTATTGAAATCAAAGAACAATCCAGAACAAAGTCTTTCTCTTTTACTGAATAAAGTTCAAACATTCGATGTTTAACTCAGGAGTGTGTGTATGACTGTGTAACAACAAACTTTCATAACAGTATGGCTGCTTAAAGAACACTTTGCACTTGTGTGAAAAGATATAGGTGTGACATCTACTCTATACATTTTTTGCATATGAAAATACAAAGAACAAAACAACAAAAACCAAGGGCCAGTTTGTGCACATGTTGCTTGACTATATTTTTAATCTGAATCACAATGTTGATAAAAGAATGTTGGTAGCCCTGGACTGCAAGCTCGGTGGGCCCAAAGACTACATAGTATATATTTTACTCACACTTCCTTTGGCTTTGGGTTGTGAAATGGCTTCATGCAGATAATACAAATATCCTCATCATTTGAGATCTCAGAATCTTCAGCATTGCCTTTCAGATATTTTATTGGGGATGATTTTGCTGCCTCTTCTACTTTTCTTTATTCTTTCCCACGTTATTTGGTAATGCAGTTTTACTTTTTCTTTTCTGTTCTTCTTTCATCAGAGCTTGTTTTGCTGCTGTATCTGTGAGGATTTCAGATTGCCTCTTCTTCCTGATCCTGCCAGTTGTTTTCCTGCTTTTGAAAATGGCTGTATAGCAGAAAGACTGAATGTCTGAGCTGGAGACAACCCTGAGGTGTTTGGTTCAGCTTGAGCATATGACATAGTGACATCATAAATAATAGAGGAGTCAGAAGTCCCTACTGGAGGTGGAGAAGAGGAGGCAGTGGCCAGTTGAGTTGTAGGAGAGGACAGCTGGGAAGATGCCGATGCCATTGATGTACTTGGGTCTGGGTGGTTACTAACTTGTGAGGTTGGGGGGTTGCATTTCCCAGTACCTGTACAGCACATGTTACTGATACATATGATGTCATAGCACCCACCTCCTTGAACCCACAACATGCACCAATACCTCTGGTAACCGGACTGTTGTTATGCCTGTTTCATCTGCATTCCATATGCCATTACCATCAAAGTTGTGACTCTCAATATGCTCCATATGTGTGGTTAAACCTGTGGCCCTTGCATGGCTGGTTGCCTCTGCACTTCTTACTGACAAGTTGGGGTTTTGCTTCATAAAGTATGTAAACCATTCAGTCCCTGCCATCTGCCTCTGGTCCCATGTTTGTGCTTGATATTATATGTTATTGTTAGGTGATATGCAAATTTTGAGATCTAAAAGAAATTGAAATAACACCTTAGTACATGCACACAAAGCATCTTTCATTTTATCAGCCACATGTGCTAGTATACTCTGCCTAACCTGTTATATTCTTACCTCATGTGGAGTCAATCAATAATACCAGTCTGAAGCTTTAGTCAAATAGTCAGCCAACACTTTCTTCTGTGCCTCAAAGAAAACTTGATTACTGCTCCAGTAGCCAACATGAAGATCACTGGATCCCTAGTGTCTCAGCTTCTGCAGTGATTTGCAGTATCTCAGTGTCATATGAGAGATGCCATGTTTGTTGACACTGATCTGACTGACCTGCCCTTGTTTGAGACTTCATCAGATGTTTTTTTTTTTTTTTTAAAAAACATCAGCAGGCACACCTTTCCCATTCTTTCAATTCCCATGCTTGAAAATGAATAAATAATATATATATATATATATATATATATCTTCATTTACATAAGTACTAAACAAAGTTTAGCGTTAGTGAGAAAAAAAAAAACTTTACCTTAAAATCATGTTTTTATTAATAAAAATCTGCATAGCCTACATGTGTTTCAGCCTTGATCGCTGCCATGTGAGATTAAGAAGGACGCGGGAAAACACTGAAATGATCATCTGTCTCCTGTCTCATTCCTGATTGGTGGAACTGGTGGCGTTCCAACTCCTCCCATATTCCAACTTTCCCCGGTCTCCCCTACACATGTTGCACATGTGCTCAAATGGACAAATGGGCACTGCTCTGCATAATGTCCCTGATCAAACTGTGATAACTCCTGCGTCCCAATAAGAGCTATACTCCATAGAATTATATAGTTAAGTTGTTTCACATGTACACTGATGGGTATTTTTTCTATCATAAAATAAGACACAAAGAACTCAGAGTGAGGTCAGCTTCATCGCGATGGGGAGAGACAGTGGTTCAGCACTCAGAGAGTGTCTGGTGTCAACTCCAACGTCTCTTTGTTGAGCAGATTACGTAATTATGAACCAGTGGCGCAAGCAAGTTCAAAAATAAAAAAAAAAAAATATCAGCATTCCTCAAATCATGGCCATTAGAGCAGTGACAGCTACATCCTGTTTTCTGTAGAGCAGGCGAGACTGCAAGTCATTAGCCTACTCAAGTATAAGGGAGGAACTTTAAGATGTCATCTTCTGCTCACTTTAACATACGTTTAATCCATCGCAATAATCTAACACACATTAACTTGTTGAAATAAATAATAAAATAAATGTAATTTCCAAATGCAGGGTTTGCATATTCTACATTTGCCATCATGTTATATGACATATTTTAAGCAGATGTTTTTGATGGATTGCTATAGATATTTAGCACGTCGAACTTCTAATGCAATTTATCTTTAGAGGACTAGTGTCAGTGCCATTTAACCGGACAAACCGCAGTCGGTTGCAGGTTTTAAATGGAGCTATTCCTGGTGCAGAAAATTGGTCTATTAAATAAATTTCAGTAGAACTTTACAGACACACGAACTTACATATAGAGACCTACAGACATTTAGTGGATCGCAAGGTGTCAGTATAAAAGCAGTAATGTCCAGATTTCTTTCGTCATCGCCAACTGATCCAACCCAGTATTTCGTCATTTTCTTGCGCACCAAACTAGCTCTTTGTCCACATACTGTAGCAATGGAGCGCAGTTTAGAAAGGAATACATATTTTTATTGTTTCTTATTTGTCCGTTATTACATTCTGTAATTATTATTACCTTATCATATTATAACTATTTTTTAACATAATGGGACAAAAAACGCCCCAGGCGTGGATCGAGCGATGGAAATGCGTCGTCTTTTTTGTGGCTTCAGGAATATTTTGCAGTGAAGCTGCCGCTCAGATCAAATATTCCATCTCCGAAGAAATTGAAGAAGGAAGTGTTGTTGGAAATATTGCGACGGACTTGGGAATTGATAAGATTGCGTTAAAGGACAGAGACTATCGTATTGTTGGCAGTTCAACAGAACCCCTTTTTCATCTGAATCAAGATGACGGTATGCTTTATGTCGCCAAGAAAGTGGACAGAGAAGAGATCTGTGAAAGAAGCAACGCTTGTATAATAAACCTTAAAACCGTGCTAGAAAATCCTCTCGAAATTCATTATGTGGCCATAGAGGTGCTGGACATAAACGATCATTCCCCAAGTTTTCCGGAGAAAGAGAAGCGACTTGAAATATTTGAATCGGCGTTACCAGGAGCGAGATTTCAGCTCCAACCTGCACGTGACCCCGATGGTAGTCAATTTTCGGTTAAACAATATAAATTAAGTCACAATGACCATTTTCGTTTAGAAGTTAAAGATAGAGGCGAAGACCGTAAGATGCCGTTTCTGGTTTTACATAAGCAGTTAGACAGAGAGAGCATGAAGGAGCATAAACTTCTTCTTACAGCAACTGATGGTGGAAGGCCAGCGAGATCTGGAACAACAGAAATAGTGATCGAAGTTCTTGATGTTAATGATAATTCACCGGTCTTCACACAAGACGCATATTCTGCCATTTTAAATGAAAACGCAGATATTGGCACGCTTGTTATTCAGGTTAATGCAACAGATTTGGATGAGGGCTCAAACAGTGAAGTTGTTTACTTATTTGGAAAGGAGGTGGATGCAATTTTACAAAAGCTATTTTCCATAGACTCAAAAACAGGCGAGATTAAAGTGATTGGTGAAATTGATTATGAAGAGAATGAAAGTTATGAAATTGATGTGCAGGCATCAGATAAGGGCGGTGTCCCATTATCCTCAGACAAAACAGTAATCATAAAGATTGTCGACCAAAACGATAACGTCCCCAAAATAGAAGTTACATCGTTTTCTAAGTCAGTCCCAGAGGACTGTAAAACCGGGACCACGGTAGCATTGATCAGCGTGAATGATTTGGATTCAGGGCCTAATGGAAAAGTCTCCATTTCAATACGTGAGGATGTTCCTTTTGTTATATCTCCTTCGTTACAGGATAATATGTACGCCATAGTGACCCGCTCTCTACTGGACAGAGAAAAGAAATCTTTTTATGAGATTACAGTTCTTGCAAAGGACTCTGGTGTGCCACCACTTGTATCTGAAAAAATAATCACAGTGACTGTTTCGGATGTCAACGACAATAGACCACACTTTTCAGTGAGTCCATATACTTTTTATGTTGCTGAAAATAATGACCTGGCAACACCATTATTTTCAATTAAAGCATCTGATCCAGATGAAAACGACAATGCCCGTATTTCATATAATATAGCGCGGGATGGCAGTGATGGAAATGGTGGTTTGTTTTTCAGCATAAACTCTGAAACTGGAGATATTGTGGCTCTAAAAAGTTTTGACTTTGAAACACTGAAAACCTTCCAGTTCCAAGTTGTTGCTACAGATTCAGGAACTCCGTCTCTAAGCAGCAACGTCACAGTGAACGTGTTCATTCTGGATCAGAACGACAACGCTCCAGTCATCCTGTATCCAGTCAGCTCCAACGGTTCTGCTGAAGGTGTGGAGGAGATTCCCCGCAATGTGAACGCAGGACACTTGGTGACTAAAGTCAGAGCCTATGATGCTGATATAGGATATAACGGCTGGTTGCTGTTCTCACTGCAGGAAGTTACTGACCACAGTCTCTTCGGTTTGGACCGCTATACAGGACAGATCAGGACACTTCGCTCATTCACAGAGACAGACGAGGCTGAGCATAAACTGGTTATACTGGTCAAAGACAATGGGAACGTCTCACTCTCAGCTACAGCTACTGTGATTGTCAAACTTGTGGAGCCAAAAGAGGCTTTTGCAGCTTCTGATGTGAAAAGTGCAGCAAGAGACGATGAAGATAATAATGTGACTCTTTACCTGATGATAACTTTAGGCTCAGTTTCAGTTCTTTTCCTAGTCAGTATCATTGTGCTGATTGCAATGCAGTGCTCAAAATCCACAGACTATACTTCAAAATATCTGCAAGAAACTAATTATGATGGAACACTGTGTCACAGCATCCAGTACAGATCTGGAGACAAACGGTACATGTTAGTGGGACCCAGAATGAGTATAGGATCTACTATTGTTCCAGGAAGCCATGCCAATACATTAGTGCTACCTGACAGGGGAGGAGCATGTATGGAGGTAAGACTTTTGCATAACCACTTGCTTATTTTCAGTGGCAAAGTCATGCATTTATTAACATATTTAATTTTTTTCTTCTTCCTTTTGCATTAATGGTACTAATTAGCTGCTTTTGACATTTGCTAAAGCAGATTATTTGATGTGAAGTACATAAAACTTGTATCAATTGGAACTCTATATCATGCATATACTTTTAATTTGCATGTGAAAATTAATGCTATAAAGCTATGATAACACAACGTTGTTTAAGTTTGTTAAGGTGTTTTATGGTGGTTTAAGCTTGATAAAATCCCCCACGGAATGTAACTGGACAAGAGTTGCTCGAAATTGCTGTCCATGGTGCTGACTTTTTTTGCTCTCATTTAGCAAAATGCTATTATTTGTTGTGACTGTTTAAAAAAATATGTAAGTTTTATTTGGACTATGACCCTTTGAGCTGCTTTCACTACTGTGGAGCTTCAATGTCACACCTTGCTGCAGTGGTTCGAATGCTCTCTATATGCTCTATAAAAGTTCCTAAGCATCTGAGCTCACAGTCCGACCTGTTTAAACAGTCTCTGTTGACCTTTCTTCATGGGTTGGAGATGTTTATTGACCATGTCAGATACTCAGTGACTCAGTGATGTGACCACCCAGGAACTTGATGGGGCCCACTTTTTCCACCTCCTTCCCCAAGTTGGTAAGCGGACCCTTTGTGCTCCTACCGACTCTCAGAAAGTGCATAAATACCTCTGGTTTGAGCAGTGTTTCAAACCAGATTATTCTCTGTACATCTTTCAGCCAGATGTTAGACCTTTATCTTTTAGTAGGACTTATTGTTGTCTGACATGAGTCCCACCAGTGTCATTGCACATTTGAGTACATCACTTAATCAAATAAATCAAATTTAGTGAACAGTGAGTCAGGAATTTTGGCTTCAGTTTCATTTCTTTTTCTTTTTAGTAACATTGTGCTGATTGCAATGCAGTGCTAAAAAACAGATTATACTTCAAAATATCTACAAGAGACTAATTATGACGGAACTCTGTGTTACAGCATTCAGTACAGATTGAGATAAACGGTGCATGTTAGTTGGACCCAGACTTAGTTTAGGATCTACTATAGTGCCTGGCAGTCATGCAAACACACTTGTGCTACCTCACAGGAGGAGACCTCCTGACGAGGTAAGGGAGACCAATTTATTTTTTAGGCAGTTCTAGAATAGAAGGCTTATGGAAAAACTAAAGGCCCATTAACACAAGTATACATACATTATTGAATCATGCCAATAAATTAAAATATTTCGAATATCATTGGGTAAAAAATATAACAAGTTTATAAAATTTCAATGGAAGGATGGGCAAGAAACTGTCAGAACGGAAAAAGTTGATGAACGAAATGAACTTTCATTCCTTGCGGTTGTCGATCATCTTAAGACTAATGCCGATACATTTAATTAGGTTAATATGGAAGACATTTATTTTAGATATTTTTACACATAACTGACATTTTACAACATCTGCTCGCATGGTGTCGCTGCTTGTGAAAATGAAGTAGCCTGCTTTCTCATCCTTTGCGTCAGTTTGGAGCTGATTTCGCGGCTGGGTGTGCTTCTGGGCGATGGCATAGAATCCATCATTCTTAACTACTTGTGCAATAACGTTTTCTCTTGGAGCAATTAATTTTTATTTTTGGTCAAATGCACGTCATGTGTAGAGAAACGTTTCAAGTCTGACCTGAACTGGTTTGGTTTTTATCTGCATTTGTTTCATAAATCATGGCACGAAGAGGACGTAGAGCATGGCTGGACCGCCTGCTCGTCCTTATTGTTTATTTGGGTCTTTGTTTTGATTTTTCTTCTGCTCAGCTGCGATACTCCATTCCCGAAGAGCTTACAGTGGGTTCTGTTGTTGGGAATATAGCTAGAGATCTTGGGCTGGAGCCCAGTGCTTTGAATGCTAGAGGATTTCGCATCGTTTCTGGATCCGCTGAATCATTGTTTCAACTCAGCAATAACGGAATTTTACACATCAACCGAAAAATAGACAGAGAAGAGGTATGCACACGGACCACGACTTGCATTATCAACATAAAAACTGCATTGGAAAATCCTTTAGAGGTGCACTACGTTGGTATAGAGGTTCTGGATGTTAACGACCACACTCCCGCGTTCTCCGACAACGAGACTCATTTAGACATATCAGAATCTGCTTTACCTGGTGCACGATTTCAACTACAAGCCGCCCGTGATCCAGACAGCGGTGTTTTCTCTGTTCAACAGTATAAACTCAGTCAAAATGAGCATTTTCGTTTGGAGGTTAAAGATAGAGGAGAAGATGGCAAAATTCCCGTTTTGTATCTGCACAAACCGCTGGACAAAGAAACTGTAAGAACTCACAGATTACTGCTCACAGCTGCTGATGGAGGAAAACCTGCTAGATCAGGAACAATGGCAATTAATGTTCATGTTTTGGATGTGAATGACAATATGCCAGTATTTTCCAAAGATTCATATACTGCAGTTATTAATGAAAATTCTCCTATTGGTACAACTATTATACAAGTAAATGCCACAGATTTAGATGATGATTTAAATGGGGAGGTTGTTTATTCATTTGGGAATAATGTAAATAACAAGTTACGCAAACTTTTTGCGGTTGATGCCAATACAGGGGAAATTATTGTCAAAGGGCAATTAGATTTTGAAACCAAAGACAGATATGAAATTGATATAAAAGCTGCAGATAAAGGACCAGCCCCATTGGCAACAGAAAAAAGTGTTATAATAACAGTCTTGGACCTGAATGACAATTCACCTGAGATTGAAGTGACATCCTTTTCCAGTTCAATTCCAGAGGACTCCCAACCTGGTAGGACCATTGCATTGATAAGTGTGACTGATAAGGATTCAGGTGTTAACGGGAAAGTAATGTCTTCTATAAATGATGATGTACCTTTCACATTAACATCTTCTTTACAAGAAAATATGTACTCCATAGTTACCAAATCTCTATTAGATAGAGAACTTAAGGCCAGATATGATATAACGATTGTAGCAAAAGATGCTGGTGAAAAACCTTTGTCAACTCAAAAGACAATTAGTGTTACAATACTGGATGTCAATGATAACAGTCCAAAGTTTTCTCAAAATCCATACACTTTTTATGTTACGGAAAACACTGTTGGAGGAGCCTCTTTATTTTCAGTGAGTGCTGATGACTGTGACGAGGGTAATAATGCTGTTATATCATATTTCATTGCAAGAAATGAGGATGAACACAAATCATTAACATCATTCCTAAGCATAAACTCTGAAACAGGAGATATTGTGGCGCTGAAAACTTTTGACTTCGAAACACTGAAAACTTTCCAGTTCCAAGTTGTTGCCACAGATTCAGGAACTCCGTCTCTAAGCAGCAACGTCACAGTGAACGTGTTCATTCTGGATCAGAACGACAACGCTCCAGTCATCCTGTATCCAGTCAGCTCCAATGGTTCTGCTGAAGGTGTGGAGGAGATTCCCCGCAATGTGAACGCAGGACACTTGGTGACTAAAGTCAGAGCTTATGATGCTGATATAGGATATAACGGCTGGTTGCTGTTCTCACTGCAGGAAGTTACTGACCACAGTCTCTTTGGTTTGGACCGCTATACAGGACAGATCAGGACCCTTCGCTCATTCACAGAGACAGACGAGGCTGAGCATAAACTGGTCATACTGGTCAAAGACAATGGAAACGTTTCACTCTCAGCTACAGCTACTGTGATTGTCAAACTTGTGGAGCCCAAAGAGGCTTTTGCAGCTTCTGATGTGAAAAGTGCAGCAAGAGACGATGAAGATAATAATGTGACTCTTTACCTGATGATAACTTTGGGCTCAGTTTCAGTTCTTTTCCTCATCAGTATCATTGTACTGATTGCAATGCAGTGCTCAAAATCTACGGAGTACACTTCAAAATATCTTCAAGAGACTAATTATGACGGAACTCTGTGTCACAGCATCCAGTATAGATCTGGAGACAAACGGTACATGTTAGTTGGACCCAGAATGAGTATAGGATCTACTATTGTTCCTGGCAGTCATGCAAATACACTTGTGCTACCTGACAGGAGACATCCTTCTGACGAGGTAAGGGAGACCAGTTTATTTCCAGACAGTTCTAAAATGAAAGACTTATGAAAAACGAAATTCTTACTAATATAAGTGTGCATGATTTGTAATATTAGTAAATTAGCAGCAGTCTGACTACCCTTAATTATGATGTCCCCTCCTGTTTGATTTCTTGCTTGTGTTGTCCCTACTCTCAGATGTAAATTGCTTTGGAGAAAAGCATCTGCTAAATGACTGTAGAATTGAATAGAAATGAGAATATTTAGAATATTATTTGGATAAAAAACTAACAGGTATATAAAACTTCAACAGAAAGAATCTGTCAGAATGGCAAAAGTTGATGAACGAAGTGAACTTTTTATTCATCACATGTCACCTTGCTATTGTGGATCAACTTGGACCAATGCTGATACATTTAATTAGCTTAATATGGAAGAAATTTTATTTTAGATATTTTTACAAATAACTGACACTTTGCAACGTCTGCTCGCATGGTGTCACTGCTTGTGAAAATGAAGTAGCCTGCTTTCTCATCCTTTGTGTCAGTTTGAAGCTGTTTCACGGGTGTGCTTCTGGACGTTAGCATAGAATCCATCATTCTTAACTACTTGTGCATCCACCTGCTCTCTTACAGCAGTGAATTGTTAGTTTTAGTAAAAATGCACGTCCTTGTGCACTATAAACCCGACTATGTTCACAGCACTGAAAACTCACGTGGCAGCTGATTACCTAATGAAATTTAAGTTAACAAAATCATCTTATTTAAGTAAACAAATACTATAAAATATATCGTCAACTTAAAAGTTTACATTTTTAAATCTGATCAGTGAAGTATACTTTACTACAAAACTTTATTTTTTAAATGTAATGTTTTTATGTCCTACATAATTGATCATTTTAATGCAACAGCATGTGATTAATTTAAAAGCTCAACTCAAAAAACGCAATTAGTGATTATTTAAAAACCCCTTTCTTTTCATTAAGATGTTAAAATCACTCAAAAGGAGAACTTCTATTTTCAATTATATTTCAGCTGTTTTCAAAACAGATTACAGGAATGCTAAAATTATGAAACAGTTTTTCCCCCTAAACCAGGCACAGTTCACAGTCCTTCAGATTACTAATTAGGTATGAACCTATTCAAAAATGCAAACATATAAAAATGAGGTAGATTGAGTACATGTTGGGGAGAAAAACACAATTTGACAGTTAAAATGCTTTAAACAAAGTACTTAAATGCCAAATAATGTAAACACCTGACAGTATTACACATTCTTGTACTTGTCAAAATATTTGTATGACACAACTATTCAGTAACAAAAAGAATTTTTGGAAAAATGTTGGCAATTTTTCTGTATCTATCATCAAGCCCAGAACCAAGCATAAATCACAGTGTTAAAAAAATAAAATGAGTAATTAGTATTTAAATATTCAAAAGTAAAAACATAAAAAACTGAGTTATACTTGTATATGGTGTTCAAAAAAAGCATTTCATTGCAAGAAAGGAGGATGAACACAAATTGTTAACATCATTCTTAAGCCTAAACTCTGAAACAGGAGATATTGTGGCTCTGAAAACTTTTGACTTCGAAACACTGAAAACTTTTCAGTTCCAAGTTGTTGCTACAGATTCAGGAACTCCGTCTCTAAGCAGCAACGTCACAGTGAACGTGTTCATTCTGGATCAGAATGACAACGCTCCAGTCATCCTGTATCCAGTCAGCTCCAACGGTTCTGCTGAAGGTGTGGAGGAGATTCGCCGCAATGTGAACGCAGGACACTTGGTGACTAAAGTCAGAGCCTATGATGCTGATATAGGATATAACGGCTGGTTGCTGTTCTCACTGCAGGAAGTTACTGACCACAGTCTCTTTGGTTTGGACCGCTATACAGGACAGATCAGAACACTTCGCTCATTCACAGAGACAGACGAGGCTGAGCATAAACTGGTCATACTGGTCAAAGACAATGGGAACGTTTCACTCTCAGCAACAGCTACTGTGATTGTCAAACTTGTGGAGCCCAAAGAGGCTTTTGCAGCTTCTGACATGAAAATTGCAGCAAAAAATGATAAGGATAATAATGTGACTTTTTACCTGATTATAGCTTTGGCTTCAGTTTCAGTTCTTTTTCTCATCAATATCATCGTGCTGATTTCAAAACAGTGCTCACAATTTACAGAGTATACTTCTAAGTGTCTACAGGAGACTAATAATGATGTAATAATTTGTCACGGCATTCAGTACAGATCGGGAGACAAACGATACATGTTAGTTGGAACCAGAATGAGCATAGGATCTTCTATAGTGCCTGGCACTCATGCAAACACACTTGTGCTACCTGACAGGAGATGTGCATTTGAAGAGGTAAGGGAGACCAATTTATTTCCAGTCAGTCCTAGAATGAACGGCTTATAAAAAATTAAATTAAATGAATATTAACATAAATGTGCATAAGTTACTGAATATCATAACTAATTCAGAATATTTGGATAGAAATGGATAACAAATATACAAAATTCATTACTCTGAGGAATCAGGAGATTGAGCGTTCACGTGACAGCTGAGGAACTTTTGTGGTTTAAAGGTGGCTGTATAATTGGGAGAGAACACAGGGGCCAGTTTCACCCAGGAGCTATACTGTTCTTTTTGCACTACGGTGGCACCTTTTGTTTCATATAGGATACATTGCTGGGGATAATAACAAATACTCTTGAGCTTGATCATTACAAAATGTTACAGCTTTAACATTTTCCCTCCCGAATCTAATATTTCTCTACCCTGCATTTCTATTTTTTTTTTTTTTTGGGGGGGGGGGGGGGGGGGGGGGGGGGGTTTGTTATGCATTAACAATAGGTCTTCAAATGGCGTGAAATGCAAAGTAAACAGTAAAAGTCTCCCTTGTAAATTCACCACAGGAAGGTTGTTTACTTTTTATAAGTATACAAGTTATTCTTTTTTACAACTCTGGTTTTGGTTAAGTGTGTGGAGGGGAAGTTCTACTGATATGGTAAGAGAGTTACCTGAGGTCTATTCCTGCTGATAGTTGAGGGGAATCAGTGTGCTTTGAATGGCTGAGAGAGAGGGTCAAAATGAGCCTTAGGTGAATGTGTTGTGAATTACAATGTACCGTCAGTTTGGTCGTATTGGGATACTTTGCCTCACCAGGAATCTTAATTCTAAAAATAGACTTATTCTCCATATTTTTATTGTTTTTTTGTTTGTTTGTTTTTTTTGTTTTTTTTTGCTTTGAATTTGAAAAACACTAAATGACAGAGTTTATATGCAGTGCACTGCATACAAGCTTCATGGTGTGATTGCTTTTGACTCAATAAAATAGGTCATGTATTATTACATGTGTGAAGGTCTGCATGCTAGACTTCTGGGCTGATTCTCTGTTGAACACTGTGTGTTGCCAATAGCAACACACTGGGAGATCCACCTCTCAGAGTCTACTGGTTTCCACAGACTAGCGTACGCTCCTCAGTCTACAGCACTGGAAGAGGATGAACAAGGGAGGGAGTTATAGGGAGAGCAGTGGAGGGAGGGGGAGGGGAAGTGGATTTGGTACAGCTCATCTACAGACATGTCACAATATTTAATGAAAATGGGTTTATTTAGGTAGAAACACATGGATTACTGCAATGAAATCATCATTTTAAAGCAGAGAGGAGATGGTTTAGATATTGAAGTGATAGTGAAGGAGGGAATAGTTAAGCTTCTAATTAAATACTGTAGTTTATGGAGATAATCTTTTTTTCTCAAACAACTAGGTCAACTCTCAGTTTTTTTTTCTTTTTCTTTTTTCTTCTATAACCCACAAAACAAGTGGCAGAAAACAAAACAAATAAACAAAAAATAAATTAAAAAAAAAACATATTCTTTGACATCAACTATGTTGGTGTTGAAAACTAATGCCATATTTTGACACACTGAGCAGCGAGTACAACTGACCATTAAACAACATTTTATAAAGCAGAGAAGCTGAGCACACTTTCTTAGCAGGTCCTCTGTCCAGTTTCATTCCCTGCTAGACAGTAATAACTGCCTCTGTGTGCATGAATGAATATTTAATGTGTGTGCATTTGCGTGTGTTAGAGATAAAAATAAATAAATAAATAAATAAATAAAAAGCATTGTGTGTTGCAATACAGCTGCAGCCTTAAGCTGTGCCTGGACAGCAGACGCTCAGAAAAGATGTGATTAAAAATGAGTGCATGTCATAAATGCATTGTGGATCACACTGTCTGTCTACAGTTAAAAAGTGAGATGATTGTCTCAGGCTGAATTACAAGCCGTTTTCTATGCTACCTCAGTGCTTTGCTTGTAATACTGTGAGTAAAAACAGAAATGAAAAAATAGTGGATGAACTGAAGTAAGGCAATTTGTAATGCAACCAGATGAAAGAAAAAAAAAAAAAAAAAAACAGCCTCACGTTTCAGCTGATGATCTTTATTAATGAAAGCAGTATGTGCTGCACTTTACATGCCCTGTGCATTCTCATTCCATTTGCTCACTTTGGTGGTGGTGTGGTTGCCTGCTACACGGGCTTTGTCTTTTTGCTTGACTGGCTCAGCAGATCTGTGCAGTTGTGTTTTGCAGAGTGTCTGCACTGTAAATCATTCACAGTGCTGCGATCAATGATCACGGGTATCTTTTGTTTTGAGAGAAATGGATGTGAAGCTATTCCTCATGAAACTATATTCAGTATAAATAACTGAAGAAATAGCTTTTTTTTTAAATGGAGGTTACAGGGAAGAATTTTAAGGATGATTTAAACAGGAAACCACATCTTTGACAATGATATAACAGCAAAATCTGGACTTGAGTGAAGGGAAATGCATTCAGGCCTGTTTTATTTATTTATTAGATGCAAAGCGAAAGGAATTGCAAGTTAAAACTGTTAAGTTGTTACTCATGATGTGATGTGTGATTATTTTCCCTTTATATTTTAAGATCAGACCATTTTTCTTAATATCAGTCTTGTCTGTTTCTGACTAAACCCTCATGTGCTGCTTACATAAATCACAATTTATGTTGAAAGTATGTAAGATGAAATTGGAGGGCTCGTGATATTAATTTAAAATCATCAGCAATTAATAAACCACATTTATATCATGCCATGTTGTTTTTAATTCTCAGTGTATTTTATGGATCAGCTATAAGATTGAAATTAAAATCAAATTAAACTAAAATCCCAAAAGAGTTTGAGAAGGGCTCTTTTGCAACCACAAACAATGCTCAGCCTCTTCACCCATTTAGCCACATTTTATGTAAACCTCTGAAATGTATTGTGTTAACTCATTTTATTTTGCAGCCCATTTCTATACTCTGCATATATTTCTTTTGTCTTCAGTACTTAAACTTATTATTTTTTGTGTTTATTAATTGTTTTTCTTTGCTATTCTTTGTAGTAATCATTGTTTTACTTAGACACTTGGCTTCGTATAATACCTTTCCTCTGTTTCTGCAGCTTCTCTCTGTCTCCTCACTACTCCTTTCCCACCATGCTGATTTTACTCATCCCTTCCCCCATCCCCCTCTTGGCCTCCTTTTCCCACTTTTATCCGTCAGCCTTTCACTCCCTCTTTCATATGTTCCCCTTCTCCATCATTTTTTGACTGCCTTTCTGCATTCGGCCCCTTTTCTCGCTGTGCCAGATGTTTTTTTTAGCTCTGTGCTTCTGTGCCTCATGCCTGTAGGGTTGTGGCTGTGGGTGCAGAATGTGCTGTTGTGTGTCAGTAGGGCATTTTCTCTCGTATTGCTCCCGCGTTGTCTGAGCATGGCGCCATTCACATTGAGGTCAGCGGCAATGATGGTAATCTAATTTACACACAGTGCTGTACCACGAAAACAGGCACGTTTATGCTTTACAACTGCACACTTGTGCTCGTACACACATGAAACGACACATGGTACATACTCACATATGGTTAATCTCCATTGAAAGACACTTTCAGAATGAAAGGGCATCTGGATGGATGAAGGGGAGACAGAGGACAGGGAGAGGCAGAGAGCAAGCACACAAGTGCACACTTCCATAGTTTGATGATGCATCATGGAGAGAAAGAAAGACACATTTCTGAGTAAAAAGTAAAACCATCAAAGCTAATTGTCAAATAGGAGACTGACTTTTTTTAACAGAATATTATAAAAATTAATTTCCTTAAAAGTATAGTAATCTCTTATGTAAAGTGTACCCATTAGCATCCTTCACACTCAACACGTCATCTTCCATCCCACACCAAGCTGTCACTAAAGAGAATTTATAGAGAAAAATGTACAAACAAATTAAGCAAGCAATAATGCTGACTCATTCATATTACTGGTTGTTTAATTAAACAGGTAATATACCTGTAAGTAACTATTATTACAAATTGCAGAGGTAATATACCTGTGTAATATAACTATTATTAAAAATTGAACAGGTATTATACATGTGCATACTGCAATCAGTTATAGACTATATCCTGGGATAATGTCACACTAGAGTAATGATTTAATGTTCTAAGTAAAAATGTTTACTCTATTCTTTTTCTGCCTGGGATGTTCTGCTTTGAACAGTATCTGTTACCTTTTTCATTTTACAGATTATAGATCTTAAAAACTTGGTCTAAAATTATTTAATTGCATCAGTTATTAAAAGTTGGTGGATTAAATCACTTTATTTAAACATTATGTTCCTTTCCACTCAGTTATTACCAAAAGAAGAACTGAGGTTTAATAATGATGATAATAATGTGTGTGGCAGGTATTATGTCATGTATACACCAATAATCGATGACTTTTTACTCTTTCATGTTGCAGCTGTATTTAAAAAAACAAGAAAACATATGAACAAACACAAAACTTGCCAGCCAAATTATATTTCTCTTCATACACAACATTACTACCTTAAAGTACACAATAACAGATACATCTCTCTTTCAAGAATAATTTTGTTATTTTGTCATACTAATCACATATTATTCAGTTAATTCAGGATTTTTCCCCTCAGAGTAAGTAATTACATTATTTATTTATTTATTTTATTTTATTTTTTAAATCACTTGCTGTTCACATGCTTGACTAGCTTATTTTCACCACAGTAATTACTCTGGTGTGGCTCTGTGGGGGATGCGGAGTATCTTCAACCTCAAATGTTTAGTATTACATTGTCACTGGGCTAAATAAATACATTGACCCAAAACTGCAACTTATCCAGATGTTGACCAAACAGTTTGTTGTCTGGACTGATACTGAACTCGTGTTCCTGTGCTAGTGAACGTTTTTATCAGCACTTTCACTCTTCACACGTTCAGGTGATGTGGTTTTGACAAGTCAGGGGTTGCTTTTGTGAAAGTCAGGCTTTTATCTGATTGGCCCAAGCCGGTTTTTACTCTCCAGTAACCTATTTGGGTCAAACCTGGAACTTTGTGTTGATAAAGAGACATGCAAGTATTTTCTGGAAGCTTGTTCAGCACCTACAACTGCTTAACAACAAAAATGTTTAAAAGTCATTTTCTTTATTTTCCATCTTACTCATGTCTTTCTTAGTGTCTTGTGGGTAGTCCTAACCCTTCTTCATCTCTAGCACTCAATTATATAAGCGCCCAGTTTTGTAATCTCTCACTCCATTGACTAATGGCTGTGAGGAGGTGTCCTATATGTTGGACCTTGTTACTCTCATTTCAGAATAGCTCAGCTCTAGCTGACTGGAAGTATTAGGCCATCCTCCTTGGTGTTAGCAGGTTCAACCTCTGAGCATTAAAGATATTCCACTAATGAAAAGTATTTGCACACATTATCTCCAATTGTCATTTTAAATCCTTGAGATTAAAAGCTTGACTCAGGACTCCATTATGTTGATGTGTTGTCTTGTACTGACTTGTTTTTGTAGCAGTGATAGTAGTGACTTTAACAATGCTTATCAATATGTATATTTTTCTGACAATAACCACTGCTTGATATTTTTATTAAGTGCAAGTAGTGTCTTTTTTAATCAACAGAGATCATGACAGATGCAAGTCTGCAGAGCTGTTGTTTAGCATCAGTGCTCATACAGCCATAACATCTGCTGCTGTGCTCAAGTCGTCATTAAATGCCTGACGGATTGACATCACAGATTGGTCAACACAGGGCTACATGCCAGACAGACTAATTAGGTGTTAAACTAGTAAATTTGTAACTGGATGTTGCTGTAAAACTTAATTGATTAATTAATTAATTAATTTGACCTTGGGATCTAGATGTAGATAATCCAGTAGTGTTTTTTTTTTTTTTATTAACATAATAACCAGAAGCCAGAGTGGACCGTTAAGACACTGGATTCTGCCTTGATAAGAGGATCGCCCTTTTATAGAAGTATCCTTGCACCATTCACTGCAGGGGTCAATGGGATAAACAGACACAAATGCCACATACTTGTCTGATTAATACTGGATGTTGGATTTATTTCTGACCACTCATGGGTGGGATCACATGCTGACTGTTAGAGATCCTTTCTCTAGCTGCAGGGTTCCTCTTCCCCTGTGTCTGTTTGCCTTGCCTGCCGCTCTCATTTGGGGAAAATACTTAAGCCTGTTTTTATAGTATTCTCCAATATGCGTTCTTTGACTTTCTTTGATTGTGTCTTGTTAAGGATATTGAGCCAATAAAGTCAAATACAGCAAATGTTTGTTTGCTGGTGGATAATTTTATATACCCAAAACACAACATGTTTGACTTGAGGGGTGTAACAATTCTACTTCAGATAGTTAGTGAAAGATAGTAACAGTGCTGGGCTGGTTGGAGTGTTCAAATCCCTGTTGTGAGTCCGGTTAGAACTCCAAAGAATGAGTCGGCTTTACTTATGCAGGGTTTATTAAACCAACTGAGTTTTACAGTCTGTCCCTTATACACACTGGAGGTCTTGGTTGTGTGGTTCTAAAACAGAAATAAAATAATATCAGCACCTAACTAATACAAACACAGGTGCAGTTGCAACATAAAGGCACAAAGTATGCAGTTTCTACATGAACACAGCTGCTTGGTAGCAAGCGTAGCCTGCTCATGTGAACAGCGCATGGCATCAATTAAGCGAATGAACCAGTATATTTAACAAATAAACTGTCTTAACATCACTTAGCATCACTTACTGGATTTCACGCACACATATCCAAGTGAGGTTACCAACAAACTGTAAACTAAGACTTAAAGAAAAGTCACACTAAACTTAGGACGGTAAAACTCCTCTTGTAGTCTCCTCTTTCTCTCCACTCTGGCCTGACAAGCTGCTCATGAGTAGTCTAGGCTCCGCCCCTTAAAGGGCCAGAATGTCAGTCCTTTAGGCAGCCTTTTCCACAGTTAGGCTATTTCCTGCTATGCACACTGATTTGAGCAGATTTTGTGGTGAATAGTTTCATAGACTTTACCTTGTTCCACAGTCCAAAAAAAGGGCATGCTAGGCTTATTGGTGATTCTTAATCATCTTTAAGAGTGAATGAGACCATGCACAGTTGTTTTCTTCAATTCATATCTGTACTGGCTCTGTGATGGCCTGGCAACCTGTCCAGGGTGTACCCACCTGTCACCTTAAAAGTAGCTGGTATAGCCTACATCAGCCAGTGATACAAAAAACATGATCCTGTTCGAGTATGTTTTATTTCTGTTATTCATGCGAAAGCTGCAATGCGTTTCAAGAAACAGTAAAGAATAGCAGTGCACCCCAACTCCAAATCTTCAATTGTTTATCAGTTTATCTGTGCAATATGTTAACTCTAATCAGCAAAAAACATACGTTATTGCGTGATAGGAAATACATTTTAAATAGTTTGTGATGACTTGTTGTTCCCTTTTATATAGAGTTGTTTTAATTTTATTGTATTTAAGAATGTTGTTTGGTTTTTGTGTTTGGCATGTTGAGTGGTTTGGTGTTTATTTGTGTTGACCTGCTGCTTGCATTAAAAAATTGCCCCTCAGGGATAATAGAGTTTACCTTGACCTCAAGGATGATCTTTCAGTGAACAATAGTGAAAGGGACTGGATTCCTAACAACAAACTGTCAATCCATTTCTTGACAATCATCAAGAAATTAATCTAATTTCTATATTATGCATATTTCTAAAACAAAATGCCAATGTTTAAAACATATACCCATGTTTACCACATTCATGTTTCTGAATACATATATGAATGTTCTTGGCTTAATATAACACCCAAAGTGTTTCAGGATAGAGTTCAGACAGGGACACATGGCAAATAAGCAACAAGACAGACTCATACAAACCAGGGTGCAATTTTACTGTTTATTTTATGTTTATTTTATTATTGTGTTTAAATCACACCTGATAGTATATTCTGAAAATAAATATATAGTTATAGCTATAGATATAGATATATTTTCAACACACATTTTGTGTTAATACAGATTTATAATTCAGTGATCTGTGATCAATCAGGGCTGCAATTATCAAAGGAATTTGATATTACACATCACAGCCTATGTTCTAAGGGATATTTAATCAGTGATTAAACTTACAACATGAAAAGTTGTCTTCCTTTTAATTTTGTAAAATGGACTGAATGCCATATGACTCCTTCTGGTCATCTTTCAGAAATATAAACCAGTGAGCTGTTCTGTACAGCAGGTGAGTCATTTCATCCCACATGTAGCTTTTCATTTGTCAATGTTGCCCTGCTGTTTATTTTTAGCTGAACCATCTGTCCTAAAAATGAATAAAGAATGTGGGCTTTTAGTGTTAGTGCTATTATTCATACATGATATTAGGCATATTAAAGCTTATGTTTTCTGTAGTCACAGACACTTGTGCATGTGGGTGTTTATGTATGTGTTTATTGCTGTTGGTTTACACAGTGTTGTTACAGAGAGTTGATTTCTCTTCTGTTTCCAGCCATTTTATCTAGTAGGCAGTGTGTGAATAAAACAAAGAAACATGGGTGTGGAAGATGACTATTAAGCCTTACTCATAGCCCACTCTCCCTTCCCATGGACCATCTCTTTTTCCTCCACCTTTGTTCTCCTTATCAGTACACTTTCTCAACCTCATGTCCTTTCAGTTTCACATTTTAGTGTTTCATTTCCTTTGCTAGCGTGTTTCCCTTGTCCTTGTCTTTGTCTTCATATCTCCACATTCTCATCATTACACAAAGAATGTTTTTCTCTGATTTTCTTCATCCCTCCCCTTCACCTCCTACGCATGCTGACGTCCTTTGGCTGATACTCTTCCTTATGCCCCCTCCTGTCCCTTTTTAGCAACTGCAGACTGACCAGAAATATTTAGTTCTTTTTTAACTCACTTGGTTTTGGCCTATTATTTCCTTTGATCTGGCTGCTGCTTCTCAATGGTTTTGTCACCCTCATCTGTAAACCATCAACTACAATCCTCCCTCTCATTACTTGTAATCTGCAGAGGATCTTTGCAGTTTTATCCTTTTTTCAGTATTTGTCAGAACATCTTTCTGAAGCATAATCAGTCAAGTTTCAAACCAGAGGAGTGAAAAAAAAAAAGTCTAGCCACTTGTGTGTGTGCAAATTTATTTCTGTTGTCTTGACTTAATTATACCTACAATAAGGCTTCACCTTAGTCTTTGTAACTTATACTTTTACTGTGCTAGCTCTTATCAAAACATGTTTACAAATACAAACATTTTACACATGTTAGATATAACTGTTAATACAAAAAAAATTCTTACAAAACAGCCTTAATTTTTAATGCATCTGTAATTCACAATAAACACTGACTTCCCAAACATTACAAGTCTATAAGACTTGAGGTCAGGGTTATTTTCATTAAAGAATGAAAAAAAGAAAGGAAATTATTGCTGATTGTGTTATTGTGTGATTAGTTGCAATGTAGCATGTAAAGTTAGTAAAATATTTAAATACATCATATCCCTTATGTTCACATACAATAATTATGTTGTTTTGAAATTACTTACTCTGTCTCACCTGAAGACAGAATTTTGTGAGTAAAGAAAAAGACCTGATGTTAGTGTGTCTTCAACTTTGTTGTGTTTGAATTTATATAAAACCTGCACAAAAAAATTTATTTTGGAGATCATGATCACTTTGAGGGGCTTCATTGCATTCTTGTCTCACAACAAGAAGCTTCTTAGTTCAAATCTTAAATTTGGCCTTTCTCAAGTGGAACCTTTATAAACGGAGTTTGCATGATCTCCCTATGCTACATGTATAGTTTTTTGCACATACTCCAGTTTCCTTTCACATCCAACAGCGTTCATTAAACATTAGTTGGTGATATGAAATTAAGTATGTATGGAAAATATATTTGTGAAACTTTATGTTACCTTGCTCCTCAATCTATGACAAGAGATGGATCAAATATAATCTTGTCACTACCTTTACAAAAAACTATCTTTATAAATTCTTGCTATGAACAGAAGAAAACTAGTTAGCACCAGTTAACTACAGTAATTGATGATAAATTATATTTTGTTATGTATAACATGTAGGGTGAGAATTCTGTAAAATATAGAGAACTGGAGCATCAAATGGTTGTAGCATTTTATAAGCTTTAGTCCTGATCAGGATTTCAATCTGTCATCCAGAGAGTCAAGCTAGCTTGACCATTGCTCTACAGAACATTCAAACAAGGCGAATCATATAATTTGACCAAATTTAAAGGGCAGAATGTGAGAAAAGCTCGGAGAAAGAAATAACATTCAGTTTAGTCACAGTACAGATACCCTTGGGTGACCGTGAAAAATACCCCTTTTTAAGAACAGAGTATGTATGACATGTGATATTTAAAAGACTTATTATTTTAAGTTTAATTAACTTAATTACAAGTAGTATTCATACAACATAACAAGGCAGTTTTGAATTCATTAGTTTTTACTCTACTGAAACTCTTTTATTTGATCTATAGATCAGTGGAAGGTAACTGTTTTCTGCATATCACCTGATCACTCTGATATAATTTCCTTTAATGCACTCAGTAAAGTGTGCAAGTTAAAAACTTACCATTGTTTTGAAGATAATACAGCAGGATTTTCACCAGCACTCTGCTAATGGAGGAGGAGCAATGCATGTTTTGCAACATCTCCAACAACACAGAGCTGCCTATGGACGCCTTTCTATAAATCATGGCAAAATGGGCCACATATGGACTGATGCCGATACTAATAAAAAACGCAAATATCTACCTGATATATCGGCAGGCTGATGTATCAGCCAGTCCTTATAAGAGATGTGAAAAGTTACTGAGAAATAAGGTTTATTATACACATTTTTAAAAAGATTACAAATAAAGAGAAAAGAGGAAAAAGATTGACGATGGCAAATGAGAACAGGAAATGGGAAATAAAAATATCTAGAGAAAGACATAAACTTTATAGAAAGATAAAATGTTGTCTTTTGTAAACAACTTATTTCCTTTTGGCTTGATGTAAAAGCTGTCCAGTAAAGCCTGGCTTCTTCCTGAACAGGTCCAACAAACTAAGAGACAAACGGTCAAGTCATCTCTGATTTTCCTCCATCACTCTGCTGAACTAAAAACACAAATCCAGAAACAGAAACACAGTGAACAATGGATAAGTAGATTATCAACACCCTGAATAATCCATGGTTTGGACAAAACAATGTTGCATAATCTCATATATTAATGGAAAAACTTGAAATGCCAGAATATAGTCACCTTTTAAAATGGGATAATAACCATACATTCAGAGGCATAAATTTACTTGTGAATTTAATTAGCTTTACATCGAACTTGGAGCACACATGGCATTTGAATCATTCATACAAGCCTGTTCTACTGTTTAAACTTATCTTGCGTTATGCACAAACATGTCTGTGGCTTTCTGGTCGTCTCTGTGTTTGTGCAGCTGTTGGATCCATTTGCTTTTATTCAGGTGTGTTGAAGCAGGGAAAACACCTAAAACTTGTAGGACAGTGACCCACGAGGACCTGAGTCTGACATCCTTAACATAGTGTGTGAAACAGCAGAAAAAAAAACTGTATTTTTTAACCAACTGAAAATATTAGCAGGTCACTAAATCAGATCACTGAAGTGTGTCTCTGTTGAGATTTGTTTTGTTTTTTATTCTTTTTAAATAGGAACTTTCTGTGCTAGTATCCTGTCAGTGTCCTGTCAGTATTCTCTTCTGACATGGATTAAAGCATTTATAAAGTGTGTAAAATGATAATTCTACTATGTTGCACCTGTAATGCGATTAGTAGAATCATCTGAATGAGGCCATGAAGCCCACTTTCACAGGAAGCAGCACACTGTGTGAGCTACGGAGTCACTCAACCTTATATTCCAGGCTTAAGTAGTAGCCACATGATCTTTCTTCTTCTTCTTTCTTCTTCTTTTTTTTTCTTATAATGTGTTAGATTTGAGCTTTTCTATTTTCTCTGTATTCATTTTCAGCTTAGTTTTTATTGTTAAACTCAATGTGCTTAAAACATCAGCAGCTATAAGTTTGTTCATATAATTTGTAACATTACGCTGACCGAGACTGATGCTGAGCCAGATTCTATTGAATTATATTGTGAGGTGTTTGAATGGTGTCAATAAAAAGATTTACAAACAATTATAAGAGTAACATAATACAAGACAACAGTGCAACATACTACAGCCTCATAAAGCCTGAAGCGGAATCTATTTAGTCACTTTTAATAGGAACTCATAATCAACATAAAGATGGTATTAATGAAAAGGAAATTATATCAGTGGGCATTAGATAAAAATAGACCAGATTTAGGAGTGCATATAACACTAGTAAGTGGATTGATGAATAGTTTCTCCGGTTCTACATCTCTGTTACCCACACAAATACATGCATATCTCCCAACCAAGAAAATACACACAGGAAAGCTAAAACACATCATTCTTCACCTATTTCCTTAGCAGCCTCATCCAATATGCTGTGATAATGCACATGTACATGTTTAAGTTTTGATGCTGATGAAAGTGGAAATGATGTTTGCTATTCTCGGAAAGCAGCAGCTCAAGCTTAAATGATTGGTCTGCAAATCATTACTTTATAAATAGTTTGCTTGATTTAGTGTGAAAAGTGGAGCAAACTCAAAAAATCCTTCCTGTCGCTTCCAGCATCAGATTCTCTGCAGGCCATTGCTCTTCCATTATTCATTATCCATTATTTTAAAGAAATGGGCCATGCCCCAATGCAGCAGGCCTGCACCTGCAATGCACTTTACAGTGTGTGCATATATCATCTGCAGATTCCATATTTTACAACTAATAAGCAAGTAGAAATAGATATCATATAATCTTATAATAATATATGCATGTATGATGTGCTTCAACTTGAAAAATATAAATTAACCACTAAAATATCTTTGAGCTATGCTTTAAATGTGTTTCTGTAATTGTGTGTACAAAAAAGAACAAAGCTATAACATACATACCACATATTTTGTCAGCTTTAGTTACCTCTTGTTTTCATCTGTATCAGCTGGATAGGAGCTGTTAGATACAGTGCTCCCTTATAGTTGACATTTTAATTTCCGTAGACAAAGGAAATGTGTAGCAGAAACCAAGGCTGTACCAGTGGCTATACCACTGATAATATGTCTGAAGTGTGTGAGGGTGCTAATGTAATACAATGCTTCATATCCTAGCCTGACATCAGCAAATCTGTCTGCACCTGCAGCTGCTAAGGAGAACAAAGACCAGGGTGAAAATGCTCCCTCTTGTGGCAAACCATACAAATTACAACATACAACATACATACTGCTTATGTATGTTTGTGTGTCAATTTATTCAGTTATTGGTATTGCCACTTTGTATGTGATAACGCATCAACTAGTACTGTTATTGAATCTTTATTTCACTATTGATCCACAGACAGGTCCTGTCCCATTTCCACTGTGTCTGATTTAAGCCAAACACAACACACCCACATCTGCAGTGAACAGTTTTATTGACAAATCTGGGTTATCTATGTTTCACTATAAATCTAGATTTATTGTTAATCCCAACAAATCTGTTTATTTCAGGTTTGTGTGTGTGTGTGTGTGTGTGTGTGTGTGTGTGTGTGTGTGTGTGTGTGTGTGTGTGTGTGTGTGTGTGTGTGTGTGAGAGAGAGAGAGAGAGAGAGAGAGAGAGAGAGAGCGACATAAGGAAAAAAAGAGATAGAATGTTTTGGTGCATTATTTGAAATATTTATTTTAAATTTGTGAATTTTATAATATGTGAGATATTTTAGTTAGATATAAATTATAATGTTTTTGTCATCATTCATTTGAATGTTTATAATGAGGTTCAAATAAAATGCTCTTTTCTTGGCATATGCAGTGAGGGCTCATATGGAAGGGTGCGGTGGAGAGGGATGAAGGGCGGGGCATTGACAGGAGCCGCATATGCATCACCATGGATACAAGAGGGTGAAGAGTGAATCAATTATAAATGCTTACTGTGAGAGAATGGATGCATTAGATGGACACTGCCTTTGTCGCTATGCACAATATTTAGCCAATCAGAGTGTCCATTACAGTCACATTGATTCTAGACGTCCAATCAGATTTCTGGGTTACATCTGCTACTAAACCTTATTACACATCCTCTTTTATTGACAGTGTGGATAGATGATCTGTTGCAGTAAAGTAAACCATAGCTGTCTACTATCACAATCTGCTATTTGTATGTTACATTTTAGATTTTAGCTTCTTGTGGAATCTAAAAGAGAGACCATGTGTAAACTAAATCCATGTATATCTTCTGCCTTCATCTTTTGTGTTTCTTGTGCTCACACCTTTCTCACAAAAGTAAAGCATGCAAACCCGTATGAGTCTGTTTTGCATCTTCAACCATATGACATCACTCATGCTGTATATATGCTTAGTACTAATTAAATCCACCAGGAAGGTACGAAGATCCATATGTCTCTTGGGTTTTATGCACAGAAAGCTGTGTATTGATCGCTTGCATACAGCCACTTTTTCACACATGGGCTTATTCTCAGCAGAAGCATTGACTATGCTGTTGTATTGGCAGATACTAAAACACTTAAAATAATATTTTTTAAAACAGAATTCAAGTATGTACAGAGTACTGCAAAGATAATATAATAGAAATACAAGTATTGTAGTGTAACTATGTTTACTCAATTAAAATTATACTGTTCTATTACCACAATAGGACAGCAACATCTCTTGACACTGATAAGAACATTGCTGTAAAAGCCTGCTGTTTCTAATTCTTGTTATTTTACAGTAGAGTAACCAATTATATGATTTTTGGGCAATGTACCATTACTTTCCAAATGAGTGAACACTGTTTTCCACTGTGTTGATGTTCCTCTCAGGGGTGTGTGTCTGTGCATCAGTTTGGGCTCTCTGTGTTCTGGTTTTCATCTTGTTCCGGCTCATGTTTTTGTGGACCCGCCCCTGTCCTACTTACTTCAGAAACCAGAGGAAGCAAGCACAGATTTGGCAATAAATGATTAAGTGGTAGCTGGATTAAAACTCTAGGAGTGATTCATCTTTCTCTGTTACATTTTCTTGTTTCTCTAATCTCTCATAAATGATCTTGTAGAGGATATTTTTTGATAAGTGAATGTGTGCACAGTTGCATTGAAAATGGAAAAGAAATACACTTCTCTTTATTTTTAGACTTATTTCTTTCCCAGCTTTTCTTTCTGTTCCTCTTCTTTTTCTGGTTTACTAAATTTGATCTCTTATTTGCCATTGACTTCCCTGTGATTTGTTTCTGCTGCATTAATCTGACTTTTTTTTTTTTATCTCTAATCTCCCTTAATCCTGCTATTTTTGAATGACTCTTATACGTTAGTCTAGCTCTGCTTTTGGGGTGTGGTTATAGTTACATTGTTACTAAAATCTGCTGCGGCATAAGGCACATTAGAGCCGCTTATCAGAGAATCAGCAAAGCATGTGGACTTAGCAGTTTGGCTCAGCACCAAAAGAGAAAATAACAAGATGTGAACAATGAACAAAATATTGTACAAGTGTAAACTCAAGAGTAAAGACATATGTTGCCACCTTGTGCCATGATGAGCACAAAGCTTCAAAGTGACATCAATATCTCATTATGAAAAGCAATGTGGAGTTGGTTCACAGAGTCATGGCTAAGGGTAGATGCAGTGGATTGGGCATGGCAGAATCCAAAGGTCAAGTTCTCCTATGAGCTATGGGGGGTGAATAGATGCAGGCTCTGCTGCTAAAGTGCTGTCAAAGTGAATATGCTGCAGAAATGCTACATTGAGTATAATATAAACAGAAACTCTATAGACACCCAGCTGGTTACACTATTTATATATACATATATATATATATATATATGTGTGTGTGTGTGTGTGTGTGTGTGTGTGTGTGTGTGTGTGTGTGCTTTATGCCTGTCACTAACATGCAAGCTGATACAGTAAAAAAAGTTCTAAAATAAAAATCATGACAGTAGCAGCAAATACGAGGAACTAAGTACAGAATATAATATATTGCTTGTTATAATATTGATAATATCATATGTGTTGTGAAAATTGAACCCACAGGCTCCTGCACTAGTGAGTGTGGGTGTGTGAATGTGTTCTTGTGCACTATACATCCTTGTCTGTGTCCAAGATGGCGTTGCTATGGAGACGAGAGAGCAGTGCACAAGGAGAGAGGGAAAAAAAGGGTAGAGGACTCGCCTTGGAGCGTGTTCAGATAGCACCCTTCCCCCAGTCTACTTACTCTCACATGATCAGTACAGTACACACCCTTATAACACACACTTGCTCACTCATGGCTCTGCAAAGGACTACAACAAAAAAAAAGAAAGGAATTAAATCAATACAGAAGTTAATTTGGTTGCTCCTTTGAAAAATGCAGTTAACACGCCAAAAACATGCTGCCAGCATGGGCCCTGACTGTCCTTGACACGGCCTAATAGGCATATTCAGTAATACAAGCTGAATTTACTTACAGATTGCAATATTTCCTGATATAATTTATTTACTGTCTGCCATCTATGTAGCACTAAGGTTCAAAATGTAAATGCTGATGCTAATGTTCAGTTTACTGTTTATTTTTAAAACAACACAATACAGTTGTTTATTACATGCTCAACTGTGTTATAGTTACGAGGTCAGGAGAGGGCACAGTGGTTGGCACACACACACACACACACACACACACACACACACACACACACACACACACACGCAAACAGACACATATAAAGTATATATATATAGTGTTCTGAGTAAACTAGTGAACTGCTGGATCTCTACATTTCATGTTGATTTTTTTTTTTTTTTTTTTTTAAAGATAATCCAGATTGAAATCCTAAAAGGCTGATGCAGTGTAGCGTTTGACCTATAAATTCACAAATCACTGAATTTCATGGGTCATGTAGGTACAGTAGAGCAGGTGGTCTTTGTGTATGTGTGTGCATGTGTGTTTGTTTGTAATTAATCATCATGTACATTTAACTCAATGCTGCTCACTGAATACAAATACATTAAAAAAAATGATCACATAGGTCATCCATTGCTAGTGATTAATTTTAATGTATTGGGGAGTTAACAGATGACTGTAGCTGTGAGATGGTTATTAATATTTTTTAGATTAAATCATGTTTCATTCTGAATGGAAATAGGATGCAGGTTTATGAATCTGCAGCTTAATCCTGGGATTACAGATGAGGGAATGTTTATGAGCACATAGCTGCTGCCTCTGTATTAATGGTAAAATGGTAAAATATGCCAAATTAAACCAGTACTTGGATTGGAGTGGATTTGTACCTCGATGTGTTCATGCATACAGTAGATCAATAATGTCTAGTTAAACATTTTTCTTGTTCACAAGGCTACAGAGAAAACAAACAGAAAAAGAACACTGTTTGGTAGGAGTACAGAAAATGTTTAATGTTCTCATTCAAAATGTTAAATGGAGGTGATACACTTAGTGGATGAAAATAACTCAAATGAGTTGTTACTTATTATAGAGAGTGTGGAGCAGAACATATATTTTGGAATGGATTCTCAAATAAAAGGTATGATACACTTTGTGTTAGCCACAGACAGCCCATTTCAGTTTTATTAAATTTAAAACTCATTTTGTAAATGTCTTTCTTAGCTAAATAAATGGAAAACGAGTTATGTTTTAAAAAGAAATCTGGAAAGACATAAATTCAGCAATGCACAGCTTTCTAATATTACAATCTGTTTCAGTATATGTCAGCACACACCACAATGCGCTGCCCATGGTGCTGAAAAGGAAGTTGAATTTAGTTGAATTATTCAAACGCTCATAATTATAAATTATTTGGGTCTTGGAAAGTGAACATCATGTTTTCTTTTCTCTCTGCATTGCAACTCTTTCTCCACACAGTGTCTCTGTTGATCCATCAGAAGCAGAACTACTCTTTGATACTATTAAGCCCCTCCTGTTTTCAGGCTACAGAAACATACTCCCAGTCTTTGTTAAAAAGACACGGAGCACGGAGGAAAAACCCACTTAATCGTATGATCATTTATCTTATGACATTTATATTGTTCATTTTGCCTAATATATCTGTCCAGGATTGGAAATCTTCTTTGTTCACATTGGACAGAAATGTCTTTGGCTTGCTGTTGGGGCTATTTCAGGATACATTTATGGCTTTGTCTACTGATTTCTTGCTTACAAAGAGCGACTGGGCAGCTCTCCTATTCTGTGTCAGAGGAGGTAAACCCAGGAACTTCAGTTGGAAATATCGCAAAGGACCTAAATCTTAACACACAAGACCTGGAATCCCGTATGTTTCAGATTGCTGCTGGATCAAAGAAAAAAATTTTCGAGGTAAATCTTAAGACTGGTGTTCTCTATGTCAATGAAAGAATAGACAGAGAGGAGCTTTGCTCTGAGGAACCTATTTGCCCAGTTAGTGTAGAAGCTGTAATAAATAACCCATTGAAGCTTTATCGCTTTGACGTGAACATTTTAGATGTAAACGACAACCCCCCTTTGTTTAACACCGAAGTGCAAAATTTGTATATTGCAGAGAGCACTTTACCAGGGGTGAAATTTGCATTATCTGAAGCAACTGATGCAGATGTAGGGAAAAACGGGGTCAGTACTTATAAATTAAGTCAGAATGAACATTTTTCTTTGGCAGTGCACAAAGCAGGAGACAGTGTGTCTGCAGAGTTGGTGTTGCAGAAAGCTTTAGACCGGGAAAAACAGCATGCGATTACGATGACACTGACTGCTGTAGACGGAGGAAATCCACCTAAATCAGGCACGTCACAGCTCGTTATCGTTGTTTTAGACAATAATGATAACATTCCAGTCTTCAGTGAATCATTGTACAAGACAAAAATTCCCGAAAACACGCCACCTGGCGCAACACTGATTGCCGTAAGGGCCACCGATGCAGATGAGGGCCTGAACAGTGAGATCGTTTATTCCTTGAGAAGCAAGGATCAAGATCACGTGCTAGATATTTTTGAGATTGAATCTCAGACGGGACTGATTAAGGTAAAAAGCAATATAGACTTTGAAGAGAGAAAAGCTTTTGAGATACGTGTTGAGGCCAGTGATAAAGGACAGCCTCCGATGTCTGCTCATTGTAAGGTACTGGTAGAAATAGTGGACCTAAACGATAATGCCCCTGAAGTCACAGTAACATCATTACATAGTAGAGTGAAAGAGGATGCTACTATGGGCACATTAGTTGCACTTGTGTCAGTCCTTGATAAAGATAGCGGAAAAAACGGTGAAGTGAATGTCCAAATTAAAAATGACGTTCCTTTCAAACTTGAAACAAACTACAAAAATTATTACTCTTTGTTGGTTGACGGGCCTCTGGACAGGGAACTTGTTCCAAGCTACAACATCACTATAGTTACTAATGATAAAGGAACTCCTCCACTCTCGAGGACAACCATAGTTTCTATACTTATTTCTGATGTGAATGATAACGCACCACTGTTCTCAGAGCCCACAATAAACATATACTTAAAAGAGAATAGTGCAGAGGGAACGATAATTAAGACAGTAACTGCAATTGATGCTGACATGGACCAGAACAGTAAGGTGAGCTACTCATTTTTACCAAGTAAATTTGATACATTTCCATCATCTACACAAGTGAATATTAATTCAGAGACTGGAGATATACTCAGCCTGCAATCATTTAACTATGAGGAATTAAAAACGTTCCAGTTTAAAGTTCAGGCCACAGACTGTGGCGTCCCCCCTCTTAGCAGCAACGTGACTGTCAGCGTTTTCATACTGGATGAGAATGACAACAGTCCCACAATTTTAGCACCATATTCTGAGCACAGCTCTGTTAACAGTGAGAACATCCCATATTCTGCTGAAGCGGGATATTTTGTGGCAAAGGTCAGGGCTGTGGACGCCGATTCTGGATACAATGCACTTCTTTCTTATCATCTGTCTGAGCCCAAAGGAAATAACTTGTTCAGGATCGGAACCAGCACTGGAGAAATCAGGACTAAGAGGAGAATGAGTGACAATGACCTGAAAACTCACCCTTTAGTGGTGGTAGTTTCTGATAACGGAGAACCTTCACTGTCATCTACTGTGTCTATTGATGTGGTGGTGGTTGAAAGCACAGCTGACATCCAGACTCCGCTCAGACATGTTCCTATAAAGGAGGACAGCTTCTCTGATTTGAACTTTTATCTGCTGATCTCCATTGTCTCGGTGTCAGCGATCTTTCTACTCAGTCTCATCAGTTTAATTGCTGTCAAATGTCGCAGGACAGACGGTGGTTTCAGCAGGTACAGCGCCCCAATGATCACCACCCACCCTGACGGGAGCTGGTCTTACTCTAAAGCTACCCAGCAATATGACGTGTGTTTCAGCTCGGACACACTAAAGAGCGATGTAGTGGTTTTTCCAGCACCGTTTCCACCTGTGGATGCGGAACTGATCAGTATTAATGGAGGAGACACATTTATCCAAACTCAGACTTTACCCACCAAAGAAAAGGTGAGTTATACTTCAATTTTATTTATTTACTTATTTATTTATTTATTTTAACGGAAGACGACGGTAACTTGTATTTACCAAAACGCGGTAAATCCAAGGTGTGTATAGGTCGTTTTTTATGGTACTGAATTACAGTGTTATCAGTGGTTAGCATAGTTTTTTGGACTTATAGGAGGCTGAATTACAGTGTTGTCAGCGGTTTGCACGGTGAAAGGCCGAAATGGTCTTCATTGTTTGTAATCTTTGGTGTAATGTTCTTTCTTTTCGCAACAACAAGTTTGATTTACACAGAAGAGCATGAACAAATTAAAAATGACCACACGGGGACGTTATAGACCGTCACATTTTGATGTTCAGTAGGTTTCTCGAGGCCCCTCCTTGATTCAGGGGATGATGCTTAGCAGGGCTTTGTTACAACGAGAGTGTGAATGCACCGTGTGGATATTATTTTACATCTAGCCCTTTAAACAGAAAATTATCTGGATTCTGGTATTTTATGGGCGTCAAGAATGGCCGCATGGTATATCGTAGAATAGAACACAGGGCATGTTTTAGAACGATATCAGTATGTCAACCGGACGGATACACGATCTTTTTAGGATTTATGTAGTCCTTGTTCTTTTGGAATGCCACTGGAAACTGGTATGTGCGCAGCTTTCTTACTCTGTATCAGAGGAGGTAAACCCGGGGACTACTGTTGGAAATCTCGCTAAAGATCTTAATATTAATGTTAATGACATGGATGCTCGTATGTTTCAGACAGTTAGCGGATCAAAGAAAAAATACTTCGATGTAAATTTGAAAACGGGCAGTCTTTATGTCATTGAAAGAATAGACCGAGAGGAGCTTTGTGCGAAGGCTGCAAAATGCACCGTTAGTGTAGAGGCCGTTATCAATAATCCACTAAAGCTGTATCGTTTAGAAATAAACATCGTAGATATAAATGATAATGCACCATATTTTCCTGAGAAACTGCAGTCTATTAACATTGCAGAAAGTACTGTGCCAGGAGGAAAATTTGGATTTATAGGAGCGCTGGATTTCGATGTTGGGAAGAATGATGTCAGTACATACAGGCTCAGCGCAAATGATTACTTTTCTTTAGAGATCCACAAAGGCAGAGACAGCGTGTCAGCCGAGATTCTGCTTCAGAAGGCACTGGACAGAGAAAAAGAAAGTAAAATAAAGCTAACAGTAACTGCTGTCGACGGAGGAAATCCTCCAAAGACAGGGACAACGCAAATAGTTATAAATGTTCTTGATATCAATGACAACGCCCCGGTTTTCAGCAGTGCCTTGTATAAAACACGTATTCTTGAAAATCTACCATTAGGTACAACTGTTGTCATTTTAAATGCAACAGACGCAGATGATGGATTAAACGCTGAAATAGAATACTCACTGAGAAGCAAAGGTCAGGACCATGTATTAAATTTGTTTAGAATAGATAGAGACACAGGGGCAATTACGGTCAAAGGTAATATCGACTATGAAGAAAATCCTGCGTTTGAGATTCATGCTCAGGCAAGTGACAAAGGCCACTCTCCAATGTCTGCACACTGTAAAGTGCTGGTAGAGGTGGTAGACCTCAATGACAACGCGCCTGAGATCTCTGTGACATCACTACTAAGCACAGTAAAAGAGGATGCACAAGTTGGTACAGCTATTGCTCTCGTCTCAGTGCTTGATAAAGATGGAGGAAAAAACGGAGCAGTAAAAGCTGTTATTCCAATGCAGATCCCATTTAAACTGGAAACCAATTATAAAAACTATTATTCATTAGTAGTTAATGGCCATCTTGATAGAGAAACTATGGCTGAATATAATATCACCATAATAGCAACAGATGAAGGCACTCCACCTCTTACCAGCACCAGTGTCGTTAATATTCAACTTTCTGATGTCAACGACAATCCGCCTCGTTTCTCGGAGCAGGAGTTCAACGTTTATGTAAAAGAAAACAGTCCAGTTGGAGCAGTTATTAAAACTGTTTCGGCAGTTGACGCAGACATCGATAAAAATGGACAAGTGAGCTATTCTTTTTTAAAAAGTAGCAGCAACACATCACCATCGTCTTCTATGGTTAATATAAACTCAGAGACTGGAGATATTATCAGTTTGCAATCGTTCAACTATGAGGAGTTAAAAACGTTTCAGTTTAAAGTTCAGGCTACAGACTCGGGGGTCCCACCTCTCAGCAGCAACGTGACTGTCAATGTTTTCATACTGGATGAGAATGACAACAGTCCCACGATTTTAGCGCCATATTCTGAGCACGGATCCGTTAACAGTGAGAGCATTCCTTATTCTGCTGAAGCGGGATATTTTGTGGCAAAGATCAGGGCTGTGGACGCCGACTCTGGATACAATGCACTGGTTTCCTATCACCTGTCTGAGCCCAAAGGAAATAACCTGTTCAGGATCGGAACCAACACAGGGGAAATCAGGACTAAGAGGAGAATGAGCGACAATGATCTGAAAACTCACCCATTGATGGTGCTGGTTTCAGATAACGGAGAACCTTCTCTGTCAGCTACTGTGTCTATTGATGTGGTCGTGGTTGAAAGCACAGCTGACATCCAGACTCAGTTCAGACATGTTCCTTTAAAGGAGGACAGCTTCTCTGATTTGAACTTGTATCTGCTGATCGCCATTGTCTCGGTGTCAGTCATATTTCTGCTGAGTCTTGTAAGTCTGATAGCTGTTAGATGCCATAGGACAGATGGCAGTTTCAGCAGGTACAGCGCCCCAATGATCACCACCCATCCTGACGGGAGCTGGTCTTACTCTAAAGCTACCCAGCAGTATGACGTGTGTTTCAACTCGGACACATTAAAGAGTGATGTACTGGTTTTCCCTGCACCGTTTCCGAATGTAGATGCGGACCTGATCAGTATTAATGGAGGAGACACTTTTACTAGAACCCAGACTTTACCCACCAAAGAAAAGGTAAGAATGCACATAACTCACAATCCTTCACTTTTGATAATTGAGGTATACTACTCAGTCAGTCAGCATGTGTGTGTGTGTATGTATGTATGTATGTATGTACATATTTTTTTCTGCTCTGGAATAAATATAGAATTTAGCTGTGCATGACCGCGAAAAATATAACTCTTTGATGAGCCTCCCAATACTCATCTACCAAGAATATATCGTTGTCCATGGTGCTGAAATAAGAGCGCATGTATGTGGTGTGGTTTCTGGTAGTGAAACGTCGCACAGTTTAAGGGATGCATGATCCTAAGTTGGTCTTGTAAGATTTACAGAAGGAATTCCAAGAACGTATGCCCTTTGATTTTGTCTTCGGTAAATCGGGGAAACTATGACTAGTTAACGTCTATGTTTTAACGAATATTTCAGCTTTTGTCGTTTATATTTTGTTTGGTCATTAATTGGGTACAGTCGTGGAAGACAAGTTCAGCTTGAGCTTGGTTTTAAGTTCAGCTAAACCTTATATTTCGGATTGTTTGACTTCCTGTATGACATCAAATAAAGTTTAAGGGCAGAGGTTTAAAATAAAACAAAAACAAAAACAAATAATAATAATAAATAAATTAAAATAGAAAGTAAAAACGACTACTACTACTACTACTACTAATAATAATAATAATAATAATAATAATAATAATAATAATAATAATAATAATAATAATAGATAGATAGATAGATAGATAGATAGATAGATAGATAGATAGATAGATAGATAGATAGATAGATAGATAGATAGATAGATAGATAGATAGATAGATAGATAGAGTTGAATTTTAGTGCAGTTATTTTACTTTACCACACGGTGACACAAAAGACCATGACATCTTTCACACATCACAAGACTCCTCCCAAAACAGAAAGACATTTTTTCTGTGCTTTGTTATAAAGAGACACAGCACCGGAGAGAAAGGGGGCATTCAGATTGTCTGCAAAATGCTGGATTTTTGACGTTTTCACTTCGGTAACAGTTTAAAGGCTGAAACTGGTCTAAGATTTTTCCACTCTCATGGATTTCTCTAAAAGAACGAGGTTTTTTCGGACTTGCATTATGGCTGTGCTGCTTAGTTATGGCTTGGAAGCAGCATCTGGACATCTCTCGTATTCTGTCACGGAAGAAGTAAACCCCGGAACATCTGTTGGAAATATTGCTAAGGATCTAAATATCAATGTTCAAGATTTAGAGTCCCGCATGTTCAAGATTGTTGGTGGATCGCAAAGGAAATATTTTGATGTAAACCTGAAAACTGGCTTTCTTTATGTTAATGAAAGAATAGATAGAGAAGAGCTTTGTGCAAAGGAGACAAAATGTACTGTAAGTATGGAAGCAGTGATCAACGACCCACTGAAGCTTTACCGGTTAGAGGTAACAATAAAAGATATAAATGATAACGCGCCTGTTTTCCCAGACCAATTACAGTCTATTGATGTCCCTGAAAATACTTTACCGGGTGTTAAATTTGGACTGATAGAGGCATCAGATTTGGATGTTGGAAAGAACGGTGTTAATATGTACAAGCTTAGTACCAATGATTTTTTTTCATTAGAAATTCACAAAGGCGGGGAAAGTGTGTCTGCAGATCTTGTGCTGCAGAAGGCGTTAGACCGCGAGAAAGACGCTGTTATTAAACTCACACTGACTGCAGTGGACGGGGGAAATCCGCCGAAGTCAGGGACGTCACAGATCATGATTACAGTTCTGGACATAAATGACAACAACCCTGTATTCAATAGATCTTTGTACAAAATTCAGATTTCTGAAAATTTGCCAGTGGGGTCTACTGTTATCATCCTGAATGCAACAGATGAAGATGAAGGTTTTAATAGTGAAATCGAATATTCTCTGAGAATGAAGGGTCAAGATCATGTTTTAGATTTATTTCAGATTGACCCAAACACAGGGGCAATTTTAGTAAAAGGTAACATTGACTATGAAGAAAATCCTGCGTTTGAGATTCATGCTCAAGCAAGTGACAGAGGTCAGCCTCCAATGTCTGCTCGCTGTAAAGTGCTGGTAGAGGTGGTAGACCTCAATGACAACGCGCCTGAGATCTCTGTGACATCACTACTAAGCACAGTAAAAGAGGATGCACAAGTTGGTACAGCTATTGCTCTCGTCTCAGTGCTTGATAAAGATGGAGGAAAAAACGGAGCAGTAAAAGCTGTTATTCCAACACAGATTCCACTTAAACTAGAAACCAATTATAAAAACTATTATTCATTAGTAGTTAATGGCCATCTTGATAGAGAAACTATGGCTGAATATAATATCACCATAATAGCAACAGATGAAGGCACTCCACCTCTTACCAGCACCAGTGTCGTTAACATTCAACTTTCTGATGTCAACGACAATCCGCCTCGTTTCTCGGAGCAGGAGTTCAACGTTTATGTAAAAGAAAACAATCCAGTTGGAGCAGTTATTAAGACTGTTTCGGCAGTCGATGCAGACATCGATAAAAATGGACAAGTGAGCTATTCTTTTTTAAAAAGTAGCAGCAACACATCACCATCGTCTTCTATGGTTAATATAAACTCAGAGACTGGAGATATTATCAGTTTGCAATCGTTCAACTACGAGGAGTTTAAAACGTTTCAATTTAAAGTTCAGGCCACAGACTCGGGGGTCCCACCTCTCAGCAGCAACGTGACTGTCAATGTTTTCATACTGGATGAGAATGACAACAGTCCCACGATTTTAGCGCCATATTCTGAGCACGGCTCTGTTAACAGTGAGAACATTCCTTATTCTGTGGAAACAGGCTTTTTTGTGGCAAAGATCAGGGCTGTGGACGCAGACTCTGGATACAATGCACTTCTTTCTTATCACCTGTCTGATTCGAAAGGAAACAACTTGTTCAAGATCGGAACCAGCACAGGAGAAATTAGGACTAAGAGGAGGATGAGCGACAATGATCTGAAAACCCACCCATTGGTGGTGCTGGTTTCAGATAACGGAGAACCTTCGTTGTCAGCTACTGTGTCTATTGATGTGGTGGTGGTTGAAAGCACAGCTGACATCCAGACTCCGCTCAGACATGTTCCTATAAAGGAGGACAGCTTCTCTGATTTGAACTTTTATCTGCTGATCTCCATTGTCTCGGTGTCAGCGATCTTTCTGCTGAGTCTCATTGGTTTAATTGCTGTCAAATGCCACAGGACAGATGGCAGTTTCAGTAGGTACAGCGCCCCAATGATCACCACCCATCCTGACGGGAGCTGGTCTTACTCTAAAGCTACCCAGCAGTACGACGTGTGTTTCAGCTCAGACACACTGAAGAGTGACGTAGTGGTTTTCCCCGCGCCATTTCCACCCGTGGACGCGGAACTGATCAGTATTAATGGAGGAGACACTTTTACCAGGACTCAGACTTTACCCACAAAAGAGAAGGTAAGACTGCACGTATATAATCATCGTAGTGTGCGGTCTGATAGTGGAACGCCGGGAATATACAGGATTTGCTTTTGGATAAAGAAGATTAAATCGTTGACCGTTTTTTTTTTCATGATTAGTTAATGATTAATGATTTCACATTGGTTTTATAGGATTTAGAGACGGAATTTTAAAAATATAATCACTCTAGATTTTCTTCTTAGGAAAACGAAGGAACAGGCTTTAGGAATCGCAAACTTCATTGTTTTATGAAGTTATTATTTGCTTTAATGAACTGGAATTCAATTTCTGTGTTTTTCGTGACAACATTAGTTTTTAATGATACATCTGAAATAGTAACTAACCAAATGCTTTTGCATTCAATAAGAACCCAAATTTCCCTGAGGACTCTCCAAAGGGATTAATAAAGTATTTCTATTCTATTCTATAACATGTTTTCTCTTGTGAAATACATGTTCTCAAACAGAATTTGTTAACTTGTAAACTATATAAAAGCTACATGAATGTAATCTATATAATTTCAGCAAAACTAGATTTTAATTTGTGTTTCAACTCCCGAAATATTAAATATTTTTAAAAAAACAACAATGCAGCATACGGAGTTTATTTAGAAGACTAAAACAGCAATATACTGCTTAATGTGGCAGACTCGATTTCTATTTAAAGCTTCAAGGAGAGGTTAATGAATCAACTGAATTCTGAATGTAGTTCTTAGAAATGTCCACAGGATGACATTGTAGACCATCACATCACGGTGGCATGCGGCTCCACCCATATTCAGAGGATAGAGATGTTTCTCAAGCCACAGAGACAAAGAGATTTCGAGGTTAAAGACAAGCGTGCGACGACGATTTTATTACCAGTAGGCTAAATGTGCTCAAGATGGTTCTAATATTTTCTTATTCTATATAAGTTTTTATATAACAGATGAGATCAACCAAATATATATTGAAGTATGGATATACCGGGAAGAATGCGCTCTATGTGGATATATCTTGCCTTTGTGTTGCTGGATTGTTACTGGGAAACAGTTTTTGGACAGCTCTCTTACTCCGTCTCAGAAGAGGTGAATGTGGGGACTGCTGTCGGAAATGTTGCTAAAGATCTGAACATAAACGTCCAGGATTTGGAGCCTCGCATGTTTCAGGTTGTTACTGGATCAAAGAAAAAATATTTCGAGGTTAATCTAAAGACTGGTCTCCTGTATGTTAATGAGAGAATAGATCGAGAGGAACTGTGCGGTAATGAACCCAAATGTTCACTCACTGTAGAAGCAGTTATTAACCATCCACTTAAACTGCATCGTATAGAAATCACGCTTTTAGATGTGAATGATAATTCACCATTATTTCCCAGCAAAATACGAACAATGAACATTAGTGAGAGCACGGCGATAGGGGCAAAATTTCCCATTCAGCCTGCTGACGACAAAGACGTCGGTAAAAATGGTGTAAATACATACCAGCTTAGTCAAAATGGGTATTTTTCTCTGGTTACAAATAAAGGACAGGGTGTATCTCCCGAATTGGTGCTTCAGAAAGTTTTAGACCGAGAAACACAGTCCGTGATTCGGCTCACACTGACGGCCACAGATGGAGGAACACCTGCTAAATCAGGAAGTATGATTGTAATAGTAAACGTGTTAGACAGTAATGATAACGCTCCTGTATTCAGTCAAACGCTGTACAAAGCCACAATAAACGAGAATGTTAAAATAGGTACATCGATAATAACACTGAATGCAACCGATGTAGATGCAGGGCAAAATGGAGAAGTGTTGTATTCATTTAGTGAAATAGACCGTGGAAAGATAACGGATTTGTTTGATATAGATGAAAAAACAGGCACTGTAACAATTAAAAAACCTATTGACTTTGAAGAGAACAATGCCTTTGAGATTAGAGTACAAGCAAGTGATGGAGGTTTGTCTCCTCTCACCTCACACGCAAAACTATTGATCGAAGTTTTAGACGTTAATGACAATGTTCCTGAAATTACAGTTACATCGCTACTGAACACCGTCAAAGAGGATGCGTCCATTGGCACTGCCATTGCACTTGTTTCAGTACTGGATAAAGATGGAGGTAAAAATGGGATGGTGGGCTGTAAAATTCCCACTGATGCCCCCTTTAAGTTAGAGTCTAATTATAAGAATTACTATTCGTTGGTCATTGATGGTCCTCTTGACAGAGAAAGTAAACCTCAATATAACATAACCATCATTGCTACAGATAAGGGAAGTCCACCTCTCTCCAGCATGAACATCATTTATGTTCAAGTCTCTGATGTGAATGACAACAATCCTCAATTCACAGAAGACACAATAACCATCTTCATTAAAGAAAACAGTCCAGTAGGAGCAATTATGAAAACATTGTCGGCGGTTGATGCAGACACTGATGAAAATGCCCAGGTGAGATATTCGTTATTACATAGTGGTAACACGATGCCACTGTCTACTATGATAAACATCAACTCCGAAACTGGAGATATACTCAGTCTGCAGTCTTTTAACTATGAGGAGTTAAAAACGTTTCAGTTTAAAGTTCAGGCCACAGACTCTGGTGTTCCTCCACTCAGCAGCAACGTGACTGTCAACGTTTTTATCCTGGATGAGAATGACAACAGTCCCACCATTTTAGCACCATATTCTGAGCACGGCTCTGTTAACAGTGAGACCATCCCATATTCTGCTGAAGCGGGATATTTTGTGGCAAAGATCAGGGCTGTGGACGTCGACGCTGGTTACAATGCGTTGCTTTCTTATCACTTGTCTGAGCCCAAAGGAAACAACTTGTTCAGGATCGGAACCAACACAGGGGAAATCAGGACTAAGAGGAGGATGAGCGACAATGATCTGAAAACTCACCCCTTGGTGGTGCTGGTTTCAGATAACGGAGAACCTTCTCTGTCAGCTACTGTAACTATTGATGTGGTGGTGGTTGAAAGCACAGCTGACATCCAGACTCAGTTCAGACATGTTCCTATAAAGGAGGACAGCTTCTCCGATTTGAACTTGTATTTACTCATCGCCATTGTCTCGGTGTCAGTCATCTTTCTGCTCAGTCTCATCAGTTTAATAGCTGTTAGATGCCACAGGACAGATGGCAGTTTCAGTAGGTACAGCGCTCCAATGATCACCACCCATCCTGACGGGAGCTGGTCTTACTCTAAAGCTACCCAGCAGTACGACGTGTGTTTCAGCTCGGATACACTGAAGAGTGACGTAGTTGTTTTCCCCGCACCGTTTCCACCTGCGGACGCAGAACTGATCAGTATTAATGGAGGAGACACTTTTACCAGAACTCAGACTTTACCCAACAAAGAGAAGGTAAGACTGCAAGTATATAATCATCTGGAAGATACAGTCAGAAAAGTCAGTATGATTCCAAACAATCAAATCACTGTATCTGGTCTCCAGCAGTCGTCTATAAAGAGTATACCGTTCTCTATGTTGCTGAAATAAGAGGTCAGTGCGTAATGTGCAGTGTGATAGTGAAAAGCTGGGAATATAAAGGATTTGCCATTGGATAAAGAAGATTGAATCTTGATCGTTTATTCTTATTCAGTGATTAATTATTTTACACTGGTTTCATATGATTTAGAGAAAGATTTTTAAAAATGTGATCACTCTCGATTTTATTCGTTGGAAAATGGGGGGAAAGGCTTTAAGAATAGTAAACTTCCATGTTTTATCAAGTTGTTATTTGCTTTGATAAATTGTTATTTATGCTCCTTGTCATTACATTTCTGTGCTATTCGGGGCAATATTTGTTTTTAATGATTAATCTGAAATAGTAACTAAACAAATTCTTTTGCATTCAGTAAGAACATGTTTTCTCTTGTGAAATACAGTTCTCAATCAGAATTTATTTGTTAACTTGCCAGTTATATACATGCTATATGACTGTAATCTAAATAATTTCAGCGAAACTAGATTTTAATTTGTGTTTCAACTCCCAAAATATGACATATTATCAGGACAACTGTGGGTTATTTTATTGAAGCCTGTCATATAAAAAAATAGTTTGTGATGGCATTTTGTAGTTTATTGTCCTTGATAACATTCTGTAGTTTTGTGAAGCCATATAGTTGACAGCTTCTCCTCTCTTCTCGGTACCATATTGTCGTCTCTTCTTTTGGTGTCCTTGGTGTCTTCATAGTTATTTCTGTGTTATGATGACTTCATCATATGAACATCTTCTCCTCTAGGTCATTCTATTTTGTAGTCAATTACTTTAAGCTTGTGGTGTGGCAAAATAATTTCCGGTAGAAGAAGAGCTCCGGAAATCAACTTGATGTATAATAAAAATGATTACTTATTATAAAAACGACATCTTAAACAGATATACAGGTTTGTGAGGTCTCTCGGTAATATGAAACCTACTGAAAACATGTGTAAGGCACCATTATATATCTTTCAGAAAAAGACAATCCTTAAGTCCTAAATTGACCAATCCTGTGGAGACACAATATGTTTACATATTGGACTACTGACTTTCTTAAGGCATGAAGACACTGAGCACCTTAAATAGTAAAACCTCTGTGAGGCATGGAGTTTAAAATTCACTACTCTTAGCAAATTGCAGTCTACTTGCTGCAACCCAGTATGAACCTAGTCTATGTAATTTGAATTAATTCTAACTATGAGATGCTAAGAATAAGATACCTCACAACAATGCAGCATATAAAGTTCCCTTATAAGACTAAAACAGCAATGTGGTGCATATTGTGGGACACACGACTTTTTTAAGCTTCAATGAGAGGTTAATGAATCAACTGTCTTTATAATAGCATGATGATCCAGAATGTAGTTGTTAGAAATGTCCACAGGATGACATTGTAGACCATCACATCACTGTGGCATGCGGCTCCACCCATATTCAGAGGATAGGGATGTTCCTCAAGCCATAGAGACAAAGAGATTTCGAGGTTAAAGAGAAGCGTGCGGCGACGATTTTATTACCAATAGGCTAAATGTGCTCAAGATGGTTCTTATATTTTCTTATTCTATATAAGTTTTTATATAACAGATGAGATCAATCAAATGTATTTTTAAGCATTTTCGTGTTTCATACGAGTATGGATATACCGGGAAGAACGCGCTCTATGTGGATATATCTTGCCTTTGTGCTGCTGGATTGTTACTGGGAAACAGTTTTTGGACAGCTCTCTTACTCCGTCTCAGAAGAGGTGAATGTGGGGACTGCTGTCGGAAATGTTGCTAAAGATCTGAACATCAACGTCCAGGATTTGGAGCCTCGCATGTTTCAGGTTGTTACTGGATCAAAGAAAAAATATTTCGAGGTTAATCTAAAGACTGGTCTCCTGTATGTTAATGAGAGAATAGATCGAGAGGAACTGTGCGGTAATGAACCTAAATGTTCACTCACTGTAGAAGCAGTTATTAACCATCCACTTAAACTGCATCGTATAGAAATTACGATTTTAGATGTAAATGATAATTCACCATTATTTCCCAGCAAAATACAATTCATGAACATTAGTGAGAACACGGCGATAGGGGCAAAATTTCCCATTCAGCCTGCTGACGATACAGACGTCGGTAAAAATGGTGTAAATACATACCAGCTTAGTCAAAATGGGTATTTTTCTCTGGTTACAAATAAGGGACAGGGTGTATCACCAGAATTGGTGCTTCAGAAAGTTTTAGACCGAGAAACACAGTCCGTGATTCGGCTCACACTGACTGCCATAGATGGAGGAACACCTGCTAAATCAGGAAGTATGACTGTAATAGTAAACGTGTTAGACATTAATGATAACGCTCCTGTATTCAGTCAAACGCTGTACAAAGCCACAATAAACGAGAATGTTAAAATAGGTACATCGATAATAACACTGAATGCAACCGATGTAGATGCAGGGCAAAATGGAGAAGTGTTGTATTCATTTAGTAAAATAGGCCGTGGAAAGCAAACGGATTTTTTTGATATAGATGAAAAAACAGGCACTGTAACAAATAAAAAACCTATCGACTTTGAAGAGAACAATGCCTTTGAGATTAGAGTACAAGCAAGTGATGGAGCTTCTTCTCCTCTCACCTCACACGCAAAACTATTGATTGAAGTTTTAGACGTTAATGACAATGCTCCTGAAATTACAGTTACATCACTACTTAACACCGTCAAAGAGGATGCGTCCATTGTCACTGCCATTGCACTTGTTTCAGTACTGGATAAAGATGGAGGTAAAAATGGGATGGTGAGCTGTAAAATTCCCACTGATGCCCCCTTTAAGTTAGAGTCTAATTATAAGAATTACTATTCGTTGGTCATTGATGGTCCTCTTGACAGAGAAAGTAAACCTCAATATAACATAACCATCATTGCTACAGATGAGGGAAGTCCACCTCTCTCCAGCATGAACATCATTTATGTTGAAGTCTCTGATGTGAATGACAACAATCCTCGATTCACAGAAGACACAATAACCATCTTCATTAAAGAAAACAGTCCAGTAGGAGCAATTATGAAAACATTGTCGGCGGTTGATGCAGACACTGATGAAAATGCCCAGGTGAGATATTCGTTATTACATAGTGGTAACACGATGCCACTGTCTACTATGATAAACATCAACTCCGAAACTGGAGATATACTCAGTCTGCAGTCTTTTAACTATGAGGAGTTAAAAACGTTTCAGTTTAAAGTTCAGGCCACAGACTCTGGTGTTCCTCCACTTAGCAGCAACGTGACTGTCAACGTTTTTATCCTGGATGAGAATGACAACAGTCCCACCATTTTAGCACCATATTCTGAGCACGGCTCTGTTAACAGTGAGACCATCCCATATTCTGCTGAAGCGGGATATTTTGTGGCAAAGATCAGGGCTGTGGACGTCGACGCTGGTTACAATGCGTTGCTTTCTTATCACCTGTCTGAGCCCAAAGGAAACAACTTGTTCAGGATCGGAACCAACACAGGGGAAATCAGGACTAAGAGGAGGATGAGCGACAATGATCTGAAAACTCATCCCTTGGTGGTGCTGGTTTCAGATAACGGAGAACCTTCTCTGTCAGCTACTGTAACTATTGATGTGGTGGTGGTTGAAAGCACAGCTGACATCCAGACTCAGTTCAGACATGTTCCTATAAAGGAGGACAGCTTCTCCGATTTGAACCTGTATTTACTCATCGCCATTGTCTCGGTGTCAGTCATATTTCTGCTGAGTCTCATCAGTTTAATAGCTGTTAGATGCCACAGGACAGATGGCAGTTTCAGCAGGTACAGCGCTCCAATGATCACCACCCATCCTGACGGGAGCTGGTCTTACTCTAAAGCTACCCAGCAGTATGACGTGTGTTTCAACTCGGATACACTGAAGAGTGACGTAGTTGTTTTCCCCGCACCGTTTCCACCTGCGGACGCAGAACTGATCAGTATTAATGGAGGAGACACTTTTACCAGAACTCAGACTTTACCCAACAAAGAGAAGGTAAGACTGCATGTATATAATCACCTGGAAGATACAGTCAGAAAAGTCAGTATGATTCCAAACAATCAAATCACTGTATCTGGTCTCCAGCAGTCGTCTATAAAGAGTATACCGTTCTCTATGTTGCTGAAATAAGAGGTCAGTGCGTAATGTGCAGTGTGATAGTGAAAAGCTGGGAATATAAAGGATTTGCCATTGGATAAAGAAGATTGAATCTTGATCGGTTATTCTTATTCAGTGATTAATTATTTTACACTGGTTTCATATGATTTAGAGAAAGATTTTTAAAAATGTGATCACTCTCGATTTTCATCTTTGGAAAATGGGGGGAAAGGCTTTAAGAATAGTAAACTTCCATGTTTTATGAAGTTGTTATTTGCTTTGATAAATTGTTATTTATGCTCCTTGTCATTACATTTCTGTGCTATTCAGGGCAATATTTGTTTTTAATGATTAATCTGAAATAGTAACTAAACAAATTCTTTTGCATTCAGTAAGAACATGTTTTCTCTTGTGAAATACAGTTCTCAAACAGAATTTACTTGTTAACTTGCCAGTTATATACATGCTATATGACTGTAATCTAAATAATTTCAGCGAAACTAGATTTTAATTTGTGTTTCAACTCCCAAAATATGACATATTATCAGGACAACTGTTGGTTATTTTATTGAAGCCTGTCATATAAAAAAATAGTTTGTGATGGCATTTTGTAGTTTATTGTCCTTGATAACATTCTGTAGTTTTGTGAAGCCATTTAGTTGACAGCTTCTCCTCTCTTCTCGGTACCATACTGTCGTCTCTTCTTTTGGTGTCCTTGGTGTCTTCATAGTTATTTCTGTGTTATGATGACTTCATCATATGAACATCTTCTCCTCTAGGTCATTCTAATTTGTAGTCAATTACTTTAAGCTTGTGGTGTGGCAAAATAATTTCCGGTAGAAGAAGAGCTCCGGAAATCAACTTGATGTATAATAAAAATGATTACTTATTATAAAAACAACATCTTAAAAAAATATACAGCTTTGTGAGGTCTCTCGGCCAATGTGAAACCTACTGAAAACATGTGTAAGGCATCATTATATATCTTTCAGAAAAAGACATTCCTTAAGTCCTGCATTGACCAATCCTGTGGAGACACAATATGTTTACATATAGGACTACTGACTTCCTTAAGGCATGAAGACACTGAGCACCTTATATAGTAAAAACCTCTGTCAGGCATGGAGTTTAAAATTCACTACTCTTAGCAAATTGCAGTCTACTTGCTGCAACCCAGTATGAACCTAGTCTATGTAATTTGAATTAATTCTAACTATGAGATGCTAAGAATAAGATACCTCACAACAATGCAGCATACAAAGTTCACTTATAAGACTAAAACAGCAATGTGGTGCATATTGTGGGACACACGACTTTTTTAAGCTTCAATGAGAGGTTAATGAATCAACGGTCTTTATAATAGCATGATGATCCAGAATGTAGTTGTTAGAAATGTCCACAGGATGACATTGTAGACCATCACATCACTGTGGCATGCGGCTCCACCCATATTGAGAGGATAGGGATGTTTCTCAAGCCATAGAGACAAAGAGATTTCGAGGTTAAAGAGAAGCGTGCGACGACGATTTTATTACCAATAGGCTAAATGTGCTCAAGATGGTTCTTATATTTTCTTATTCTATATAAGTTTTTATATAACAGATGAGATCAATCAAATGTATTTTTAAGCATTTTCGTGTTTCATACGAGTATGGATATACCGGGAAGAACGCGCTCTATGTGGATATATCTTGCCTTTGTGTTGCTGGATTGTTACTGGGAAACAGTTTTTGGACAGCTCTCTTACTCCGTCTCAGAAGAGGTGAATGTGGGGACTGCTGTCGGAAATGTTGCTAAAGATCTGAACATAAACGTCCAGGATTTGGAGCCTCGCATGTTTCAGGTTGTTACTGGATCAAAGAAAAAATATTTCGAGGTTAATCTAAAGACTGGTCTCCTGTATGTTAATGAGAGAATAGATCGAGAGGAACTGTGCGGTAATGAACCCAAATGTTCACTCACTGTAGAAGCAGTTATTAACCATCCACTTAAACTGCATCGTATAGAAATTACGATTTTAGATGTGAATGATAATTCACCATTATTTCCCAGCAAAATACAATTCATGAACATTAGTGAGAGCACGGCGATAGGGGCAAAATTTCCCATTCAGTCTGCTGACGATAAAGACGTCGGTAAAAATGGTGTAAATACATACCAGCTTAGTCAAAATGGGTATTTTTCTCTGGTTACAAATAAGGGACAGGATGTATCTCCCGAACTGGTGCTTCAGAAAGTTTTAGACCGAGAAACACAGTCCGTGATTCGGCTCACACTGACTGCCACAGATGGAGGAACACCTGCTAAATCAGGAAGTATGACTGTAATAGTAAACGTGTTAGACATTAATGATAACGCTCCTGTATTCAGTCAAACGCTGTACAAAGCCACAATAAACGAGAATGTTAAAATAGGTACATCGATAATAACACTGAATGCAACCGATGTAGATGCAGGGCAAAATGGAGAAGTGTTGTATTCATTTAGTAAAATAGACCGTGGAAAGCAAACGGATTTGTTTGATATAGATGAAAAAACAGGCACTGTAACAAATAAAAAACCTATTGACTTTGAAGAGAACAATGCCTTTGAGATTAGAGTACAAGCAAGTGATGGAGGTTCATCTCCTCTCACCTCACACGCAAAACTATTGATCGAAGTTTTAGACGTTAATGACAATGCTCCTGAAATTACAGTTACATCACTACTTAACACCGTCAAAGAGGATGCGTCCATTGGCACTGCCATTGCACTTGTTTCAGTACTGGATAAAGATGGAGGTAAAAATGGGATGGTGAGCTGTAAAATTCCCACTGATGCCCCCTTTAAGTTAGAGTCTAATTATAAGAATTACTATTCGTTGGTCATTGATGGTCCTCTTGACAGAGAAAGTAAACCTCAATATAACATAACCATCATTGCTACAGATGAGGGAAGTCCACCTCTCTCCAGCATGAACATCATTTATGTTCAAGTCTCTGATGTGAATGACAACAATCCTCAATTCACAGAAGACACAATAACCATCTTCATTAAAGAAAACAGTCCAGTAGGAGCAATTATGAAAACATTGTCGGCGGTTGATGCAGACACTGATGAAAATGCCCAGGTGAGATATTCGTTATTGCATAGCGGTAACACGATGCCACTGTCTACTATGATAAACATCAACTCCGAAACTGGAGATATACTCAGTCTGCAGTCTTTTAACTATGAGGAGTTAAAAACGTTTCAGTTTAAAGTTCAGGCCACAGACTCTGGTGTTCCTCCACTCAGCAGCAACGTGACTGTCAACGTTTTTATCCTGGATGAGAATGACAACAGTCCCACCATTTTAGCACCATATTCTGAGCACGGCTCTGTTAACAGTGAGACCATCCCATATTCTGCTGAAGCGGGATATTTTGTGGCAAAGATCAGGGCTGTGGACGTCGACGCTGGTTACAATGCGTTGCTTTCTTATCACCTGTCTGAGCCCAAAGGAAACAACTTGTTCAGGATCGGAACCAACACAGGGGAAATCAGGACTAAGAGGAGGATGAGCGACAATGATCTGAAAACTCATCCCTTGGTGGTGCTGGTTTCAGATAACGGAGAACCTTCTCTGTCAGCTACTGTATCTATTGATGTGGTCGTGGTTGAAAGCACAGCTGACATCCAGACTCAGTTCAGACATGTTCCTATAAAGGAGGACAGCTTCTCCGATTTGAACCTGTATTTACTCATCGCCATTGTCTCGGTGTCAGTCATATTTCTGCTGAGTCTCATCAGTTTAATAGCTGTTAGATGCCACAGGACAGATGGCAGTTTCAGTAGGTACAGCGCTCCAATGATCACCACCCATCCTGACGGGAGCTGGTCTTACTCTAAAGCTACCCAGCAGTACGACGTGTGTTTCAGCTCGGACACATTAAAGAGTGACGTAGTTGTTTTCCCCGCACCGTTTCCACCTGCGGACGCAGAACTGATCAGTATTAATGGAGGAGACACTTTCACCAGGACTCAAACTTTACCCAATAAAGAGAAGGTAAGAGCATAGCATTTTCACTAGTCACAGAAAATGTTGAAGATTGGAGGAGAAGTAGTGTAGGTGTATGTATTTCATTTAAATAATCTTTGTTATGTAGCTGAAATTTAATTTAAATCTATGCGTTATCAATTGTATGTTAGTTTCATTTTAACCACCCCGCGCTATTATTTCCGTTTTTGCTGTTTCATCCAGCTTCACATTCGGGTTGCTGACCGTGGTGTTGACCCCAAGTTTCTAAACGATCTTCCTTAACATCACAAGGTCAAATATGTGCGTTCTTTTTTTTTTTCTTTTGTTAGTAGAATACCAACATGCACATGAATGTCAGCATCATTTTATACATAAGTACACATGCCCTTCAACATAAGTGAAACAATTATTGTATAAATGTGATACAGACCTACTTTAAATCAAGATTTGCTTGTGTGACTGCCATTACCTTTTAATGTAAAGCAGAAGTATGTCGATATCTCTTCTGAATATGATAGAGATCACGTGTACATATAGGCAAAGGAGGCAAAAATCTTTACTCCATCATTGTGGTTTTGCAGTCCACCTTTTATTCTTGCTCATTTTTTAAATTTTCCCAAATTATCAAACTTGTATTTGATGAACAAACAAAAAACGTTTATATTGCAGTGTCACCAAAAAAAAAAAAAAAAAAAAAAAAACGGCTGAGTATTTCAATTTCAAGAAATCACGGAATACATATTTAGGAGTGATTGCATATTTACTCTTAAGTGTAGTTTTTACAGTTGTCCACACGGGGACATTGTAGACCATGACATCTGAATTAATTTGCGTCATCGGGCTCCTCCTTGATTCAGAATATAATGTTTCTGTGGCGTTTGTAACAAAGACACAGACTGGAGGAAAGAGAAAACGGGAGGCCGATATCTGTGTGGAAGTTTACATTTATTTCTTTAAATTCCCGAACACATACATTTTTTTCACTGAGGAAATCTGTCTCTATTTTTTCTGGATATAAGGAATTATGCATTTCCGCGGTGGACTAAGACCTGTTATTATATGTGTTGTATTCGTGCTGCTGAACTGCTATTGGAAAGCGGTTTTTGGACAGCTGACTTACTCCATCTCAGAAGAGGTTAATCTTGGGAATATTGTGGGAAATGTCGCCAAAGATCTCAGTTTAAATGTCCAGGACTTGGAGTCCCGTATGTTCCAGATCGTTGACGGAACAAAAAAGAAATATTTCGAGGTAAATCTCAAGACTGGTGCCCTCTATGTTAATGAGAGAATAGATCGTGAAGAACTCTGCTCAGATGAAGTTAAATGTTCGCTTAGTATCGAAGCAGTAATTAATAATCCACTGAAACTCTACCGCATTGAGATTGCAATAGCAGATGTCAACGATAATTCTCCCTCGTTTCTCAGCAAGTCGCAGATATTGAACATTACAGAGAACACAGCAGCCGGTACTAAATTTCCTCTGCATCCAGCTCACGATGCAGACTTCGGCAAAAATACTATAAACACATACAGACTCAGTCAAAATGATCATTTCGCTTTGGAAATACATAAAGGGGAAAGTGTAACTCCCGAATTGGTGCTTCGGAAGGTTTTAGACAGAGAAAAGATACCTGTGATTCAACTGACTCTGACTGCAATGGATGGAGGAACACCTGCTAAATCTGGTACAATGAATATAATCGTAAACGTGTTGGACATTAATGATAATGCTCCTGTATTTAACCAAACTCTATACAAAGCAAGTGTTTATGAAAATGTTAAAAAAGGTACCTCAGTGATAACGTTACATGCTACCGATTTAGATGCAGGCAAAAATGGACAGATAATATATTCATTTAGTGAAGTGGGTCGAGGGAAAAAAACTGACATCTTTTCCATAGATGAAATAACAGGGACCGTAACAAATAAGGAAAATATCGATTTTGAACAGAACCATGCTTTTGAGATTCGAGTACAAGCCAGTGACGGAGCAGCTTTTCCTATGACTTCGCATGCCAAATTATTGATTCAAGTCTTAGACGTTAATGATAATGAACCTGAAATTACAGTTACATCACTACTAAGCACCGTCAAAGAGGACGCTTCCGTTGGCACCGTCATTGCTCTTGTGTCAGTGTTTGATAAAGATGGAGGTAAAAACGGCATGGTGAGTTGTAAAATTTCCAATGATGTCCCCTTTAAATTAGAAGCCAATTATGAGAATTATTATTCGTTGCTCGTGGACGGTCCTCTTGACCGGGAGAGAGCTCCTCAATATAACGTAAGCATCAAGGCTACAGATGAGGGAAACCCGCCTCTTTCCAGCACGAGCATCGTCCATGTTCAAGTCTCTGATGTAAATGACAACAAACCTCTTTTCACGGAAAGTATAATAAATATTTTTATGAAAGAAAACAGTCCAACAGGAGTTATAATAAAAAGAGTGTCAGCATTTGATGCAGATGTGGATAGAAATAGTCATCTAAGCTATTCATTTCTACAAAGTAACAGTAACACGTTATCATCATCGTCACTGGTGAACATAAATTCCGAAACTGGGGATATAGTCAATCTTCAGTCATTTAACTACGAGGAGTTAAAAACGTTTCAGTTTAAAGTTCAGGCTACAGACTCTGGTGTTCCTCCACTCAGCAGCAACGTCACAGTCAAAGTCTTTATCCTGGATGAGAATGACAACAGTCCCACGATTTTAGCACCATATTCTGAGCACGGCTCTGTTAACAGTGAGACCATCCCATATTCTGCTGAAGCGGGATATTTCGTAGCAAAGATCAGGGCTGTGGACGCTGACTCTGGATACAATGCACTCCTCTCTTATCATCTGTCTGAACAAAAAGGAAACAACTTGTTCAGGATCGGAACCAGCACCGGGGAAATCAGGACTAAGAGGAGGATGAGCGACAATGACCTGAAAACTCACCCCTTGGTGGTGCTGGTTTCAGATAACGGGGAGCCTTCACTGACTGCTAGCGTGTCTATTGATGTGGTGGTGGTTGAAAGTACAGCTGACATCCAGACGCAACATGTTCCTATACAGGATGACAGCTTCTCTGATTTGAACCTGTATCTGCTGATCGCCATTGTCTCGGTGTCAGTCATATTTCTGCTGAGTCTCATCAGTTTAATAGCTGTCAGATGCCACCGAACAGACGGAGGTTTCAGCAGGTACAGCGCCCCAATGATCACCACTCATCCTGACGGTAGCTGGTCCTACTCTAAAGCTACTCAGCAGTATGACGTGTGTTTCAGCTCAGACACACTGAAGAGTGACGTAGTGGTTTTCCCCGCACCGTTTCCACCTGTAGATGCAGAACTGATCAGTATTAATGGAGGAGACACTTTTACCAGGACTCAGACTTTACCCACCAAAGAGAAGGTAAGGGTAGTACTATAAAGCATTGTTGAGTGACCTGACAAGCGCTGTTTAAATAAAATGTATTATTATTATTATTAGTAGTAGTAGTAGTAGTAGCAGTAGTATAGTATTACTTTGATATATATGGATAGTCCTGCTGTTATATCCTTAAAAGTTGCAATATTTTTTCATTTGTTTTTTGCATGTAAAAGTTTTTGGCGTTTAACCTGTCATTCCATTTTAACCAGCTACGCTGATAAAAAGTCCTTTGACTTTATTTAATTTTAATGTGTAGATCGGTTGCACATAATCCTAATGTGTAAAATCACATGCCTTTCTTCATTTTCCAAGTAAAGACTTGCTTGTTTAAGCAATGTAATTGTTCATATTAAAACGTTCTTATGAAATGAGTTCATTGGACATGATATCTTTTAGTTATCTTAATACGAATAATACAACTTAACCACGTTACAATTAATTTAATCATATCCAGTTTACCTTATTTTTAACTGTAGCTTGTACTTGATTTCTTAGTCAGATATTTAAAGAATCCATGTAACCCTAAGACTATTCAATAATGTCTCTGGTACCTAACTTGGTTCTCTAAATCATACTTGATTCTTTAAATGTGCTTAGGACTAATTTTCAAGTTTGTATAGAAAGATATAGCAAACGCAGCATTCGCTGTCCAAGGTGCTGTAGGGCTGAACAAGCGACACGTGGTGGCGTGCTGCACTGGATTTCACATGAGATTCTTAAAGTTTACCTTTATTGAGTTGATTTTAGATTACTACAAAATTTAAGTTCTTTGTCAACTGGGGTATGTATTCGTCTTAATTAATGGCCGTCTTTCCTTATTTTGACCATAGAAAATAATAGTTATAATGACTGCTTACTTTAAATGTTGGGCTTTGAAATATTCACACATTTCTCTTGCTTTTATGCAATATTCATAATCAAGTAAATCAGTTTCTCTTTATGTGTAAATATAACACAAGGCCATAAGGAGGCGCTGTAGACCATAACATAATGATTAAATTACGGTAGCCCAACCCAGATAAAGAACGTAATTTCTTGTTGGGCTTTAACACAAAGAGACGCAGAAGCAGAAAGCAGGCTCGGGACATGAGCGACACTATGGACAATTTAAAAGAAAAGGGAGCATAACATCTATTTACTGGACCTCATACACTGGCTTCACATCCGGTTGGATTATGTCTTCAGTTAATGAAAATCATATGTTGGTATTCTTTTCATTTGTGCTGTTTGGTTGCTGGGAAACAGTGTTCGGGCAGCTCTCCTATTCCATATTAGAAGAAGTAAATCCGGGGACATCGGTGGGAAATATCTCCAAGGACCTAAATCTCGGAATCCATGAGCTGGAATCTCGCAGGTTCCAAATAGTTACTGCATCAACGAAAAAACGTTTCGAGGTAAATCTAAAGACGGGTGCTCTCCTCGTCGGTGGTAGAATAGACAGAGAGGAGCTCTGTGCAAAGGCTACACAGTGCACTGTGAGCGTAGAGGCTGTGATAAATGCGCCATTAAAACTTTATCATTTAGATGTAAATATTATAGACGTTAATGACAATTATCCGTCTTTCAGTACTAATTCGCAGAGTATACAAATAGCTGAAAACACGTTACCAGGAACTAAATTTCTTGTGCTATCAGCCTACGATGCTGATGTCGGTAAAAATGATATCATTACGTACAAGCTAAGTACAAATGATCATTTTTCATTAGCAGTGAATAAAGGGGACAGTGTGTCTGCTGAATTAGTCCTGCAGAAACCTTTAGACCGAGAAAAGCAGCCTCTACTTAGACTTACACTGACTGCTGTAGATGGAGGCACACCTCCAAAGTCCGGAACATCTGAGTTAATCATTTATGTTCTAGATGTTAATGATAACATCCCGATATTTTCCAAACCTCTGTATAAAGCAAGCCTGACTGAAAATGAACCGTTTGGGTCTTCAGTGATAACAGTAACGGCGACAGACGACGATGAAGGGCCAAATGGAGAGATTTCATATTCACTTAGTAGCAAAGATCAAGATCATGTTTTGAATATGTTTCAGATTGATGAGCACACGGGATTATTGACAGTTAAAGGAAACATTGACTTTGAAGAGCACTCCGCCTTTGAAATCCGAGTGCAAGCTAGTGACAAGGGCTCTCCTAAAATGACATCACAGTGCAAGGTGTTAATAGAAGTGTTGGATTTGAATGACAATACTCCTGAGATATCTGTAACTATACTCACTGATACAGTAAAGGAGGATGCAAAAATAGATACAGCTATTGCACTTGTGTCCGTTCTCGACCGAGATGGAGGTAAAAACGGCATAGTTCACTGTCATATTAGCAAAGACAGCCCCTTTAAAATGTCGCCAAACTATAAAAATTATTACTCGTTGGTAGTAAACGGGCAGCTAGACAGAGAGAGAGATTCATATTATAATGTCACAATCACAGCTTCAGATGACGGAATCCCATCTCTTACGAGCACAAAGGATTTTACTGTTTATATTTCCGATGTTAATGACAACTATCCGCGCTTTTCTGATACCGTGTTCAATGTTTATTTAAAAGAAAACAGCCCTGTCGGAACACTTTTAAAATCCTTATCTGCTGTTGATGCAGACACTGATAATAATGCCCAAGTGAAATATTCAACAGACCAAAGTAGTAGTAATTTGCAGCCGATTTCTTCAATGATAAACATCAACACAGAAACAGGTGATATAGTAACCTTGCAGTCGTTTAACTATGAGGAGATGAAAACGTTCCAGTTTAAAGTTCAGGCCACAGACTCTGGTGTTCCTCCACTCAGCAGTAACGCAACTGTTAACGTGTTTATCCTGGATGAGAATGACAACAGTCCTACAATCCTAGCGCCATATTCTGAACACGGATCCGTTAACAGCGAGACTATCCCATATTCTGCTGAAGCGGGATATTTTGTGGCAAAGATCAGGGCTGTGGACGCAGACTCTGGATACAATGCGCTACTTTCTTTTCACCTGTCTGAGCAAAAAGGAAACAACTTGTTCAGGATCGGAACCAGCACTGGAGAAATCAGGACTAAGAGGAGGATGAGCGACAATGATCTGAAAACTCATCCCTTGGTGGTGCTGGTTTCAGATAACGGAGAACCTTCTCTGTCAGCTACTGTATCTATTGATGTGGTGGTGGTTGAAAGCACAGCTGACATCCAGACTCAGTTCAGACATGTTCCTATAAAGGAGGACAGCTTCTCTGATTTGAACCTGTATCTGCTGATCGCCATTGTGTCGGTGTCAGTCATCTTTCTTCTGAGTCTCATCAGCTTTTTAGCTGTCAGATGTCACAGGGCAGATGGTAGTTTCAGCAGGTACAGTGCTCCAATGATCACCACCCACCCTGACGGGAGCTGGTCTTATTCTAAAGCTACCCAGCAGTACGACGTGTGTTTCAGCTCAGACACGCTGAAGAGTGACGTAGTTGTTTTCCCCGCACCGTTTCCACCTGTTGATGCGGAACTAATCAGCATTAATGGAGGAGACACTTTTACCAGGACTCAGACTTTACCCAACAAAGAGAAGGTAAAACATAAAGTTTTTTTGTTAGTAATACACAATGTTGAGGATTGGTTGAGAAATAGTGCAAGTGTATGCATATAATTTAAATAAGCTTTGTGGTATAACTTAATTTAAGTTCAAATCTGTGACACCAGTTAAGTAATCAAATGTGTGTTAGGTTGATAACTGCTGTTCCTTTGGGGGATTGGTTGTTTCGTTTGTAGCCAGTTTCACATTTGGGTCACGGTCAGTAGTGCTGACTGCAAGTTTATATACCAGGGGTACCTCAATGGCTGTAGTCCTGCAGGTTTGTGATATTTCCCTGCTCCACACCTGACTCAAATCAAATGGATCCAACAGCCTATCATGTTCTACACAATAAGGCATTATTTTGAGTCAGTTAAGTTGGAGCAGGGAAACATGAAACATGAAGGCCGAAGCTAGACACCTTTGGTCTAAACTATCTTCCCTAAAATCATGATGTAATTTATGTGTCTTTTTTCAGTAAAGCCACAGCAGTACCACATAAATATCAGCGTCATGTCAAATACATATGACTGCTAAACATAAGTGATTCAGTTGATTTCAAAAGGTGATTCAAACCAGCTTTTACGACCAAGAATTTAGATCAGATTTGGCTTTGTGAATGTGATTACTCTTGATATAAAGCAGAAGTAAAAATAAATAAGTAAAGCTATTCAGCAATATCACATGTAATTCAGCTCAGAATAGGAATGTTGAAGAATGATATGGAAGTTTTCCCTGCACCGTTTCCACCTGTAGATGCCCAATCGAAACGTAATAACGGAGGGGACACTTCTGTCCAGACTCAGCTTTTATCTAACAAAGAGAAGTAAAGGGAATTATTAAAGTAATTTTAACTTATTTTGATATTATCATGCAATAATGTGATTTTACAATTAAACCATTTAATTTTTTTGTATCTGAGAAGTCAATTAGCTTTGCAAATTTCAATAATCATTTGAGTATCCTCTGATTTTCACTGAAATAATACCAAATATAAGTACCTAGATTAAAAAAATTATCAGACTATCTATTATGATTAAGTTTTTACACAGCTTCCACTTGCGAGTCGCTATCCGTGGTTCTGAATCAAGAATGCGTATTTTTTGTCTTAGCACAAAAAACAGAAAAGCTGAAATTCTATAAATCTCTAATATATTTAGAACCAGTGTTCAGTGCAGCAAAATATAAATACTTGTTTTATGTGGGATGAATATTAATGCAAAGATATTTCCTTCATTTCTGACCTTGCAGCTTTAAATCTTCATCTCTTTTCTTATTTTATTCATTTTTTGTGTGTTTTTTTTTATATAAATAATATTAATAATGAACAGTGTACTATTTTAGACTGTCTTTATTGGTGATGGGGCATGTATTACTGACACATGTCCACGTGAGGACACTGCAGACCAATGCATGGATGTTATGAGTGGCAGCTGGGGGCTCCTCCCAGATTCGGCGGAGTATGCGTCTTTCCTTTGTAACAAAGGGAGGTTGTGCGACAAAGAAGGGATGCCTGTTTGGTCGAGACTGCATCTGTTTTAGCGATAATTTTTGTGTTAACCGTCATCGCATCATGCCCTGACATTTTTTTATTTTATTGCTCATCCGTACCTTTTTTTATTTGTCTGCAATAATGCTTTTGACTGATAGAACGAGCTCTGCGTGGATATATTTTTTCTTTTTACTGCTGGATTGTTGTCGGGAAACCGTCTCTGAGCAGCTTACTTATTCTGTTGCAGAGGAAGTAAATGTTGGGACTGTTGTTGGAAATATCGCAAAAGATCTGAACATCAATGTCCAGGATTTGGAGCCTCGCATGTTTCAGATCGTTGCTGGATCAAAGAAAAAATATTTCGAGGTAAATGTAAAGACTGGTGTCATCTACGTCAATGAGAGAATAGACAGAGAGCAGCTCTGTGGTGACGAACCTAAATGCTCCCTTAATGTAGAAGCAGTTATAAATAACCCTTTAAAACTATATCATATTGAAATAATTATCTTGGATGTGAACGACAACTCCCCGTCATTTCTCAGTAAATCCCAGACAATCAACATTACAGAAAGCACAGCAGCGGGAACAAAATTTTTACTCAAACGAGCTCGTGATTCTGACGTAGGAAAAAATTCAGTAAATATCTACAAGCTTAGTCAAAATGAACACTTCTCTCTGGCTACACACAAAGGAGAGAGCGTAACTGCCGAACTGGTACTTCAGAAAGTTTTAGACAGAGAAAAACAGCCTTCCATACGAATGACACTGACTGCCATTGATGGAGGTACACCACCTAAATCAGGAAGCATGGCAATTATAGTGAATGTGTTAGATATTAACGATAATCCCCCGGTTTTTAGTCGAACATTGTATAAAGCCAGTGTGTATGAGAATGCTAATATTGGAACATCAATAATAACCTTAAATGCAACAGATCTAGATGCAGGTCAAAACGGACAAGTATCATATTCATTTATTGAAATAGACCAGGGACGAGATGAACTGTTTGCCATAGATGAAAAAGCAGGCACTGTAACAAATACAAAGAATCTCGACTTTGAAGAGAAAAATGCTTTTGAGATTCGAGTACAAGCAAGTGATGGAGCTTCCTCACCCATGATTTCACATGCCAAATTATTGATTGAAGTTTTAGACGTCAATGACAATGCTCCTGAAATTGCAGTTACATCACTGTTAAGCAGTGTGAAAGAGGATGCATCAGTTGGCACAGCCATTGCTCTCGTTTCAGTGTTTGATAAAGATGGGGGCAAAAATGGGATGGTGAGCTGTAAAATTATTAATGATGTTCCATTTAAATTAGAACCCAATTATAAAAATTATTATTCGTTGGTTGTAGGTAGTCCTCTTGACCGAGAAAGTGCACCTGAATATAATCTAAGCATTACAGCTACTGATGAGGGCTCCCCATCTCTCTCCAGCACCAAGATCATTCATGTAGATGTCTCTGATGTAAATGATAATAAACCTCAATTCACAGAAGGCACAATCAATATATTTATGAAAGAAAACAGTCCAATAGGAGTCACTATGAAAACAGTGTCAGCAGATGATGCAGACATCGACAGAAATGGACAAGTAAGATATTCGTTCTTACAGAGCAACAATCACATGCTACCAGCGTCTTCACTAGTAAACATAAATTCAGAGACTGGAGAAATAGTCAGTTTGCAGGCGTTTAATTACGAAGAGTTAAAAACTTTCCAGTTTAAAGTTCAGGCCACAGACTCTGGTGTTCCTCCGATGAACAGTAACGTCACTATAAATGTTTTTATTCTGGATGAAAATGACAACAGTCCTACAATTCTAGCGCCATATTCTGAACATGGTTCTGTTAACAGCGAGACTATCCCATATTCTGCTGAAGCGGGATATTTTGTGGCAAAGATCAGGGCTGTGGACGCAGACTCTGGATACAATGCACTACTTTCATATCATCTGTCTGAGCCCAAAGGAAACAACCTGTTCAGGATCGGAACCAGCACTGGAGAAATCAGGACTAAAAGAAGAATGAGTGACAATGACCTGAAAACTCACCCATTGGTGGTGCTGGTTTCAGATAACGGAGAACCTTCTCTCACAACTACTGTGTCTGTTGATGTGGTGGTGGTTGAAAGCACAGCTGGAATCCAGACTCAGTTCACACATGTTCCTATAAAGGAGGACAGCTTCTCTGATTTGAACCTGTATCTGCTGATCGCTATTATATCGGTGTCAGCGATCTTTCTGCTGAGTCTCATCAGTTTAATAGCTGTCAGATGCCACAGAACAGATTCCAGTTTCGGCAGGTACAGCGCTCCAATAATCAACACCCACCCTGATGGAAGCTGGTCTTACTCTAAAGCTACTCAGCAGTATGACGTGTGTTTTAGCTCAGACACACTGAAAAGTGACGTAGTGGTTTTCCCCGCACCGTTTCCACCTGTAGATGCAGAACTGATCAGTATAAATGGAGGAGACACATTTACCCGAACCCAGACTTTACCCAACAAAGAAACGGTAAGATAAAATTCATTCGATCTTTCAGTTACCATCTGAACTATTTCTAATAGATATATATATGTGCTTGCACTGTACAATGCATTTTCAAGTGCTTAATGTATTTCTAGTCAACCATGTTTTATTGTCGACATGTCATTTGTCAATGGTGCAAAGAAAAGAAACCTACAATAAACGCATAAAAATGGACAGTCTTATAAAGTTTCAAAATGTAACTTTTACCACTTTTTTCCTCTAGTTATTCCTTGTTTTTATATACTTAAAAAGGGAAGTAAGCCTGTTTAACAAACGTGTATCTTGTATCATGATCTATACTCACGAAAAAAATATTTTTGTGGTTCATAAAACTTTCGAATTAAATTCACAAAAGTATAAACACTGTTAGACTTTTTCTGTAGGTAAAAGTCACACAGAGGCGTACTTGTACGTGTAATACATATATGAAATATACAAATCTTTTAATTGTTTTGTAATTGTTTTCACGCTCATAAACAAAACAATTAAGTTGGAACTTACTTAACAATAAAAGAAAAAAAAAACAATATATGCATTAATCCCGCATTAATAGCGGTTATCTCAAACATGTCTTATATCCTCAGCCTATGCACAATGTAATATTAAGTCTCTGTCCATGGTTTTTAAATTTACGACTAATTAACTCACAGTGGTGAATTGCCGTGCCCATCAACAAACATTGGTAAAAAGTGGTTCTCTCTGTCGATTGTTCGTTCTATGTATTTGACACCAGAGAAAATATTGTTTGACTTAGTTTACTTTGTTATGAAGTAACGTCAAATGTCCACGAGGTGACAGTCTAGACCGTAACACTGCCAGCATGTGGTTGATGCATGGCCCCTCCCACGTTAACAGCATTACCGTTTTTGTCCAGGCTTTGTTATACTGAGACGCAGTGTGATGTGAAATGGGAATATAAAACACCGATATTTGAAGAGGCCTACTATTACTCCAAATAATCAAAATTTTACAAGTCCAAATAAGGATCGATGTTTTGTCGTTGTATGGAATTATGGATCTGCTGGAAAGAAAAACCTCTGCAGCTATATATCTGATGCTTGTCGTCTTGGAGTATATCTGTGGAGCAGTATACGGGCAGCTCTCCTACTCCGTGCCAGAGGAGGTAAACCTGGGAACTTCTGTTGGCAATATCGCGAAGGACCTGAGCCTTAACGTCCAGGATTTGGAATCACGTATGTTTCAGATTGTATCTGGATCAAAGAGAAAGTATTTCGATGTAAATTTGAAGTCAGGTTTTCTCTACGTCAGTGAAAGAGTAGACAGAGAAGAGCTTTGTGCGAAAGTTCAAAAATGCACAGTAAATGTGGAGGCTGTGATTTATAACCCTTTGAAGCTTTATCGTATTGAAGTTAATATTCTCGACGTTAATGATAACCCTCCGTTTTTTAGTGCTAAATCACAAACTATCGACATAGCAGAGAGCGTACTGCCAGGAGCTACCTTCCCTCTGCTGTCAGCATATGATGCCGATGTGGGGAAAAATGGTATTAACACATACAAGCTCAGTCCGAATGAGTATTTTTCTTTAACGGTGAACAAAGGCGACAGTGCGTCAGCAGAGTTAGTTCTTCAAAAAGCGTTAGACCGAGAAAAGCAGGCTTCAGTTAAACTCACGCTTACCGCTATAGATGGAGGGACACCAGTGAAATCAGGCACGTCTGAGATCACAGTTAATGTCTTGGATAACAATGACAACATTCCGACCTTTACAAAAACACTGTACAAAACAAGCATTTTAGAAAATGCACCAACTGGTACAACAGTGGTAAGAGTGACTGCAACTGACGCTGACGAGGGAATAAACAAAGATATTGTTTATTTATTCAATTCAAAAGATCAGGACCAAGTATTAGAAATCTTTGAAATTGATTCTGGATCAGGAACAATAACAGTTAAAGGAACAATTGATTTTGAAAAAAATCATGCTTTTGAAATTCGTGTGCAGGCTACGGATAAAGGCCAGCCTCCATTAACGGCACAATGTAAAGTACTGGTTGAGGTGGTGGATCTAAATGATAATGTGCCTCATATCACTGTGACGTCACTTCTCAATACTGTAAAAGAGGACGCTGAAATTGGTACTGCAGTTGCACTTGTTTCTGTCCTTGACAAAGATGGGGGGAAAAATGGTGAAGTTAAATGCGAGGTGCTAAATTCAGTGCCCTTTAAGTTAGAGACAAATTATAACAATTATTATTCTTTGGTTACAGCTAGTGCTCTCGATAGAGAACTAATTTCTCATTATAACATTACGATCAAAGCTACAGATGAAGGCAGTCCTCCTCTTACTAATATAAGCAAACTTATCATTCAGGTGTCAGATGTCAATGACAATTCACCTGTGTTTTCTGATGAAGTAACTAATATCTATGTGAAGGAAAACAGTCCAGTAGGATCAGTTGTTAAAGCAGTGACAGCAACTGATGCTGACGCTGGTAAAAATGGTCACGTAACCTATTCGTTAATCAGTAGAAATACCTTGGCGGCTCTGTCTACGATGTTTAACATAAACTCTGACACGGGAGAAATAATGACACTTCAAAATTTTAACTACGAGGAATTAAAAACTTTTCAGTTTACAGTCCAAGCCACTGACTCCGGTGTTCCTCCGCTTAGCAGTAATGTGACAGTGAACGTCTTTATCCTGGATGAGAATGATAACAGTCCCACGATTCTAACGCCTTATTCTGAGCATGGCTCTGTTAACAGTGAGAACATTCCTTATTCTGCTGAAGCGGGATATTTTGTGGCAAAGATCAGGGCTGTGGACGCAGACTCTGGATACAATGCACTTCTTTCTTATCACCTGTCTGAGCCCAAAGGAATCAACCTGTTCAAGATCGGAACCAGCACCGGGGAAATCAGGACTAAGAGAAGGATGAGTGACAATGACTTGAAAACTCATCCCTTGGTGGTGCTGGTGTCAGATAACGGAGAACCTTCTCTGTCAGCTACCGTGTCTATTGATGTGGTGGTGGTTGAAAGCACAGCTGACATCCAGACCCAGTTCAGACATGTTCCTATAAACGAGGACAACTTCTCTGATTTAAACCTGTATTTACTGATCGCCATTGTGTCGGTGTCAGTTATCTTTCTGCTGAGTCTCATCAGTTTGATAGCTGTCAGATGTCACAGGACAGACGGCAATTTCAGCAGGTACGGTGCTCCAATGATCACCACCCACCCTGACGGAAGCTGGTCTTACTCTAAGGCTACCCAGCAGTACGACGTGTGTTTCAGCTCAGATACCCTGAAGAGCGATGTAGTGGTTTTTCCTGCACCGTTCCCACCTGTAGATGCAGAATTGATCAGTATCAATGGAGGAGACACTTTTACCCGAACTCAGACTTTACCCAACAATGAAAAGGTAAGGCTGCAGTACGTCTCATGATGGTATCTCACATATGCTGATAAATATAACAGATTACTGTGGATTTAAGTATTAGTAACTGTTGTACTTTGTTTGCTTTGCCTTGTAATTTTCTCTACCTGAGATTTGTAAAGTGTATGTGGCTGTACTTTGTGCAGAACGCTAAGTTTGAGATGTGTTATAGCTACAACATTTCGCCACAGACCACGAAAAACGTCCCTTTCCGTTTGGTTAAGCTATTCTTTGTTGTGAAAAATAATTGAATTTGTAATATATAGTTTTTCATAATTAATAATTATTATTTAATTCCACAAACTACATTTTCAGTTATATTAAATGTCCTACTTGATGTTCAGTTTGTTTTTATAACACACACACACACACACACACACACACACACACACACACACACACACACACACACACACACACACACACACACATTTATTTATTTATTTATTTATTTATTTATTTATTTATTTATTTATTTATTGTGACAAGTATGTCAGTATTGCAATCTATTTGGTTGCAAACGTTTAGAGGATGGATATTTGAAGTCTGCAGTTTCCCCAAAATCACCACACAGCGACACTATAGACCGTGACACTGAAAAGTCGAGGCTCCTCCCAGAGTAGAAACGAAATTATTATGTCTTTTAACACAAAGAGAATGTGAGAGACGGCGCAGCAATATGCGGTACAAGACAATAGTTTCGCCTTGAATTTTGGCAATTCTCATCAGTCTATGGCCAAGACAAAGCAGTGGATCTATGCTTAGACTCTTTTCAGCTGAATTATGTCTTTATCGAATTGCTGGAGGCTTTTTGTCACAGGATTTTTGCTCTTGCTGTTGGGTTGTTGCTTGGAATCGGTGTCGGCGCAGCTCTCTTATTCTGTATCGGAGGAGGTAAAGCCAGGGACTAATGTAGGTAATGTTGCCAAGGATCTAAACCTTAATGTTCAAGATTTGGAGTCCAGATTGTTTAAGATCGTCGGATCTAATAACAAATACTTCGAAGTTAATCTAAAAACCGGATTTCTGTATGTCGGTGAGAGGCTAGACCGAGAGGAGCTTTGTGCTGATGAACCAAAATGTACTGTTAGCTTAGAGGCTGTAATAAACAATCCATTAAAGCTATACCGCGTGGAGATAGAAATTAGAGATGTGAACGACCATTCTCCATCATTTGATACAAAATCACAAATACTAGAAGTTTCAGAAAGCACTTTGCCTGGATCTAGGTTTGCTTTATCGGAGGCAAGCGATGCTGATGTAGGTAAAAATGGCGTTAGTACCTATAAGCTTAGCCCAAATGAATATTTCAGTCTTGTGACACATAAACGAGGGGACAGTGTATCTCCAGAGTTAGTACTGCAGAAAGCGCTTGACCGTGAGAAAAAGGCACATATAGAACTCTTGTTAACAGCAGTAGATGGCGGAACTCCGCCTAATACAGGTACGTCTGAGATTGAAATAAATGTCCTTGATTCAAACGATAACGCACCAGTCTTCAGCAGCAGCCTTTATAAGATTAAAACGCTGGAAAATGTCCCGGTTGGAACGAAAGTTTTCACCTTAAATGCGACAGATGCTGATGAAGGAACAAACAGTGAGATTGTGTATTCTTTTCGGAGTAAAGATCAGGACCACATTCTAAATATTTTTAAACTTGACGCTGAAACGGGAATAATTTCCATAAAAGGCAAAATCGACTACGAGGAGAGAAAAGCTTTTGAGATCCGAGCTGAGGCAAGAGACAAGGGGCAGCCCCCTATGTCTGTGCATAGCAAAGTGCTGGTCGAAATAATAGATGTGAACGACAATGCTCCTGAAATCACAGTGACAAAACTTGTCAATACAGTGAAGGAGGACACTGTTGTCGGTACTGCTGTTGCCCTTGTCTCTCTTCTAGATAAAGACAGTGGTAAAAATGGGGAGGTGAAATGTGAGATCTTAAATACAGTACCATTTAAACTGGAAACGAATTACAAAAACTATTACTCTTTAGTTGTGGACGGACTTCTAGACAGAGAGGTTACGCCTCAGTACAATGTTACGATTTCAGCTGTCGATGAAGGGAGTCCAGCTCTTTCAAGCACCAGTGTTATTACTGTTTACATTTCTGATGTAAATGACAATGCACCGTATTTTTCAGAATCTGTTGTAAACGTTTATGTGAAAGAAAACAGTAAAGTGGGGACAGTAATTAAAAGAATTACTGCAGTCGATAATGACCTAAGCAACAACGGTCATGTCAGCTATTCACTTTTAGACTCAGATAGTAAATCACTGCCCCTCCCTACAATGATAAACATCAACTCGGAAACTGGAGATATAGTCAGTCTGCAGTCTTTTAACTATGAGGAGTTAAAAACGTTCCAGTTTAGAGTTCAAGCCACAGACTCTGGTGTTCCTCCGCTTAGCAGTAACGTGACAGTGGACGTCTTTATTCTGGATGAGAATGACAACAGTCCCACAATTCTGGCGCCGTATTCTGAGCACAGCTCCGTTAACAGTGAGAGCATCCCATATTCTGCTGAAGCGGGATATTTTGTGGCAAAGATCAGGGCTGTGGACGCTGACTCTGGATACAATGCGCTGCTTTCTTATCATCTGTCTGAGCCTAAAGGAAACAACCTGTTCAGGATCGGAACCAGCACTGGGGATATCAGGACTAAGAGGAGAATAAGTGACAATGACCTGAAAACTCACCCATTGGTGGTGCTGGTTTCAGATAACGGAGAACCTTCTCTGTCAGCTACTGTGTCTATTGATGTGGTGGTGGTTGAAAGCACAACTGACATCCAGACTCAGTTCAGACATGTTCCTATAAAGGAGGACAGCTTCTCCGATTTGAACCTGTATTTACTCATCGCCATTGTCTCAGTGTCAGTCATCTTTCTGCTGAGTCTCATTAGTTTATTGGCTGTTAGATGCCATAGAACAGACAGCAGTTTCAGCAGGTACAGCGCTCCAATGATCACCACCCATCCTGACGGGAGCTGGTCTTACTCTAAAGCTACCCAGCAGTATGACGTGTGTTTCAGCTCAGACACACTGAAGAGTGACGTAGTGGTTTTCCCCGCACCGTTTCCACCTGTAGATGCAGAACTGATCAGTATAAATGGAGATGACACTTTTACAAGAACTCAGACGCTACCTAATAAAGAAAAGGTAAGCCTTACTGATTTTTTCATCTTAATGTAAAATAGAGTTTGTGCATCCTGATATGCACTCGAATGTTCAAAATATAAAATCGACGATGTGCCTAATTCCTCATATGTTAAGATTGCTCTAACTACTGACTTGTCATTGTCAATGATTTTGTAAACATTAAACGAATAATGTACAAGATTATTAAGTTGACTAATTTCAGAAGGATATTAAACGTATTCCCACTTCTTTTAATGTCACGTGAGGTTGCCTTGTTCTGAGTAGTGCTTTGTTGATAAAGGTAGAAGACAGATAGTGGTCAGTTTCCGAAAAATATAAATCAGTAGAACTGAGATCACTGGTCTCGATTTTAATCGCTGTCCATTGTCCTGAAAAAGTCTTTTCTCTGTCTTCTCGGGTGGTATTAGTGCTGCTTGATATGTGAATTGCAAACTTTCAAAGTCCTCGTTTGAGTTTTCATTCACTCACTCACTCACTCACTCACTCACTCACTCACTCACTCACTCACTCACTCACTCACTCACTCACTCAGTAAATAAATAAATAAATCCTTGGCTGAACTCAATTTATTTGAGGGCAGTTTTTGCATCGAATAATTCTATGTCGAGTGATCTCAAACATTACACATTCATGCAATTTAACTTAATAATTTAAAAAGCAATTCATTACATATATTAAATGTAAATTAAGTTAATTTAACTCAAAATAACGCAATTCGATGGAACAAAATTACTGACCTTGCTTTACAGTAATTCTTGTTAAACCAATGCAAATAAATTCATTTAACTGGAGACCAATTTATTTTAGTAATGACATTAAATTCATGTTTGTTAGATTAACTCAATTTTATTTAGAAAAACAGTATCTTAATATAACATATCTACTTACATCAAGGGTTCCCTCCAGGGTTTTTTTTTGTTTGTTTTTTTTTTACTGTGGGGAAGGACTTCTCGTTAAATATAAAATAAGCGGGTAAATTGTTAATTGCACATGTACATGTACAAGTACAAATGCTGACAGAAATTGGCGTTGTTTACAAATTCACAAAATTAGCAAAATAAAAAAAAATGAAAGTCTTTCAAAGACTGGCCATATTGAAAAAAACAACAAAAAGACAAGGATAATTAAAGTCTTTAAAATTTAAGTTGCACCAACAAGAAAACTTTGCCAATCTAAAACAGTTTGGGCAGGTATGCAAAACACAGTTTAGGTGGGACTTTCAGTCTCAATGAGATGACTGTTACAAGTGCTTGGACTGAAAAGTGAAGACGTATCTGAGAAATCAACCCATGTTTCCATGGGAGAACACGTATCCAAACCCACTGAAATCCACTATTGAAGTCAATCCATCTCATAGAACTTCAGTGTTTTTTAATTAAGTAAAGCATCCAAGAAGTCACTGTTGTTAACTTGTGAAATGTTTATCACAGGCAGAATGTTGAAAATAGAACAAATCAAATAAATGTTTATCCATGTCTGAGGTCTTTGTGGGGATGAATGGAAGACTTTTCTCCATTCTCAGGTATTTATTTCCTTGAGCAGAAGGGCCTCAGCAAACAGCTTGAGCTTCAGCTGCTGCTTCTTTGCATTAAGCTTGTGTCCCTATATTCACTAAGATATTCCCACACAACTTGGAGGTGTACTTGCATGATGGATGCCATGATGATTCTGAGGGTGTTCTGAACTTTAAGAGCTGGGATGTGCTGTGGATGCAAGTATACACCTCAAATATCCACTGCATCTGTGTATATACTTGCTGCAAATGATGGAAGCACGGCACAGCCATAACTCTACTGGAGGTCACAGCTAGGGGCAGCACACAGTACTTGGACTCTGAAATAGTGTAAAGGTCAATCTACTGGTCACATTGTATTTTCAGGGCATCAACCCTCAAAACACTTCAAATTTGTTACCAACTTTTAAAGCACAAATGTTTATCACTGTGCAACAGGTAGAAAAAAAATCTTACAGATGCTGATAGTTGAGGTCTGAGAGACAGTCTTCAAAACTATCCGCCACTGTGTTTACTTCTGATCTGTCATGTTTACATTCTTGTTTGTATGAGCAACACTAGTGTTTAAGTCAATACTGCAACTCGCGCACACTTCCCATTACCTTATGTCAACGCGAGCAACCTACTTGCCAAACAATACTAGGAATGCATGGCAGCCATGGTGCATTCGTGGAAGCATCATGTACAGTATATCCCAGCCCTAACACCTTCATTAAAAACACCCATATCCTCCATCTTCTGATTCCCATCTCTTAAGATAATACCCATGACTGCGGCTGCAATGCACCATAAGATGTCATCCTCAGTGGAAGAGGTCTAGAAAACAATAAACAATACTTATATCAAGAAACACAATTATAAATTAGCATTTTGATGATGTAATAGTGGCCATGAGACAAGTTTTACAGCATCATTAAAGCATCACATCTGATTACATGATCATTTGGTATTGGTTGACCTGAAGGGGTTGGGTCTTATGCTGTTTGAAGCAGGGAGATAAAGTGTAATATATTTACCAGATATTCCTTAAAGAAACAGTCTTGAACTTCTGGAGCACACATCCATGACTACTTACTATTATTATTATTATTATTATTATTATTATTATTATTATTATTATTATTATTATTATTATTATTATTATTATTATTATTATTATTATTATATCAATGTTAAAGTGCTAAATCTATGTTAAATAAATCCAAATGCCTCAACCTTTAAGAGGAAAGGTAAAACAAATACATTTAGAGAACTTAATAAATGAAAAGAAACATTTATAAAATAGCCTTTTTGTTCAACACAAAAAGGATTAAATATCCATTGAGCATAAATTACTTAAAATCACCATAATTATTATTATAATTATCAGACTGGCTGTTTCTGTGCTAACTCGACATAAACGCCTTCACTTTTATGTTGACTGGGTTGTCGTTCCCAATGCGAAAACGTCACGAGATGTCGCTCGAGACCATGTAAAAATCGTGTTCTCAGTGCTTAGAAACTCCTCCTATAGTCATAACAAAAAGCTCACACGTCATCGTCTGACATTGCTTTGTGAAAACACCGCACAGAGGAGTAGGGTCTTACAGGGATGATCGTTCGCCAGAATGGATGCATGGAAAACACGTTTATAATTCACTGCAATTTGACAGCAGAATTCAATCGCGATGGCTGCTTGGAGACAATGCCATGACATTTGGAGTCTGTTCCTCACTCTTCTTTGTCTTTGCGAATGGTCCATGGCTCAAATATCCTATAGTATTTCAGAGGAAGTGGACAAAGGAACGACGGTGGGAAATCTCGCAAAGGATTTAAACCTCAGTGTGCAGCAGCTCCAGTCCACGGGTCTTCGAATAGCGTCTGGGTATAAAAAAAGCTATTTTGATATCAATCACGTATCTGGAATACTTTTCGTTAACGACAGGATAGACCGAGAGGAGCTTTGTCCTAATATGATAAAGTGTTTATTAAATTTGGAAGCCATATTGAGTAATCCCCGAAGCCTCCATCGAATCGAAGTTTTAATTAATGATATCAATGACAACCCTCCAGCTTTTCGGGAAGAAATATTCACAATTGAAATTTATGAATCTTATGAATATGCTGGGGAAAGGTATCCACTCCCGATAGCTCATGACGCAGATGTGGGTGCTAACACAGTAAGAACTTACAAACTCAACACAAATGAACATTTCTCTTTAGATGTACAGAGTAGTGGTGAGCAGAGTGTGTCTGCTGAACTAGTACTACAGAAAGCATTAGATAGAGAAAAACACGATGTCTTTGAACTTATTCTGACTGCTTTTGATGGAGGGAAGCCCCCTAAAACTGGTACTTTACAGATAAATATTTACGTTTTGGATGTGAATGACAACCCACCGTCGTTCAGTAAATCACTTTACAAGGTTCAAGTGGTCGAAAATACAAATATTGGCACAACGTTATTAACAATGACAGCTACCGATTCAGACGAAGGTGTTAATGGTCAGATCATATATTCGTTTACAGAAAGGGGGCATTTAAACCTTGACGAAACATTTTCTCTGAATAATAACACTGGAGAAATTTTAGTGAAAGGCAATATTGATTATGAGGAAAACCAAGCCTATGAGATTCGCGTTCAAGCACGAGACAAAGGCACTCCTCCCCGTAGTACACATAGCAAGATTTTAGTCGAAGTAATCGATGTCAATGACAATGCTCCTGAAATCTCAGTGTCATCACTTATGAGTCCCGTTAAGGAGGACTCTGAAATAGGCACCACTGTTGCTATGGTGACCATAACTGATAGAGATGGAGGTAAAAATGGACTAACAAATTGTCAGATTTTGGGTTCTGGGCCTTTCAAACTAAAATCAAACTATAAAAATTACTATACTTTGTTGGTTGAAGGGCCGCTTGACAGAGAAAGTGTGTCCCTGTATAATATATCGGTTGTAGCAACAGATGAGGGAACGCCTGCTTTGTCGAGCACGAGTGTAATTACTATTGAGGTTTCTGATGTAAATGACAATCCACCTCGATTCCTGGATTCTACTATTAATGTTTACGTAAAAGAGAACAGCCCGATTAGTACTACTATTCACAGATTGAGCACATTTGATCCAGATTTGTATGAAAACGCTAAATCAACCTACCATTTACTTAATGGCTCCCCCAAAACAATCCGGATGACATCAATGGTAACCGTTAACGCAGAAACAGGTGACATTGTCAGTCTGCAACCCTTTAATTTTGAAGAGTTAAAAACGTTTCAGGTAAAAGTTCAGGCCACAGACTCTGGTGTTCCTCCGCTCAGCAGCAACGCGAATGTCAACGTCTTTATTCTGGACGAGAATGATAATAGTCCTGCGATTCTGGCGCCATATTCTGAGCACGGTTCCGTTCAAAGTGAGAGCATCCCATACTCTGCTGAAGCGGGATATTTTGTGGCAAAGATTAGGGCTGTGGACGCAGACTCTGGATACAATGCGCTGCTTTCTTATCATCTGTCTGAGCCCAAAGGAAACAACTTGTTCAGGATCGGAACCAGCACCGGGGAAATCAGGACGAAGAGAAGAATGAGTGACAATGACCTGAATACTCATCCCTTGATGGTGCTGGTCTCTGATAACGGAGAACCTTCTTTGACAGCTACTGTATCTATTGATGTGGTGGTGGTTGAAAGCACAGCTGACATCAACACTCAATTCAGACACGTTCCTTTAAAGGAGGACAACTTCTCTGATTTGAACCTGTATCTTCTGATCGCCATTGTGTCGGTGTCGGCCATCTTTCTGCTGAGTCTCATCAGTTTAATAGCAGTCAAATGTCACAGGACAGATGGCAGTTTCAGCAGGTACAGCGCTCCGATGATCACCACCCACCCTGACGGGAGCTGGTCCTACTCTAAAGCTACTCAGCAGTATGACGTGTGTTTCAGCTCAGACACACTGAAGAGTGACGTAGTGGTTTTCCCCGCATCGCTTCCACCTGTAGATGCGGAACTGATCAGTATTAATGGAGGAGACACTTTCACTAGAACTCAGACTTTACCCAACAAAGAAAAGGTGAGTTGTTTTCAAGTTCTCAGTCTATCTTAGGACATGAAAAGCCCATTGAAGGTTAGAAAGGTTGAAAAGTCAAGTGAAAGCAACTTCGTTCTACAGTATCTGTAGGCTCCCAAATCTCTCGTGTAATTGAACACGGTCGGTATTATGGGAAAAAATGGATGAAAAAAAAAAAGAGTTACCACGTCTCCGACAGAATTTTTGTCTTTTTCGTGATTATATTGTGCAATAATCCGTATGTGCTTCAGAGAATATGCTCTAAATAAGAAATAATAATGCAAATACAATTTCATTATTTTGAGAACTTATTGATTATTTAAAAAGATTAATTATTTAATTTTTCCTGTTGTGTTGTCTGATTGCTTAAATGTAACGGCGCAAGCAATGGTGCTGGCCCCATGTTTTGTTAAAACTGGATTTTTTTTTTTATTAATTGATCCAGAAGAAGAAGAAGAAATATTTTATTAATCACTTTGGAAGGTCTTCAGGGAAAAATAAATTACGTAAGTTTGATAAATATCTGATACGACTGACCCTATTATAAAGGTCGTTATATAATTTTCACTCATATGAACACATCGACCAAATGACATCAAGGGTTTTTTTCAGAATTAATTAATCTTTTAATGTTTTACTCATCAGTACCTTTCTTCAGTTAATGACCTTTTCTATTGTTAAAACTGCGACCATTTATTTGGTTTACGTTACTCTTCATTTTGTTATATAGTTTCTAATCAAATGATAACGTTTCACACTGACAACACAAGATGTCGCTTGAGACCATACTATTCACTATTGACCTAAAACACCTCCTCTTCTCTTCTTTCGGTGAAATGTAAAACAGCCAGCCCGTTTGTTCAGGTCTCCTCAGACAATGTCGTCATGCAATGTGGTCCCGACATTTCGGGAGCCCAGATGAATTTGGAATATTTTGTCCGTTTTCTGAACGAAATACGTTTTTTTGCTTGGATTTTTGATCTTGGGTGGAAAACAAAGGATGTCTCGACATCACTTCAGAGAGGGGGAATGGATGCTGTTCGCCATTATTCTTTGTTTATCTCACTGGTCTTCAGCACAGATCTCCTACTCCGTTTCAGAGGAGGTGGATAAAGGCACAGTGGTTGGAAATCTTGCGAAGGATTTACACATTAGTCCACAGCAATTGGAGGAACGAGGATTTCGGATTGTATCAGGATACAGTAAGGCATATTTCGAGGCAAATCTGAGAACAGGAGCTTTGTTTGTCAATGAAAGGCTAGACCGTGAAGAGATGTGTCCTAATCTACCAAAGTGTTCCTTAAATATAGAGGGACTCCTCAGCCATCCTATGAATATTTATCGCATTGAAGTTAGTATTCTTGACATTAATGACAACGCACCGACGTTTCTCGAGCAAATCCATGTGTTTAATATCTCAGAATCATCCTCAACGGGAGAGAGGTATCCGCTACCGGGAGCTCATGATGCAGACACTGGTAGTAATTCAATAAAAACCTACAAGTTAAGTCCGAATGATTTTTTTTCCTTAGATACAACTAGCGGACCAGATAGTATGTCTGCTGAGTTAGTGCTGCAAAAAGCTTTAGACAGAGAAATTCAATCATCTGTCAAACTAACATTAACGGCTTTAGACGGAGGAAAACCAGCTAGATCTGGCACTATGCAAATTCTTGTAAATGTTATTGATGTTAATGATAACGCACCGTCATTTAGTAAGACGCTGTATAAAATAAGTGTGAGTGAAAACGTACCTGTAAGTACAACCATACTGAAATTAAATGCAACCGATCTAGACGATGATCAAAATTCAAAAATCAGATATTACTTAATGACAAGCGGAAATGTGGACTCCTCTGACAAATTTAGTGTTATTCCCGAGAACGGTGAAATCGTTGTTATGTCTAATTTGGATTACGAGGAAAACAAAGGTTATGAATTGAGAGTGCGTGCAACAGACCAAGGTTCATCCCCTCGCAGTGGTTATTCTAAGGTCCTGGTCGAGGTGGTGGATGTTAATGACAATGCACCAGAAATTTCTGTGACTTCGATGATGAGTCCACTAAAGGAAAGTGCTGAAATTGGAACAGTTGTTGCATTACTAACTGTGACTGATAAAGATGGGGGGCAGAATGGCATCACAACCTGTAAAATTCTAGAACCAGTTCCGTTTAAACTAATTTCAAATTACAAAAACTATTACTCACTGGTAGTAGACGGACTCATTGACAGGGAGAGCGTACCTCTGTACAATGTAACTATTACTGCAACCGATGGAGGGAGTCCGCCTCTGTCAAGCACTGCTATAATCAGTGTTAATATTTCCGACATAAATGACAACGCACCCAGTTTCCTAGAAACAAATATGAATGTTTATGTGAAAGAGAACAGTAAAGTGGGAAATGTGATCACAAAGGTAACAGCACATGATGCAGATACCAATGAAAATGCTAAACTAACATATTCATTGGTCGACAATTATTTGCCAAAATTTCCAGTTTCAGCTCTTTTGGATGTGAATTCAGAAACTGGAGAAATTACGAGTTTGCAGTCTTTTAACTACGAGGAATTTAAAAAGTTCCAAATTAACGTTCAGGCCATGGACTCCGGTGTTCCCCCACTCAGCAGCAACGTGACTGTTAACATTTTTATACTAGACGAAAATGACAATACTCCCGCGATTCTAGCGCCTTATTCTGAACACGGCTCTGTTAACAGCGAGACTATCCCATATTCTGCTGAAGCGGGATATTTTGTGGCAAAGATCAGGGCTGTGGACGCAGACTCTGGATACAATGCACTACTTTCATACCATCTATCTGAACCAAAAGGAAACAACTTGTTCAGGATCGGAACCAGCACCGGGGAAATCAGGACTAAGAGGAGAATGAGCGACAATGACCTGAAAACTCATCCCTTGGTGGTGCTGGTCTCTGATAACGGAGAACCTTCTCTTTCAGCCACTGTGTCCATTGATGTGGTGGTGGTTGAAAACTTAGCTGACATCCAGACTCCATTCAGACATGTTCCTTCAAAGGAGGAAAGCTTCTCTGATTTGAACTTGTATCTGCTCATCGCCATTGTGTCGGTGTCAGTTATCTTTCTGCTGAGTCTCATCAGTTTATTGGCTGTCAGATGCCATAGAACAGACGGCAGTTTCAGCAGGTACAGCGCTCCGATGATCACCACCCATCCTGACGGGAGCTGGTCTTACTCTAAAGCTACCCAGCAGTATGACGTGTGTTTCAGCTCAGACACACTGAAGAGTGACGTAGTGGTTTTCCCTGCACCGTTTCCACCTGTAGATGCAGAACTGATCAGTATTAATGGAGGAGACACTTTCACCAGAACTCAGACTTTACCCAACAAAGATAAGGTATGTTATGAAGAACTTCGTTGTCATTTCTGTTGCACTATTAAGTATAGACTTTATTATTATTATTATTATTATAAATCCTTCATATTTGATGTGTTTTTTAGTGCCATATGTAAGCATGATTGATTTTTTCATGCTCACACAATTTTTAAAGGCCATTCCTTTATATGTTGAGGAAAACATCAGCTGTGTAACTTAATTCGCCTCAAAATACTTTATCAATCACAGAACTGAGAACTTAAAAGAAGTTAAGAACAATGAAACCAGCTATACTTGGCTCAAAATGGCGCGATGCGTGGTGTCTACAAAACGAATCGCTCTCCATGGTGCTAAAATTAGTCAATTATAGTTCTGACAGTTCTGTGAGAATATAAGCAGCTTTAAGTTTTTTTTGTTTTGTTTTGTTTTGTTTTTTAACTTTTAAAGGCATTTTAAGTGTGTTCTTTCGAGATCTACTGATTGGTTAAATGTTTTTAATAGAGAAACTGGCGCTTTATATTTCATTAAATAGAATTGAACGTTTCCTGAATACAGTGTATTACAGTGGTTTAAATCTTCCTTTTTTATTTCGTCCAATAGCCTATACGAATGCATTTATGCAGGACTACGTAAGAATGAAATCAGACATGAGCTTTGTTATAAAGTTGTAACATTTATAATAAGCCGCCCTCGTTTACCACGTGGGGTCGCTGGAGACCATAGATACACTTGTTAAAGCGGAATACATCTATAACTCCTCCTTGCAGGAGGAAACTAAAACCCTCATTGGCTATACGCTTAGTTAGACTGATTTTGCTGAAGCAAGAAGAGCTGTTGTTGTCGCTGGAAATTGTGTTTCTGTTGGACAAACAATATCCATGAACTGGAATATACTGGAGTGAAGGAATACAGAGCTCTATATTCAACATGGGGACAGAGGAATATACTTGGATTCATTGTGTTTTGCTCTTTTGTCTTTGTGATTGCTTTGCTTCACCATTATCTTACTCCATTACCGAGGAGATGAACAAAGGCACCGTGGTAGGGAATATCGTTAAGGATTTAAACCTGAACATACAGGAGGTGGAAAACAGAGTCCTGCGAATTGTTTCAAGTTACAGTAAGAAATATTTTGACGTGAATTCGCGGACCGGGAACCTCTTTGTTAACGATAGAATAAACAGGGAAGAGCTTTGCCCGAACACGGCACAATGCTCTCTGAGAGTACAGGCTGTTTTAAGCAACCCAATGATTGTACATGGTATTGACGTCAATGTTTTAGATATAAATGATAACTCGCCAGAGTTCATTGAACAATCTTATTTGTTAAACGTCTCCGAATCAATGTCTCCGGGAGAACGTTTTCTTCTTCCAGTTGCAGAAGATGCAGATATAGGCAGTAACTCAATGAAGGGTTACAAGCTGAGTCAAAATGAGCATTTTTCGCTTGATGTGCAAAACGGCGGTCAACATGGTGTGTCTGCTGAGCTAGTGCTTGACAAAGCTTTAGATCGCGAAAAAGAGCAATTTCTTCAACTTATTCTGACGGCTGTAGATGGAGGAAAACCTGCAAGGTCCGGTACACTGCAAATAAATGTAAATGTCATAGATGTAAATGATAACACACCCATTTTCAGCAAAACTCTGTATAAAGTACAAGTGAATGAAAATGCAGCACCGGGAACCGAGGTGATTCAATTAAACGCAACAGATTTAGACGAGGGTAGTAATAGCAGAATCACGTACTCGTTTATTAAACGAGGGAATTCTGATCCTTCAAATATGTTTTATCTTGAATCGAAAACAGGACAAATAACAGTGAAAGGTAGTCTAGATTATGAAAGCACGAATGCTTATGAAGTAAGAGTTCAAGCACAGGATCAAGGAGTCTTTCCTCGAACTGCACATACAAAAATGCTTATTGAGATAATAGATGTGAATGACAATCCACCTGAAATATCTGTGACATCATTGATGACACCCATAAAAGAAGACGCAGAACTGGGGACAATTGTTGCTTTGATTACAGTGAGTGATAAAGATGGAGGAAATAATGGTATAACAAATTGTAAGGTAGTTGGAAAAGTTCCTTTTAAACTAAAACCTAATTACAAAAATGAATATTCGTTGGTTGTAGATGGACCTCTGGATAGAGAAAGCACTTCCCTTTACAATGTCACCATTACAGCCACAGATGAAGGAAGGCCCCCTCTCTCCAGTATTAGGGTCGTTGTTGTTGACGTTGGTGATGTCAATGACAACGCACCTCGATTTATGGAGCCTGTGATTGACGTTTATGTCAAAGAAAATAGTCCTGTTGGTTCAGTTATTTACACAATAAATACTTTTGATCCTGATCTAGGAAGCAATGCAAGAGTTACCTACAAACTGCTCGACAGTTTTCCAAGAAATGTTCCAATTTCATCTGTATTAAATATCAACACGGAGAATGGAAATATAGTCAGTCTGCAATCTTTTAACCACGAGGAGTTAAAAACTTTCCAGTTTAAAGTTCAGGCCATGGACTCTGGTGTTCCTCCACAAAGCAGCAACGTGACTGTTAATGTTTTAATTCTCGACGAAAATGACAACAGTCCCACAATTCTAGCTCCATATTCTGAGCACGGCTCTGTTAACAGTGAGACCATCCCCTATTCGGCTGAAGTGGGATACTTTGTGGCAAAGATCAGGGCTGTGGACGCAGACTCTGGATACAATGCGCTGCTTTCTTATCACCTGTCTGAGCCCAAAGGAAACAACTTGTTCAGGATCGGAACCAGCACTGGAGAAATCAGGACTAAGAGGAAGATGAGTGACAATGACTTGAAAACTCATCCTTTGGTGGTGCTGGTTTCAGATAACGGAGAACCTTCTCTCACAGCTACTGTGTCTGTTGATGTGGTGGTGGTTGAAAGCACAGCTGACACCCAGACACCTTTTAGACATGTTCCTATAAAGGAGGACAACTTCTCTGATTTGAACCTGTATTTGCTGATCGCAATTGTGTCGGTGGCGGTAATCTTTCTGCTGAGTCTCATCAGTTTAATATCAGTCAGATGCCACAGGAGAGACTCCAGTTTCAGCAGGTACAGCGCTCCAATGATCACCACCCACCCTGACGGGAGCTGGTCTTACTCTAAAGCTACTCAGCAGTACGACGTGTGTTTCAACTCAGACACACTGAAGAGCGATGTAGTAGTTTTCCCTGCACCTTATCCACCTGTAGATGCAGAACTGATTAGTATCAACGGAGAAGATATTTTTACCAGGACCCAGACCTTACCTAATAAAGAAAAGGTAGGACACTTTTGTTGAATAAATAATACCTAATGTAATTAAAATAACTTGCCAGAGTTGCTTTTTTGTTATATCTCACGTTGCATTGAACAGTATTTCTTTACCAATCATTGTCCACATGATGTCGCAGGAGACCGTTAGCTTGAATGCATGTGAATAAGCAAAACTCCTCCTTCTTGCGTAGGGGAAATTAAATCCTCATCATCACACCCGCGGATCGAGCTGTGAAGAGCTGACAACACTCGTATTTTTGATGGAAATATCTTTACTGGAATAAATGAACACTTCGGATTTTATGTTGGACCAATAATGTATATACAAGGACAAAAGGAATATGCCTGGATTCGCCTTACCGTCTATCTTTGTCTTTGTGACTGGTCTGCTTCGCAGTTATCCTATTCTATATCGGAGGAGGTGAACAAAGGCACCGTAGTGGGTAATATCGCAAAGGATTTGAATCTCAACGTACATGAAGCAGACGATAGGGATCTACGTGTTGTTTCTAGTTACAGTAAGAAATACTTTGACGTCAATTTGCAGACCGGGAACCTCTTTGTTGACGAGAGAATAGACAGAGAAGAGCTTTGTCCTCTGGTGGCGAAATGTTCTTTAAAAATACAAGCTTTGCTAAGCAATCCAATGACTGCATATCGAATAGAGATTAATATAGTTGATGTAAACGATAATTCGCCCTCTTTCGTTGAAAACTCGTATTCTGTGAATATTTCTGAATCATCCTTAACGGGAGAACGATACCTTCTCCCAGTCGCAGTTGATGCGGACATAGGAAGTAACTCGGTAAAAAGCTACAAGCTTAGTCAAAGTGAGCATTTCTCGCTTGATGTGCTGATCAGCGGAGAACACGGTGTGTCTGCTGAGTTAGTGTTGCAAAAAGCGCTTGATCGAGAAAAACAGTCAATGATCATGCTCACCTTAACAGCTATAGATGGAGGAAAACCACCGAGATCAGGATCATTGCAAATATATGTAAATGTAATAGATTCTAATGACAATGTACCCACCTTTAGTAAATCACTTTATAAAGTTCGTGTCATAGAAAATGCTACTCCCGGAACACTTGTAATTAGGTTAAATGCAACAGATTTGGACGAAGGCATAAACGGGAAGATCCTTTATTCCTTTATCAAAAGAGGAAACGTTGACCCATCAAATATTTTTGATCTAAATTCAGAAACGGGTGAAATATCTGTTAAATACAGTCTAGATTATGAGGAGACGTCTGCTTATGAAGTGAGAGTTCAAGCAAAAGATCAAGGTACTTCTCCTCGTAGCGCACACACTAAAGTGCTGATAGAGATAATTGATGTAAATGATAACACCCCAGAAGTAGGTGTAACGTCACTGATGACCCCGGTTAATGAAGGCGCAGAACTGGGGACAATAGTTGGGTTTATTTCTGTGAGTGATAAAGATAGTGGCATAAATGGAGTGACAAAATGTAACGTAGCTGGATCTGTTCCATTTCAGCTGAAGTCCAACTACAAAAACGATTATTCATTAGTAGTAGCTGGACCACTAGATAGAGAAAACATTTCTCTATACAATGTCACCATTGTGGCCACAGATGGAGGAAGTCCTCCCCTGTCCAGTATTCGGGTTATTCCTGTTCACGTAGCTGATGTCAATGACAACGCACCTCAGTTTCTGGAACCTATTATTTATGTTTACGTTAAAGAAAATAGTCCTGTGGGTTCAGTTATTTATACAATAAATACATTTGATCCTGATCTAGATAATAATGCTAAGATAACGTACAAACTGTTGGACGGTTCTCCAAGAAATATTCGGATATCATCTCTTTTAAATATCAACTCGGAAACTGGACATATAGTCAGTCTCCAGTCTTTTAATCACGAAGAATTAAAAACGTTTCAGTTTATAGTTCAAGCCACTGACTCTGGTGTTCCTCCACTTAGTAGTAATGCGACTGTCAATCTTTTAATTCTAGACGAAAATGATAATAATCCAACTATTCTTGCGCCATACTCTGAGCAAGGCTCGGTAAACGGTGAGAGCATCCCATATTCTGCTGAAGCAGGATATTTTGTGGCAAAGATCAGGGCTGTGGACGCAGACTCTGGATACAATGCGCTGCTTTCTTATCATCTGTCTGAGCCCAAAGGAAACAACCTGTTCAGGATCGGAACCAGCACTGGAGAAATCAGGACTAAGAGGAGGATGAGTGACAATGACCTGAAAACTCATCCCTTGGTGGTGCTGGTTTCTGATAACGGAGAACCTTCTCTATCATCTACTGTATCTATTGATGTGGTGGTGGTTGAAAGCACAGGTGACATCCAGACTCAGTTCAGACATGTTCCTATAAAGGAGGACAACTTCTCTGATTTGAACCTGTATCTGCTGATCGCCATTGTGTCGGTGTCGGTGATCTTTCTTCTGAGTCTCATCAGTTTAATAGCTGTCAGATGCCACAGGACAGACGGCCATTTAAGCAGGTACAGCGCTCCAATGATCACCACCCATCCTGACGGGAGCTGGTCTTACTCTAAAGCTACTCAGCAGTACGACGTGTGTTTCAGCTCGGACACATTGAAGAGTGACGTAGTGGTTTTCCCCGCACCGTTTCCACCAGTAGACGCTGAACTGATCAGTATTAATGGAGGAGACACTTTTACCAGAACTCAGACTTTACCCACCAAAGAAAAGGTATGTTTTCTTCAGCTTATTGGAGCGGTGATTAGAGCAGAGTGAATCCTCAAAAGCTATCTTATCAATTACATTTTTAAAAGTTTTTTTTACATGACCTCCACTCAATAATATCTCCGTATTATTCTGAAATTTACTTAAAATTGCCAGACCCAAAACCAGGATTTTTCAAATCCTCAATAAACAAGGAGAAAGGGGTGACTGTTGTAAACCCATTGGCAAATGGGATTCTGTTGCGCTTTCCAAGGTGCTGAAGATGGGCCAAAGATGCGCAACCGACATTGAGCTAGTATATCCAGTTTTAGTTTGCTGTTTTTCCAAAAAAAAAAAAAAAAAAACTCGTGGTGGCATTGCTGCTTTGCATGTGTTCTCAGACTGTTTGTTATTTACTAGTTGTTATTTGTTAGTTCATTTGTGTGTCGTTGTTTTCGGAGAGACTGGTTAAGATATATGTCGAAGGAAAATATAATTTTGTTTTAAAAAGTCTTTTAAATTAATCTTTTAGGAAAGGTGTAAATAGGCATGGTTTGGTTCAAAGTGGTTTAAATTAAGTGGCAGGTCTTAAATATGAGAAATTGGCTGTCGTTGGCCTATATGAATATAAACTAAATAAATAAAGAATATTTGAATTTTCGAATGAAGAGGGAAACAACTGCACATTCGCTACAATATCAATAAATACTGGAGGCTACTGTTTAATCTTTAAAGAATTGTCGTTTCTAACGTATAACACGTGGGGTCGCTGATGACCGCATATGTTTGTGGGCTCGGTATTTACTGTCTCCTCCTTCTGTGAGAAGCAGCAGCAGACTGCGTGTGCATTGTGCGATGGACACGGATGGCAAAAGAAAGCTGACGACTAGAGTGGCTGGATATAATTATGCTGACAGATCGAGTGGTGTTTAATGGATGAAAATGATGTACATCGCGTCACTGTGTTTGAAAACAGGGATGGAAAGCAGAATGAATGCTTGGATTCTCTGTTCGCAATTCATTCTGTTTTTATCTGACTGGTCTGCTGCTCAGATATCCTACTCCGTCACTGAGGAAATGGACAAAGGGACTGTGGTCGGGAACCTCGCTAAGGATTTAAACGTAAACGCTCGAGATCTGCAAACGAGGAATCTAAATATCGTATCGGGATACAGTAAGAAATATTTTGAGGCAAATTTTAAAACAGGAGACCTCTATGTTAACGAGAGAATAGATCGCGAGGAGATTTGTCCAAATACCTTTAAGTGCACGGTGAAATTAGAGGTTACACTAAGTAATCCCGTGGTTCTCCAACGCATTGAGTTGGTGATAGTCGATTTAAATGACAACGCACCCATCTTTGTTGACAAATTATTTTCACTTAACATTTCTGAATCTTCGTCTGCAGGCGAGCGTTTCTTGCTTCCTCAAGCTGTTGATGCAGACGAAGGCAGCAATTCAGTAAAAACTTACAAGCTCAGTACAAATGAATACTTCTCTCTCGATGTACAAAGTGCAGAAGAACATAGTGTATCTGCTGAGTTAGTGCTGCTGAAAACTTTAGATCGAGAAAAACATGCTCATATTAAACTAACACTGACCGCTGTGGATGGAGGCAAACCTCCAAACACTGGAACTGTGCAAATAAATGTTATTGTTCTAGATGCCAACGATAACCCACCGTTCTTTAGCAAAACACTTTACAAGGCGCGTGTAAATGAAAACGCTCCTGTTGGATCGTTTGTAATTCAGGTAAATGCCACAGATTTAGATGAAGGAGACAACGGAAGAGTGATTTACTCTTTCGTTAAACGCGCGATCTTCAATCCTGCTAATGTGTTTTCTATTAATGCGGAGACTGGTGAGATCACAGTTAAGGGGGCCTTAGATTATGAAGCACAGTCAGCTTATGAAATACATGTTCAAGCTTCAGACAAAGGCGCGTCGCCTCGAAGAGCAAATGGAAAGCTGTTAGTGGAGGTAGTGGACGTGAATGACAATGCCCCAGAAATTGTGGTGACGTCACTCATTAACCCCGTTAGAGAAGATGCTGATGTAGGAAGCGTTGTCGCTTTAGTAACTGTGACCGATAAAGATGGAGGGAAAAACGGTCAGACTCGTTGTAAACTTGATGGTCCTACACCATTTAAGTTAAATTTGAATTATAAAAATTATTATTCTTTAGTTGTAGATGGACCACTTGATCGAGAAGTACTTTCTCTGTACAATGTCACAATTACAGCTAATGATGAGGGTACCCCGTCTCTATCCAGTACCAGCATTATTAATGTCGAGGTTTCTGATGTTAATGATAATGCTCCGCGTTTTATCGAACCCGAGATTAATATCTATGTAAAAGAGAATAGCCCAGTTGGAGTTTCTGTCTTTACCATAAGAGCAGTCGATCCTGATATCAATGAAAATGGTAGGGTTACATTTTCCTTAGAAGGTGATTCGAAAAATATTCCAATCACTTCATTTATTAACATCAATACAGATACTGGAGATATAGTCAGTCTCCATTCTTTCAATTTTGAGGAATTAAAAACTTTCCAGTTTAAAGTTAGAGCCACTGACTCCGGTGTTCCTCCACTCAGCAGCAACGTGACTGTGAACATCTGTATTCTGGACGAAAATGATAATAATCCAACTATATTAGCACCATTTTCTGAGCACGGCTCCATCAACAGCGAAACTATTCCATATTCTGCTGAAGCGGGATATTTTGTGGCAAAGATCAGGGCTGTGGACGCTGACTCTGGATACAATGCGCTGCTTTCTTATCATCTGTCTGAGCCCAAAGGAAACAACCTGTTCAGGATCGGAACAAGTACTGGAGAAATCAGAACTAAGAGAAGAATGAGCGACAATGACCTGAAAACACACCCATTGTTAGTGCTGGTTTCTGATAACGGAGAACCTTCACTGTCATCTACTGTGTCTATTGATGTGGTGGTGGTTGAAAGCACAACTGACATCCAGACTCAGTTCAGACATGTTCCTATAAAGGAGGACAACTTCTCTGATTTGAACTTTTATCTACTCATCGCAATTGTGTCCGTGTCAGTCATCTTTCTTCTGAGTCTCATCAGTTTAATAGCAGTCAGATGCCACCGAACAGACGGCAGTTTCAGCAGGTACAGCGCTCCAATGATCACCACCCATCCTGACGGGAGCTGGTCTTACTCTAAAGCAACTCAGCAGTATGACGTGTGTTTCAGCTCGGACACATTGAAGAGTGACGTAATGGTTTTTCCCGCACCGTTTCCACCAGTAGACGCTGAACTGATCAGTATTAATGGAGGAGACACTTTTACCAGAACTCAGACTTTACCCAACAAAGAGAAGGTATGTTTTTTTTAGCGTATCCGTTCAACCAAAGTTTTCATTACTTTTTAAAAAATGTACGTCTACATGGTAGTCAATCCATTAACTGTGTTTGGTGTAGAACAATTTATTCTTAAGCATTAGAGAAATTAGCACAACTATGATTTTTTTTCGAAGTAAAACAGAAAAATTGATGAGGGTATGACTATATCGTAGCCTTGTGCAAATGGGAATGTATGGCGCTGTCTAAGGTGCTGAAAGATTGTCCAAAAAGATTGACATGAAAAAAGTTGTGCTTTCCAGGTCTTTTCAAACATTATGTTAGATTGTTTTTCTATTATTATTTGTTTTTGATTTTTTATTAGCCGTTTTTACTTTTTTTGAGGGGACACTAAATTTTTCGGTTCAATTATATAACAGGTCCTTTTGCTCAGAATCATCTTCACGTAACGTTTTGTTTGACCTCTCATCTTCATGAAAAAAAACTTTTTTTGTACATATTACTGTCCTTAATGTACATTAGTTAAGCATAAGGTTAGGTTTTACAGTATGACTTATCTTCGAAAGTTATGAATTTCAAAGTGCTCTATTGTAGTTATGTTGTAATATCAGACACATTTGACTTAATGTTTTATTATTAAAACATTCTTGTACTTGAGTTTTAACACGTGGGGTCGCTGATGACCGCATGTTTGTGGGCTCGGTATTTACTGTCTCCTCCTTCTGTGAGAAGCAGCAGCAGACTGCGTGTGCATTGTGCGATGGACACGGATGGCAAAAGAAAGCTGACGACTAGGGTGGCTGGATATAATTATGCTGACAGATCGAGTGGTGTTTAATGGATGAAAATGATGTACATCGCGTCACTGTGTTTGAAAACAGGGATGGAAAGCAGAATGAATGCTTGGATTCTCTGTTCGCAATTCATTCTGTTTTTATCTGACTGGTCTGCTGCTCAGATATCCTACTCCGTCACTGAGGAAATGGACAAAGGGACTGTGGTCGGGAACCTCGCTAAGGATTTAAACGTAAACGCTCGAGATCTGCAATCGAGGAATCTAAATATCGTTTCAGGATACAGTAAGAAATATTTTGAGGCTAATTTTAAAACAGGAGATCTCTATGTTAACGAGAGAATAGATCGCGAGGAGATTTGTCCAAACACGGCAAAATGCACACTAAACTTGGAGGCCATATTAAGTAATCCTATGGTTCTCCAACGCATTGAGGTAGTGGTAGTCGATTTAAATGACAACGCACCCACGTTTGTAGAAAAAATATTTTCACTTAACATTTCTGAATCTTCACCCTCGGGCGAACGTTTCTTGCTTCCTCAAGCTGTTGATGCAGACGAAGGCAGCAATTCAGTAAAAACTCACAAGCTCAGTACAAATGAATACTTCTCTCTCGATGTACAAAGTGCAGAAGAACATAGTGTATACGCTGAGTTAGTGCTGCTGAAAACTTTAGATCGAGAAAAACATGCTCATATTAAACTAACACTGACCGCTGTGGATGGAGGCAAACCTCCAAACACTGGAACTGTGCAAATAAATATCAATGTTCTCGATGTCAATGATAACACGCCGTCCTTTAGCAAAACACTTTACAAGGCGCGTGTAAATGAAAACGCTCCTGTTGGATCGTTTGTCATTCAGGTTAATGCCACAGATTTAGATGAAGGAGACAACGGAAGAGTGATTTACTCTTTTGTTAAACGTGCAAACTTCAATCCTGCTAATGTGTTTTCTATTAATTCAGAGACTGGTGAGATTACAGTTAAGGGGGCCTTAGATTATGAAGCACAGTCAGCTTATGAAATACATGTTCAAGCTTCAGACAAAGGCGCGTCGCCTCGAAGAGCAAATGGAAAGCTGTTAGTGGAGGTAGTGGACGTAAATGACAATGCCCCAGAAATTGTGGTGACGTCACTCATTAACCCCGTTAGAGAAGATGCTGATGTAGGAAGCGTTGTCGCTTTCGTAACTGTGACCGATAAAGATGGAGGGAAAAACGGTCAGACTCGTTGTAAACTTGCTGGTCCTACACCATTTAAGTTAAATTTGAATTATAAAAATTATTATTCTTTAGTTGTAGATGGACCACTTGATCGAGAAGTACTTTCTCTGTACAATGTCACAATTACAGCTAATGATGAGGGTACCCCGTCTCTATCCATTACCAGCATTATTAATGTCGAGGTTTCGGATGTTAATGATAATGCTCCTCGTTTTATCGAACCCGAGATTAATATCTATGTAAAAGAGAATAGCCCAGTTGGAGTTTCTGTCTATACAATGAGAGCAGTCGATCCTGATATCAATGAAAATGGTAGGGTTACATTTTCCTTAGAAGGTGATTCGAAAAATATTCCAATCACTTCATTTATTAACATCAATACAGATACTGGAGATATAGTCAGTCTCCATTCTTTCAACTTTGAGGAATTAAAAACTTTCCAGTTTAAAGTTAGAGCCACTGACTCCGGTGTTCCTCCACTCAGCAGCAACGTGACTGTGAACATCTGTATTCTGGACGAAAATGATAATAATCCAACTATATTAGCACCATTTTCTGAGCACGGCTCCATCAACAGCGAAACTATTCCATATTCTGCTGAAGCGGGATATTTTGTGGCAAAGATCAGGGCTGTGGACGCTGACTCTGGATACAATGCGCTGCTTTCTTATCATCTGTCTGAGCCCAAAGGAAACAACCTGTTCAGGATCGGAACCAGCACTGGAGAAATCAGAACTAAGAGAAGAATGAGCGACAATGACCTGAAAACACACCCATTGTTAGTGCTGGTTTCTGATAACGGAGAACCTTCACTGTCATCTACTGTGTCTATTGATGTGGTGGTGGTTGAAAGCACAACTGACATCCAGACTCAGTTCAGACACGTTCCTATAAAGGAGGACAACTTCTCTGATTTGAACCTGTATCTACTCATCGCAACTGTGTCCGTGTCAGTCATCTTTCTGCTGAGTCTCATCAGTTTAATAGCAGTCAGGTGCCACCGAACAGATAGCAGTTTCAGCAGATACAGCGCCCCAATGATCACCACCCACCCTGATGGGAGCTGGTCTTACTCTAAAGCTACTCAGCAGTACGACGTGTGTTTCAGCTCGGACACACTGAAGAGTGACGTAATGGTTTTTCCCGCACCGTTTCCACCTGTAGATGCTGAACTGATCAGTATTAATGGAGGAGACACTTTTACCAGAACTCAGACTTTACCCAACAAAGAGAAGGTATGTTTTTTTTTCAGTGTATCCGTTCAGTATTAAGCCTGAAAAGCCAACCAAAGTTTTCATTACTTTTTAAAAGATGTACGTCTACATGATATTCAATGCATTAACTGTCTTTGCTGTAGTAAAATTTATTCTTAGGCATTACTGAAATTAGCACAACTATGATTTTTTCGAAGTTAAACAGAAAAATTGAAGAGGGGATGACTATATCGTAGCCGTGTGCAAACGGGAATGTATGGCGCTGTCTAAGGTGCTGAAAGATTGTCCAAAAAGATTTACATAAAAGAAGTTGTGCTTTCCAGGTCTTTTCATACATTATGTTTGATTGTTTTTCTATTATTATTTGTTGTTTTATTAGCCGTTTTTCACTTTTTTTTAAGGAGGCATTAGCTTAAATTTTTCGGTTCAATTAAATAACAGGCCCTTTTGATTAAAATCATCTTCACGGAAAGTCTTGTTTGACCTCACATCTTCATGAAAAACGCAAATTTTTTGTACATATTACTGTCCTTAGAGTACATTAGTTAAGCATAAGGTTAGGTATTACAATATGAAATATCTTCGAAAATATGAATGTCAAAGTGCTCTATTGTATATGTTGTAATATCAGACACATTTGTCTTATTGTTTAATTTTTAAAACATTCTTGTATCTGCGTTTTAACACGTGGGGTCGCTGATGACCGCATATGTTTGTGGGCTCGGTATTTACTGTCTCCTCCTTCTGTGAGAAGCAGCAGCAGACTGCGTGTGCATTATGCGATGGACACGGATGGAGAAAGAAAGCTGACGACTGGAGTGGCTGGATATAATTATGCTGACAGATCGAGTGGTGTTTAATGGATGAAAATGATGTACATCGCGTCACTGTGTTTGAAAACAGGGATGGAAAGCAGAATGAATGCTTGGATTCTCTGTTCGCAATTCATTCTGTTTTTATCTGACTGGTCTGCTGCTCAGATATCCTACTCCGTCACTGAGGAAATGGACAAAGGGACTGTGGTCGGGAACCTCGCTAAGGATTTAAACGTAAACGCTCGAGATCTGCAATCGATGAATCTAAATATCGTTTCAGGATACAGTAAGAAATATTTTGAGGCTAATTTTAAAACAGGAGATCTCTATGCTAACGAGAGGATAGATCGCGAGGAGATTTGTCCAAACACGGCAAAATGCACACTAAACTTAGAGGCCATACTAAGTAACCCTGTGGTTCTCCAACGCATTGAGGTAGTGATAGTCGATTTAAATGACAACGCACCCACGTTTGTAGATAAATTATTTTCACTTAACATTTCTGAATCTTCACCCTCGGGTGAACGTTTCTTGCTTCCTCAAGCTGTTGATGCAGACGCAGGCAGCAATTCAGTAAAAACTTACAAGCTCAGTACAAATGAATACTTCTCTCTCGATGTACAAAGTGCAGAAGAACATAGTGTATCCGCTGAATTAGTGCTGCTGAAAACTTTAGATCGAGAAAAACATGCTCATATTAAACTAACACTGACGGCTGTGGATGGAGGCAAACCTCCAAACACTGGAACTGTGCAAATAAATATTAATGTTCTCGATGTCAACGATAACACGCCGTCCTTTAGCAAAACACTATACAAGGCGCGTGTAAATGAAAACGCTCCTGTTGGATCGTTTGTCATTCAGGTTAATGCTACAGATTTAGATGAAGGAGACAACGGAAGAGTGATTTACTCTTTTGTTAGACGCGCAATCTTCAATCCTGCTAATGTGTTTTCTATTAATGCGGAGACTGGTGAGATCACAGTTAAGGGGGCCTTAGATTATGAAGCACAGTCAGCTTATGAAATACATGTTCAAGCTTCAGACAAAGGCGCGTCGCCTCGAAGAGCAAATGGAAAGCTGTTAGTGGAGGTAGTGGACGTAAATGACAATGCCCCAGAAATTGTGGTGACGTCACTCATTAACCCCGTTAGAGAAGATGCTGATGTAGGAAGCGTTGTCGCTTTAGTAACTGTGACCGATAAAGATGGAGGGAAAAACGGTCAGACTCGTTGTAAACTTGCTGGTCCTACACCATTTAAGTTAAATTTGAATTATAAAAATTATTATTCTTTAGTTGTAGATGGACCACTTGATCGAGAAGTACTTTCTCTGTACAATGTCACAATTACAGCTAATGATGAGGGTACCCCGTCTCTATCCAGTACCAGCATTATTAATGTCGAGGTTTCTGATGTTAATGATAATGCTCCGCGTTTTATCGAACCCGAGATTAATATCTATGTAAAAGAGAATAGCCCAGTTGGAGTTTCTGTCTTTACCATAAGAGCAGTCGATCCTGATATCAATGAAAATGGTAAGATTACATTTGCCTTAGAAGGTGATTCGAAAAATATTCCAATCACTTCATTCATTAACATCAATACAGATACTGGAGATATAGTCAGTCTCCATTCTTTCAATTTTGAGGAGTTAAAAACTTTCCAGTTTAAAGTTAGAGCCACTGACTCCGGTGTTCCTCCACTCAGCAGCAACGTGACTGTGAACGTCTGTATTCTGGACGAAAATGATAATAATCCAACTATATTAGCACCATTTTCAGAGCACGGCTCCATCAACAGCGAAACTATTCCATATTCTGCTGAAGCGGGATATTTTGTGGCAAAGATCAGGGCTGTGGACGCAGACTCTGGATACAATGCGCTGCTTTCTTATCATCTGTCTGAGCCCAAAGGAAACAATCTGTTCAGAATCGGAACCAGCACTGGAGAAATCAGAACTAAGAGAAGAATGAGCGACAATGACCTGAAAACACACCCATTGTTAGTGCTGGTTTCTGATAACGGAGAACCTTCACTGTCATCTACTGTGTCTATTGATGTGGTGGTGGTTGAAAGCACAACTGACATCCAGACTCAGTTCAGACACGTTCCTATAAAGGAGGACAACTTCTCTGATTTGAACCTGTATCTACTCATCGCAATTGTGTCCGTGTCAGTCATCTTTCTGCTGAGTCTCATCAGTTTAATAGCAGTCAGATGCCACCGAACAGACGGCAGTTTCAGCAGGTACAGCGCTCCAATGATCACCACCCACCCTGATGGGAGCTGGTCTTACTCTAAAGCTACTCAGCAGTACGACGTGTGTTTCAGCTCAGACACATTGAAGAGTGACGTAATGGTTTTTCCCGCACCGTTTCCACCAGTAGATGCTGAACTGATCAGTATTAATGGAGGAGACACTTTTACCAGAACTCAGACTTTACCCAACAAAGAAACGGTGAGTTGATTGTTACCAATGTAGATTTGGACTCTTTTATTGAGCAACCCATCTTGTTTTTCTCTGTTCATGAAATATTTTTGTTGCTGATTTAAGTACTTGAAAATACCCTATAATTATTTCATGTAATTTGTACCTGTAAAGATAACATGGTATGACTGTCTTATAGTAGCCTAATATCAATAATAAGGCCTACATTGTCTTAAAATGCTTGGCGTGGGGACAGGTTTTTTTTTTTTTTCATATGCGGAACAATAGTACTGAAATGGCTGGCTAACGCAGACTATCCGTGATACTGACTCGTAGTTATGGTGTGTACGACAGAATGATTCAAAGCTTTAATATTATTGAGCATAATGGCAAGCTATTTTTCACTTCCTTTGTTTCCCCAGCGACGCACGTCTGCTAGTTTTTTACCTAAAGACAATAAAAATAATTTAAAGAGGTGTATGTGGGTATAAACCCTCTTTAAAACCTCCCGATAAAAAAGTACACACTTTATACATTAGGACTAACAGTTGGTGTCGCTGGAGTCCATCAATGTTTCTTTAGTTCAATCTCCCCTCATCCCCACTCTCCTCCCCTTGTGAAGTATCAGCAGTCCTTCGCTTTGTCAGAAAATACACATGCTGTCACAACTGTTCGTTTTTCAACTCAAATGTTGGCATCTTCAGAATTAAGATTTTTTTTCATTGCCTGACAGTGATGGGACGTGGAAGGAAAAGATGCACTATCTGGATACAAATCGTAGCTTTGCTGTATCTGTGCGCTGCGTCTGCAGCGCAGCTTTCGTTCTCCGTTTCCGAGGAGGCTGACAAAAGAACGGTTGTTGGAAATCTAGCAAAGGATTTAAAAATCAGCGTGCACGACCTGGAAAAACGGAATTTACAAATAGTTTCTGGGAGTTCTAAGAAATATTTTGACGTGGATTTAAAAACTGGTGTTCTATATGTTTCCGAAAGGATTGATCGGGAAGAACTCTGCCCAAATACGGCAAAATGCATCCTAAATATAGAAGCAGTACTGAGCAACCCAATGCATGTACATCGCATTGAGGTTCAGATTAGTGATATCAACGATAATGCACCATCTTTTCGTGAAAATGAAATCACTCTGAACATTTCTGAATCATCTTCTACTGGGGAGAGGTATTTACTCCCGGTGGCAAACGACGCAGACACAGGGAGTAACTCGGTAAAAAGCTACAAGCTGAGTCCAAATGAATATTTCTCCCTGGACGTACAGGGTGGCGGACAGCACAGTGAGTCTGCTGAATTAGTCCTGCAAAAATCCTTGGATAGAGAAAAGAGGTCTGTTATTCGTCTTATTTTAACTGCTCTGGACGGAGGAAAACCTGCCAAATCAGGGACTTTAAAAATACTTATACATGTTATGGATATTAATGACAATTCCCCGATATTTAGTCAATCTCTTTATAAGGCTCGGGTTACTGAAAACGCTCCGTTGCAGACATCCATTCTAACTGTCAGCGCTACAGATTTGGATGAGGGAATAAATAGTGAAATAGTATATTCATTTTTTGAAAGGGGAAATTTTAATCCAGAAGCTTATTTTTCAATAAACCCAGACACGGGGGAAATAACAGTGACTGGAAAGATAGACTATGAAGAAAATACAGCCTACGATATTCGTATACAGGCAAAAGATAAAGGCACACCTTCACGAAGTGCACATGGTAAATTATTAGTAGAAGTAACTGATGTTAATGACAATATACCTGAAATCCTTGTCACATCTCTGATGAGCCCAGTTAAGGAAGATGCTGAGCTTGGTACAGTTGTTGCTCTAGTTACTGTGAATGACAAAGATGCGGAGAGCAATGGCCTCACCAGTGCTAAAATTCTGGGGCTGGTACCTTTTAAACTCAAGCTAAACTATAAAAATTATTATTCTCTGACAGTTGATGGGCCACTTGATAGAGAGAATGTTTCTCAATATAATGTGTCCATCATAGCAACTGATGAAGGCACTCCACCTTTCTTCAGTACCAGTGTTATTCCTGTTCATATTTCTGATGTGAATGACAATGCCCCTTTATTTCCAGAGCCAGTAATAAATATTTATGTAAAGGAGAATAGTGCAGTTGGAGCTATTATATTTGTTATAACAGCAATAGACTCTGACACGGGGGAAAATGCTAAAGTATCATATTCATTATTTGAAGGATTTTCTAAAAGTATTCCAATGTCTTATGTGAACATCAACTCAGAAACTGGAGATATAGTCAGTCTCCAGTCTTTTAACTATGAGGAGTTAAAGACTTTCAAGTTTAAAGTTCAGGCCACAGACTCTGGTATTCCTCCACTCAGCAGCAATGTAACTATCAATGTCTTTATCATAGACGAAAATGACAACAGTCCTACTCTACTTGCTCCATACTCTGACCATGGTTCCATTAACAGCGAAACCATCCCATATTCTGCTGAAGCTGGATACTTTGTGGCAAAGATCAGGGCTCTGGATGCAGACTCTGGATACAATGCTCTGCTTTCTTATCATCTGTCTGAGCTCAAAGGAAACAATCTGTTCAGGATCGGAACCAGTACTGGAGAAATCAGGACTAAGAGAAGAATGAGTGACAATGACCTGAAAACTCACCCCTTGGTGGTGCTGGTTTCTGATAACGGAGAACCTTCTTTGTCAGCTACTGTGTCCATTGATGTGGTGGTGGTTGAAAGCACAGCTGACATCCAGACTCAATTCAGACATGTTCCTTTAAAGGAGGACCACTTCTCTAATTTGAATTTATATCTAGTGATTGCCATTGTCTTGGTGTCAGTGATCTTTCTGCTGAGTCTCATCAGTTTAATAGCTGTCAGATGTCACAGAGCAGACGACAGTTTCAGCAGATACAGCGCCCCAATGATCACCACCCACCCTGATGGGAGCTGGTCTTACTCTAAAGCTACTCAGCAGTACGACGTATGTTTCAGCTCAGACACACTGAAGAGTGACATAGTGGTTTTTCCCACACCGTTCCCACCTGTTGATGCGGAACTGATCAGTAACGGAGGAGACACTTTCACCAGAACTCAGACTTTACCCAACAAGGATAAGGTATGCATATACGTATAGTCAACAACTGAATGTTATAGCTCCTCGGAAAATGTACAAAACCAGCATATATAAGGATCACAGCAGAAATAAGTCTTAGTCTATTCTTGACATTTGTGTAGTTGTGTCCATATAAGCTGTTACTCCTTCTATGAATGCATTTCAAGCCTAAAAAACTTTAGACACAGTGATACAGTGACAATTTAAATAATTACACTTTTCATTATCTCCTCAGTGGGTTGTTGGTGTTTTTATCATACAAGCTTTTATATTTCTTACACGACACACTCATTTTTACATTAATCCTCTAAAGCATTCAGCTCTTTGGGTTCCAATTTTAGCATATCCTTTGTGTTCAGTTGGATTTTAGTCTGAAATTTGTACTACAATTAGAATATAATCTTTTTATTTGTTTTGCTTGTTCACATTATTTTTAGTATCTTTTCTCTGTTTGACATAACCACAAGATGTCACTAACAACTCACAAAATTTGATCACGTTTTTACTGCGTAAGGCTCCTCTCTATACAGACGGTTTGTAATTCTTTGTTTGCCTACCAGCATAGAACACTCCCGACAGGCTTTGATTTGGACATAGACTACCTTAATCGAGTGATGTTACCACTGGAGCATTATTTTTCCAATTAATTTGTTGAGCAGGCTGTGGGAACAATGCAACAAGGGAAGCTTTTTCTGCGGTGGATTTATTATTTGTTCTCTGTATTTTATATACTGACTGTCGCAGCAGCACAGACTGTGTATTCCGTTACTGAAGAGTCCAGTCCAGGTACCACTGTGGGAAATTTGGCGAAGGATTTACGCCTTAATGTACAGGAACTGGAAAGCAGAGGTTTTCACATTTCAGGACCTAATAAGAAGTATTTCGTTATAGATGACAAGACTGGAATACTTTTGGTAAACGTCAGAATAGACCGAGAGGAGCTGTGTTCTCGAAATGTAAAGTGCTCTCTGGAAGTGGAAGCCATTGCGAACTCTCCCTTGAACCTATATCGCTTTGAGGTTAAAATTGTGGATATAAACGACAACGCACCCTCTTTTCGGATACCGGAGATTGCTTTGAATGTATCCGAGTCAGCCTTTCCTGGTGAAAAATTCGCTCTACCTAAAGCATTCGATGCAGATGTCGGAGTTTATTCTGTTAAAAGCTATAAGCTGAGCCAAAATGAGCATTTCACACTGGATGTGCAGAACAGTGGAGAACCGACTATGTTTGCTGAAATGGTGCTGCATAAACCTTTAGACCGCGAGAAAGAGGCAGTTATAAAATTAACACTGACAGCTGTAGATGGAGGGAAGCCTCCTAAATCGGGAACATTGCTCATAACCGTTAATGTGCAAGATGTTAATGATAATATCCCGGTATTTGACAAAACCCTGTACAAAGCCACAGTGGTCGAAAACACACCGCCAGGTACAACCGTAATTTCTGTGCATGCTCGAGATTTAGACGAGGGTCTTAATGGTGAAATACAATATTCCTTCATCAACCAAGACAACGATAATGAAGTAGATAAATTTGCCATTAATGCCATCACTGGGGAGATTACAGTGAATGGTGAATTGGACCACGAAAAAAACAATGCAATTGAAATGCGAGTTCAAGCAAAAGATAAAGGCCACAATCCCAGGGCATCTAGCTGTAAAGTTCTTGTTGAAATCACCGATGTCAACGACAATCCACCAGAAATATCAGTGACGTCGTTAGCAAACGTGGTGAGGGAAGACGCGCCCTTAGAAACAATGGTTGGACTAATAACAGTGAAAGATTACGATGCAGATAAAAATGGCGCTGTTCAGCTTAGGATAGTTGATTCTGTCCCGTTCACAATTAAGAATACATATAAAAATCATTATTCTTTAGTTGTAGACGGAACCCTAGACAGAGAACAAGCTTCCCAATATAATCTAACCATAACAGCGACTGACGAAGGAATTCCACCACTTTCCAGTACCAGCGTTATAACAGTCCACGTTTCTGATGTGAATGACAACGCACCTTGTTTTAAAGAGTCTGTGATAAATATTTTCTTCAAAGAAAACGGTCCCGTAGGCGCTGTTATCTATACTATGTCCGCATATGATCCCGATGTAGACGAAAATGCTAAAGTAACGTTTACTGTAACTAATACCAATCATCAAAATAATGTCATGTCATCAGTTATAAACGTTAACGCAGAAACTGGAGATGTAGTCAGCCTGCAATCTTTCAACTTTGAGGAGTTGAAAACGTTTCACTTCAAAGTTCAGGCGACAGATTCCGGTGTTCCTCCACTAAGTAGCAACACGACTGTCAATGTTTTTATCCAGGATGAAAACGACAACAGTCCCACGATTCTTTCTCCATATTCTGAGCACGGCTCTGTTAACAGTGAGACCATCCCCTATTCTGCTGAAGCGGGATATTTTGTGGCAAAGATCAGGGCTGTAGACGCTGACTCTGGATATAATGCGCTGCTGTCTTATCACTTGGTTGAGCCCAAAGGAAACAACCTGTTCAGGATCGGAACAAGCACTGGAGAAATCAGGACTAAGAGAAGAATGAGCGACAATGACCTGAAAACTCATCCCTTGGTGGTGCTGGTTTCTGATAACGGAGAACCTTCTCTGTCTGCTTCTACATCAATTGATGTGGTGGTTGTAGAAAGCACAGCTGACATTCAGAATCAGTTCAGACATGTTCCTGTAAAGGATGACAGCTTCTCTCATTTGAACTTTTATTTGCTAATCGCCATTGTCTCGGTGTCAGTGATTTTCTTGCTGAGTCTAGTCAGTTTGATAGCTGTCAGATGTCACAGGACAGATGGCAGTTTTGACAGGTACAGTGCCCCAATGATCACCACCCACCCTGACGGAGGTTGGTCTTACTCTAAAGCTACTCAGCAGTACGACGTGTGTTTCAGCTCAGACACACTGAAGAGTGATGTTGTGGTTTTCCCCGCACCGTTTCCACCTGTAGACGCAGAACTGATCAGTATTAACGGAGGGGACACTTTTACCAAAACTCAGACTTTACCTAACAAAGAAAAGGTAAGATGTAAGCATTTTAAACGTCTTTCATTCGACTTGAAACCAATTTTGACTGATAACACTAAACTGACTTTTCTCTGGCAGTGTTTGGTATAAGCGCTGTCCATGGTACTGACAGGGGGACCTTTTAGAATTTCTCCACCATTCATTCTGTTTCACGACTAATAGTTCAAAACGGACAGAATAGTCAGCATAAAACTCTTTACTAAGGTGTATTTCTACTTACCAGCTACATACCAAGAGGCTGAAAAAATACCTTAGAGTGTCAAGTGAAAAAGAACAGAAAAAGACAATTTGTAGGCTAAGAAAACTCATAACAAGTTTATGCCCGACTAGATTTAGATTAAGTGTGTGGCACAAGATAAGCTTTAATGTACTACAGCCTCCATGGTGTAAAAAGATTCTCTAAAGGATGTGCACTTACATTCTGCAGCCTCTGCGTAGAGACTCAACTTTGTTTATCAACCAACAATGGGGACTTTGAATGTCTGCATGCTCCACTTACAGAATATCTGGATAAAGCAGATTAAGATTAATTATGTACTGTACACTGTTAACTAAAGTACAAGAATTTCATACATTATAAAATGTCAGCTACGTTTGCCAACAGCAGTAATTTAAATACCAAGGGATAATAGACATACGTGGCTTACATACACATAAGCTATCCCCATGTCACCTAAACTCAACCAAGCACTTATCATGAGTACTAGCTATTAAAACGAAGATTGTTAATAATATAAAACTGATTTTGGTGAAGGTTGCTTAGGAAGAGATTGAGAGAGGTTGGGAGAACTGTTATTCATGCCCCTATTAAGATACTACAAGTTATTGTATATGATATAGAAAATGAATGAATGGATGGATGGATGGATGGATGGATGGATAATAGAATACTATCACTGCCCAAAATTTACAGACCTATCAGCCAGTGTCAGCTTAGCATGTTCCATTTTCAGTCTGAGAGGTGAACATCTTTTGCTCTGACTGCAGCTGTGACCACTTTTGAGCAGGGAAGGGAAGGAAGCACTGCTCATTGAGAAGCGTAAACTATACTTCATGTCAGTTTCCAAAAGTATCCAATAATGCCAGAAAAAGTTGCTAGACTTGTTGCTACTCACTTCTTTGAAATAGAGTGTTCTGAAAACTCACTAAATATAGCACCAAAGTAGTTAAACTGGCAACACTGATTTAACCTAGCTCTGAGGTGTCCAATTAAATAGGTGTACCGGAAACCATGCACTGACAAACAATCTGCGTTGTTTAGAACACAAACTGCGATTAAATGTGTTATTTTTTTTGTAACTGTTTAATAGTAATTACCGTGTTTATATAAATATATATATATATATATATATATATATATATATATATATATATATATCCTTTACAGCCTTCCCCAAAACTTCTAATTGATACAAACCAGATGATATTCGTATCTCTATGCATACACGAACTTACTGCAAATAACTTAGCTTTGCCTTTTGTCCAGGTTCTTGTGGATCTGTACATCCATGCATCTGCTTTTCCCAATAACAACTGTCAGTTCTGAAATGGTGTTGAACTTGGGTGGAGCAATGCAACATATCATGTCAGGTCATCAGATCCAGTGCTATCTGTCACAGTGGATCATTTGACCTGCCAAAACAGTGAAAGCACATATTTTTATGTTAACATTAACCATTGCTCCATTGTGTTAATGTATAAGCTCACTGGTGACAGTCAAGCTTTCAACCCATCTAAAAGCTAGCATACAACTGAAGCTTTTCATCCTAACTGTATCCATATTTTTTTTGTTACTGCAAATAGTGATAAAGTTTATCTTATATTTGTAGCAAGAATTTTTCATTCTTGTTTACTGTATTTTATTACTCAGACACTTAATTTCAGTAACAATACAATTGACCCTAAATGGATCTGTCCTTCTTCAAACTGCCTCTTTTGACAATGATATATACAATGAATCTGCAAAACAAAAAGATGGATGATGCCTAATGTTATCATTTGCACCTGGGCATGTGTAGGCTCAGATAACTGAGATCAGTCTAGTCTTAATGTTTCAATCATATTTATTTGTATCATATACACACTCACAATTTTTAATGTCCTTGTTTGCATTGCATTCACTTTTTATTTTTTATTTTTATTTTTTTTTACCCTGTATTACTCAGACATAGGCTACCATATATTCATTTCAAACCTTTTTCTCTGCTCCTCTCCCAAGCAGTCTGTTTCTCCCTTCCCCCATCTCTCACGCTCCTGGAAAAGGGGAGCAGCTGAAGGAGCTAACAGGAAATTAGCTCCATCTCTGCAGACATGTCTGTTATCAGTTTTGGAACGCTGTAAACATGATTTAATATATTTTCATTACCATCCTTGATGTGTTTACAGAACCTTGTCAAGCCATGTAGGCTGTAGTTTAAACGATCGTTGTGTATTAACATTGAAAGGTGCATTACAAAGCCCTACATTCGTTCAGTACTTTATTGCTGGTGGGCTTTGTTTAAATAATGCCGGTATAGCTCAGTAGTGCACGGTGCTGCGGTGGATTCATAATGCTTTGAGTCACTCAGACTGTATGACCTCATTTCAGGGAGTGGTTCAGCATAAACAAACGCGACCTGATCTGTCTAAACTCCGGTCCTTTGATTGGTTCAGTGTGAGGGAGATGAAAATAGAACTCTGTGCTATCTCTGAAACAGACTTTGAATATTGCAAGCGACGTGTGACGGCTGACTAAACCTGTATTAGTTGGTTTACTCTCTGTCCAATACAGCTTATGCACAGTGTTGGCTGTGCACAAGCTGTGAAAGCTCTGACTCTGAAAACAATGCCTGTAGCTGTCTCTCTGCGTAAAAGTGGTTCAGTATGTGCCCTGTATGCTGCGGCTCTCTGTGAGTGAAGCAGGGAGTGGGGGAGGGGCAGGTAATTTTCCGCTACTCTTTGCAGCAGCAGCAGCAGCAGGGAGCTTCCGTTCCGATCTTGGTATCAGTTCCGTTCGGCTCACAGCTCTCCCTCCCGCTCAGCTCTGCGGCTGGGCGGGGTTGACAACACCTAATGTCAATCACAGCTAAACCGACTGAGTCGTGAAAAGGGCTTGGGTGGATGAGGAGAGGCGGCTTTTTGAATGTGCAGGCATCAGAATACCACAGCTTATGGTGTTGAAGACATGTTGTTTTGAGGCATGACAATAATGAAAGTCTAATTCACCCTATACATTAAAGGCTTTCATCAATCATTAAACAACTACTTTAGGATGTAGAGTGTGTATGCGATAAAAGCTGCCAACTGCCCCACCATGTGCTTTAAAATGTTTTCAGTTATTCAGTCTACTGTACACTATTGCTGCTGTCCTGCAGCAGAGGCCTAAACTGCAAGTCATACTGGAGGAAAACACTGACTGGTTTAACAACTGGACTATAGGCATGCCGTAGAAATTTTAATTTTAAATGCATGACTAGATCAAGAAAGTGGCTTTAAGATTAGTTTTCTGTTTTTTATTTCTTCAAGGCTGTATGTCAGACACATGTCATGTAGCACTTCCTGTTTTCCTCCTTACAAGGGTGTGTCCTTTGTGTGAGAGTGAGGTTAAAGCTGCTATCTATGGTTACCATGGAGACTGCTCTGAGCTGTAATGAAATGATGAGCAAGTCTGTTTCCAGGGAGCTGCTAGTATGTGCCAACCCCCACTCAGACATCTATCCCAGCATGTGTTCTTAACTGGAAGGAAACTGGGTGGATAGGAGATATGCAGAGAAAGAGAATGACAAATGGATGCAAAACAAAGGTAAACAGCATCCTCATCAGAGACGTTTAGTCAGACAAAGGAAAAAAAAACAGACTAAATTAAATGAGAGAAAAAAAGTGTGAGAGTAGACAACCAGTTCCAAAATTGGAAAGGATTTTAGAGGAAGTCACAAATGCAGCAGCACTGACTAGAGCCTTTAGCACAAGCTAGTTAGAGAGAGAGAGAAAAAAGAGTTTGTCAGGATGAGATGGGCAAAAAACGTACTAAATACATGCCTTGTGGCTGAGTGAGAACATCACAGACTTACAATTGGTCACAGATAAAACTTATCACCACCCCACCCCTACTTCCACCGACCCTCCATCCATGCAGCTTCTTAGTGGCATTGAAATGTGTTTGCAGTCATTAGATTAGCTTTGTCATGCTCAGAACCGGGTTCCATCCTTTCCTATCCAGCAGGGATACAAAGCCAGGGCATCCTAAGAGGGAAGGATCCAAAGCCTGCCTGCATTTCCTGATAGCTTTGTTTAGTGCCACAGCAAGAATCTGTTTGATTCATGCACTGGCTGAATCAGGACAACCATGGAGTTGTTTTACCCTTGTTAGGTCCTATGGGGAGGGATTTATAGTACATTTTGTTCTCTCATGCCCTTTATTTTTGAAAGAAAGGTACACAAGGTATTAGAATGGGCATACTCAGAGAATGCCTCCTCTACCCGCTTACTTTGTACACCTGAGTGAAAGGATTGTGGTTACCATGAGACTTGTTGTTTTGCTGAGCTGTTGAGGAGTGGAAACGTTTACCTGCAGTTTTTTTAAGTATAATAAACTACTGCACCATTTACCTTTCGCTAAATTCATGTTTATCAGCATTAATGTAAATCTGCAGATTTTTTTAGGTTACTTGGCATAAACTGTGGTATGTTACAAACATCTTCAATGAAGGACATGAGACTGTATTATTTTCAAAGAGCTACACGTATTAACAAATGTAAGAATAACTGGGTTACATGCAGGGGTTTGAGTGTGGTCGTTGCAGAAGCTTACATCTTCACACAGGTGTATTCAGTCAACAACTACAAAGCTACATATGGAGCAGACACTGACAAAGCTATCACACAAGGACCTTGTTAATTTTGGTAGACAGTATTTTGCAGTAAAATCCTTGTAAATGTCTAATAAGGTTTGTGTGGGAAATTTAATTGGACAAAAGGACATATGGATCCTCCTTCTGGTAGGATACAGGGGTAATCTATTTTCTTCCCTTACTTGCTTTATATATAGCCTTCTTTCTCATGTCACCTCTGGAGGATGCTTTCCCTTTTTGTCTCACTTTGTCTGGTTGCTGTGCTAGACATGATAAAGAAAATGACGACTGCTGCAGTCTGATGTCTTTGCCTTTCCTTACTCTATCTCTTTCTCCCTCTGTCTCTCTCTCTCTCACACACACACACACACACACATAGATGGGATTATGCTTTAGTGCCTTGGCTTAATGAAAAAGCGTGGGTGGATGGACAGTGGGGTGAGGATCACGTGTCCATCCCTTGTACTACCAAATTATTCCAACAGAGGGACCAGTTTCACTGTCTCTTTCACTTTACTTCCCTTTTGTTCTGCAGCCTCTCCCAATGACATGATTCATTTTGAGGTACTGGTATTGACCTTATTTCTTTCTTTTTTGTTTTTTTAACGTTGCACTATTTTACTGTCGTGTTTATTAATTTAAATTTTTTTTCAGTAACATGAACAGACATCAGTGAAACACAAGATGTATTGTTAAAAAACAACTGCCTATTTACATTTTTTTTTTGGCATGACCACACTCATCATAATCTCTTAAAATAATCTTTTTGTGTCATTTCTTCTAGATTAACTTTTGCCCTCTAAGAACTGTCATGAGGAAATTTAAATGAATTAGCAAAACTGCTGTCATTTTAAAGAGAATGGCAATTAAGTGGGATTTTTTTAATTATAAGCGCAAGAAATTGAACATTTAAGCCTACAGAAATGTAACTTTTTTCCTTTTACCTGACTTTCTTCTTCGTCTACAGTCTACATAACCACAAAGAAGGTACATACCCCTATATCCTGCAGTCAGTGCATCTGTTTAATCTCTTGGTCTATTAACTGGAGTTTGAAAATGACAACAAAAATAGCAAACATTCTTTTGACATTCATTCAGACTATAATTTTGTCCCCAGCATTGGTGTTGTTTTATACATTGCTTGTATGTGAACACACAGGCCTACAGGCACAACTGCCCTTTAAGTTTGCATGACTACTTCTATTTGTATGTACTGTCTGAGTGAATGATGTAAGGAATCAAGTGTCTTGATAGTCCATTAATGACCTATTTCTTTGTGGATCTGATTGTTAACTCTGATTCACTAAAAAGGGGGATTCCATTAATTAGTCTCGTAGGGGAAACTCTTATAAATGGGTTTCAAAGTAGCTGCACAGAGTATTAATGAGGTTGAAGAGAATGTTATTGTTAATGGCCATTTTGCATAATTGATTAAATGGGGGATGTTCATATTCTGGCAGAAAGAACAAAGAAGAAGTTTATAAAATCTGAATTATATTTCTCATACATAGCTGTCATATGGTTACATTTATTAAGCTGCTGTCTTGAACAAACCAACTTTTTCAGTGTGCAGGTGGCATCAGCTCTCATCTCCAGTCAATATGCTCTCTGGTCAGTTCTTAGCTGAAGCAGCAACTGGTGGACAGAGGCACTGTCCAGGATGGTTTGAGAAAAGTGACAACAAGTATGGAGAATAAATTGTCATGGGCAGGTGCTAGAAGTGATGAGATGGGACATTATGACAACCTGTTTTTGTTGTTGTTGTTTTTTTTATGACAAAACACAGAACATGAACACTAATCACCCAATTAGCTCTTTAAAATCAGCATTTGTTGAAGCGAGGATGGCATCTGTCAGCAGGTGGAATATTGTTGATAACTTTATCTGCACCACCATTGAGTGAACAATGAAATAATCTACAGCTCAGAGGCATGCAATTATCACCGAAACAGATGGGCACATTACGCAGGTACAGGCATCACAAAGCTGTGAGAAAGCATGGGCAAAGAAGAGCAGCTGAAAGAGGATAAATAAGAGAGACATGTGTAAAGGTCAGGTGCAGTCCAGCTTTCTATTTGTTGTTGACCAGGTAGATGCCACCTGTCTTCTTTTTTTTCTTTCTTTGTATCACTGCCAAACATAGAAGTTCAAACATCCCACTGGGAAAATCTGCTAAATGTCAGGGTTAGTGTTGCAGAAATGCATGTAGACCCATCTGAGACTATTTGTCTTGGTTGAAAGAAACCACATGAAGAAACATCTGCTGTTCAACTGGATGATAAAACAGAGGCAGAAATACATTTCAAATAAAGTTACCTTAATATGAACTTAAAACATTTTCAGCAGCACTGAAAATTTAGGAAAAATAACATTTTCTTTGTGTATCATGAACTCTGTTGTTGTATGAACTATTATTTTATGTGTCCTCTTTTGTAAAGTAGCTTTATGTATGTTAAATAGGTTTTTATCATGAAACATTCGGCTGCTTCTTCACCTCCGCACTTTGCGATTTTCTTTGTAGCTTCTCAGTGTGAAGAGTCAATCTGTATCAACCTATCCAGTAGCATCCGAATGAGTCATAGTCTCATCCCTATCTCCTGGGATGTGAAGCGCTGTCATTGCCGTGGGCAGGTTGGGTGTGGGTGAGAGTGGCAGAGAAACAAGAAAACAAACGATTGTGTGGGTGGTAGACACTCTTTTTGCCCCAGTGGCCGTGATGAACCAAGAGGATTCAAGGTTTCACAAAGAAACTTATTCACACCACATAAGTTATTTAGAGTGACAGTAAATCACATCAACACAGTTTAAAAGTTGTTACCCTACTTAGTGCACAATTGCATTTTCTAATGGTACATATTGATACACTTTATCAGGATCTTTTAGACATGTATCTTGACCATGTGTAATTGAGAAGAGACCCAAACAGGATAATTAACATCATCTGGCTGATAATATCTTCAGTGGATTCAAACATTGACCACTCTGTAACACAGTTACACTGATAACACCAATAATGTACACAGCATTTCAAACAAAACATATTAGTGATGTAGGTCAAATTCTCTCTATCTATTAATCCTACAAAAAGTTATTCACAACTCTTCATAGGATTTGCTATATAAGGGACATGTGTGCATAACTATGGATTCAAATCTAATCTAATTGTTAAATGGGTGTATTGTGTTGTTTATATATATATATATATATATATATATATATATATATATATATATATATATATATATATATTATATAGCTGACAGCACACCCAGTTAGTGGGTTTGACACATGGGTTATTACATGACAAATGACAACTCAGTCCAAGAGCTCTCTATATCAGTTGGTCCCATTTATTTACCCACTTTTGTTGTTAAGTTATGAGCCTTCAAGGTTCAAATGTCAGTTTTTCAAAGGAGCCATGCGGAGTGTTCATACTGATATATGTTATTCTCCCAATTAAGATCTTCCCAGTGGTGTATTTGGTTTAGTGAAAGCCAAAGTTTTAATTTTTCTCATTTATTGACAGAGACCTTCAAAACATTGTTTTCAGAGAGCAAGACCTAGTATATAAAATTTTACTTTTTTATTTTATTTTATATTTTAGTTTTTGGTTAAGTATATTCCAAAAGGAGTCACTTTTAGAGTTTTAGAAATAGTCACATTCTAGGACATTCATCAGCTTGAAAAAAAGGCCTAAAATGTTGGATTTAGGGTCTGCACACAGCCCATGGGTTATGTCACAGATTATTATGTACTCAACAACCCTTGAGAAATAATGTGCAAAAATGAAGAAAGAAAGAAAGAAAGAAAATGACAAAAGTTTTATTAAAGTGACAGTGGATTAGTTTTAAACTGGAATCAATACTGACTTGTGCATAAGTAAAGAAAAGATGCACCGCTTAGGATTTAACAATGCACTAAGTACAGTTTCATTCGATAAATTAAAGTTTATGGTCTATAAAGATTTGTATAATCAAATATCAACTTTTTTTATAGTAATATAGTAATTGTTACTGCACAGCAGCTTTGTCATAGTGCATAGCAACCACGGTAACCTGTAGGCCTGTTCAATAATCAGATTTGTTTAATGTCCATTGGGAATAAGAAGCAGCTTTTTCATTGCTGTTTTCATCATAGTCACAGTCTAAATGACACAAATCTATGCAGTTTTATCCGTAATAGGTCTGCAGGCGAACTGGATCTCGTCAGACGGTATCGGGAGTCTTGTCCTGTAACACAGTTGCTGATCAGCGGTGTTGATAAATTAGCGGTATTGATAAACTATATTGACAGAGTATTCAGTGACTTGGCACAGAATTTCGTACGAAAATCCGTTTTTCGTAGGAAATCATACAAACCATTTGCGAGAGTATAGCTTAATTTATGTAGTTGTAGACTTCCATATATTTCTGATAAGATAAATTAATTAAGGACATGACAGTGCTGAGGGGAATATGTATGCCTGCATAGGCTGCCATGACTGCATTGCATGTTTTTACTGTATAGATTATGTATTGTCTGTCTGCAAGAGAGTCTGACGTTGCGTTTTGCAGATGTAGAATGGGGTCACATCTGGAGCATTTTGTGTGTGACCTATTTAAAGTAGTTGCCAGTGAACAATGCTGTGACGTCATTTGCTTGGTGTTGTATGAATAATGAACATGTGGTGCATGGGGTTTGCATTAAAAAAAAGGATGTATGTACAAAACATTGTTTGCTGTCACCGTATATCAGCACTTGTGACAAGACACAAGGTGAAACGGATTCACTTAAGTATCTGAGTGATGTGGTTAAAAAAGGGATAGGACTGTCTCCTTATTTCAATAACCTTGTTAGAACATAAACTTGAAATTTAATCAAATTTGTTTGAAACGGATGAAAATACACTGCACCATGCAGTTCAAATAAAGCTGCCTCACAGATGGGTCATATATCTATTTTTTTGCAGGCTATTTGAAAATTGATTCTGCATGAATTTATTTCTCTTTTTGGCATGAGCGTTCCCGAGTTACGGCTGGCTGGCATCAACGAAGAAGTCTAATCGGTAGGGGGGTTCATAAATCAGTTTCCCACAGCACAAAAAAAAGGGCGGTGGCACTGACGAAAAAAAAGGAAACATGTTTTGATTTCTTCGAAATCAGTGTACAGATGACACTTGCATCTCCACACCCTAACTAGATATGTCGATGGATATCTTTCGCTGATAAGACTTCAGAGATTTCGGTGTTTGGGAAGTTTAATTTTATTAGATGGTCCTCGATCGGAGGTGCTGAAATGCAGCCAGCATAATTTGAGCGAGTTGTTCACCCTCCCCATTTGCCCACAGACAGCATCACCACATCGCAGGCTGAGGAAAAGAGAGAGAGACCAATAGCAGCATCTGAGAAAAGGAGTCTAGGTAGAGAGATGGATTAATAACATCAACTAGAAGACAAAGGAAAACATGGATACACAGGATAACATTTCTTTCACCCAAGCATCTGACAGGATGCGGAGTTTACCCTGCACATAGTCGGAGTTATGCACGGACTATTCCCCCGTTTTAATGAGGCGGGTGGGGACCCGCAGCAAGCTGAAAAGGCGGAAAGATTTCTCTAACCCGTCTGCAAATTCTGCCTGCCTGCGATGGCTGTGACGGTCAGATGCTGTTACAGTGCAAAGGAGAATGTGCCTTTTTCTTTATATTTGTTTATATTGGTGCTTGGTGGCCTTACAAATGCACAAATTCGATATTCTATTCCGGAGGAACAAGAGAACGGAGCAGTGGTGGGTGACATTGTCCGCGATTTAGGTCTGGATCTAAGAAAACTTTCCAACCGACGCATTAAAATCACATCGGACAGTGGACGGAGATATTTCAGCATAAACCATAAAACTGGGAAACTGGTGGTGAGTGACCGCATTGACCGAGAGACAGTTTGTGAATTCAGTAGCACCTGTTCACACAATCTGGAGGTGGTGTTAGAAAATCCACTGGAGACGCATAACGTGGAGGTGGAGATTTTGGACGTAAACGACAACACGCCCCAGTTCCCTCGAGATGAATATCAGCTTGAGGTGTCAGAGTCCGCACTCACTGGGTCGCGGTTTCAAATCGAAGGAGCTCAAGACGCAGATCAGGGCTCCAACTCCGTGAATCAGTACCGACTTAGTCCTAACGACCACCTCACATTAGACTCTATAAAACCCTTTTCCAATAACAAGCACATCGAGCTCATTCTGAAGAAGCCCTTTGACCGCGAGAAGATGCCCTCTCATCAGCTTATCCTAACAGCAATGGATGGAGGAACGCCACAGCGAACTGGCACAGCCAAAATCAATGTCCGTATCCTTGATGCCAATGACAATGTGCCTGCATTTAACAGTTCTGTGTATAAAGTAAAACTTTATGAAAACTCTCTGAAAGGGGCACTTGTAATCAAGCTAAACGCAACAGACCCTGATGAGGGCTCAAATGGAGAGGTTTTTTATTCTTTTAGTAGTTACACACCAGAAAGAGTCAGACAGATGTTTTCCATGGAAACAAACACAGGAGAAATAAGAGTGAAAAATAATATAGACTATGAGGAAACTAACTCATATGAAATGTATATACAAGCAATGGACAAGGGTCCAGCCCCTGTGGCAGTGCACTGCAAAGTAGTTGTAGAAGTTTTGGATGTTAATGACAACATTCCTGAGATTGTATTGTCCTCACTCTCCAGCCCTGTTCGTGAAGATGCCCGGGCCGACACAGTGGTGGCATTGATCAGTGTGAATGATCGTGACTCTGGACAAAATAAACAAATAACCCTAGAGATCATGCCCCATTTGCCTTTTAAGATCAAGTCCTTCCGAAACCACTACACAATTGTAACATCTGCTTTCCTGGACCGGGAGACCATCTCATCTTATAATGTCACTGTCAGTGCTGTAGATGGAGGCACTCCAGCCCTGTCATCTCAAATGACCTTTAAAGTAGATGTTGCAGACGTCAATGACAACCCACCTCGTTTTGAGCAGACTTCATATACTGTTTATATTACAGAGAACAATGCTCCTGTGGCACCTCTCTGTGTTGTCAAGGCTACAGACGCTGATGCTACAGAAAATGCACGTATCACCTATACTGTCCTGAATGACAACAACCATGGTATCCCTGTAGCTAGCTATGTCAGCATCAAACCTAATACAGGTGAGGCCTATGCATTGCGAGCCTTTGACTTTGAAAAGCTGCAAGAGTTTCATTTTCAGGTGAAAGCCCAGGACAATGGTGTGCCTCCCCTAAGCCGTGTGGCCACAGTGTATGTTTACATTATGGATCAAAATGACCATGTGCCCAAGATTGTCTACCCACCTGCCAACAGCAGCCGCACAGTACAGACACTAATGAAAAACGCTGAAGCAGGAGTGTTAGTTTGCAAAGTCACAGCATGGGATGGTGATGCAGGGCAGAATGCTTGGCTGTTTTATACCCTGGAGCAAACTAATGGAGACCTTGACCTTTTCAAGATGCATGAGTACACAGGTGAGATCCGCACCACAAGGCGTGTGATAGAAGATAACTCCACCACCTTTGTTCTGACTGTCATGGTGCATGACAATGGCTTACCACCTCTTTCTTCTATGGCTACCATACATGTACATGTGATGGAGCTGCCTCCAAAGTTGACACCTGACCCCAGGCGCATCATCAGACCCGACAGCCCCTTAATGTTTTCCACGGTCACGCTCTACCTCATCATTGCACTGTGTGCCACAACTTTTGTATTTTTGGTCACTGTCTTTGTTCTGGCCATTGTGCGTTGCCATGCATATTGTACCCAGCCTGGCTCCTGCTCTCCATGTTGTATATCCAAGAAAAGTGTACCGGAAGGAGGTGCATCAGCAGTTGGTGGTGGAGGAAGAGCTGCAAGTGGAGGTGGTGGTGGAGGAGGTGGAGCAGGAGCAGGGCAGCCAAACAGTAATGTGGCCCTGCGCCGTGACCTCAAAGTGGAACCGCATTATATTGAAGTGCGGGGAAATGGGTCTTTAACCAAAACATACTGTTACAAGACATGCTTGACTGCAACATCAGGAAGTGACACTTTTATGTTCTACAACACGGGCCGGCCACACAGTGGCACATGGGGCTCGGGCTACGTCACCAGTCACAGTGGACAGAGCCAGATATTTGTACGCCGTCTCAGTATGCCAGATGCAACTGCTATTCAGGTGTGTGTCTGGTCTAATTGTTGTGGTATTTTTAATAAATGACACACAAAGTAGATTAAATAAAAGGAAAACTCATAACTATTTTGCACAGCGCAATGTTTTGCATCATTTTCAGTTGGAATTTATGATGGAATTATTGAAACCTTGATCTGTATTTTTTTAAATTATGTTTTAGTTTATCTTGTGAAAAAGTAGCTTGTGAGCATTTGTTCCGTATGTTCATCTTTTGCATTCAAACCACCACTTCACGTCTGTCAAAATGAAAATCAATAATCTTGCTTATGCAATACTTTGGCTTTTCTGATTTGTGTGCTCATTTTGGTAGGCACAACATAATTATCTGGTTGTGGTAGACCATATTTTCTGTGCCCTGCATTTTTTTTCTTTCATAATTTAATTTATTATTATTTTTTAATTCTTTGGTTTGATTCATCGTGTAAGATATTAAGTGTGGATGTTCTTTACAGTAATGCAGATATAATGGTGAGAACCCTCTCTCCTATGTGACATTTTTCTCTGCTTTCTATTATTTTCTCCTGAAAATCATTTTGGTAGTTGCTTGCTCACCCATGACCCAACACAGCCTGTTTGTGTTGAGCTACATGCCACAATATTTCATCACACACAAGGTCCAGCACATTCAAAGAGCACTGGGTGGTCATTTTAAAAGAGAATCTAGAATATAGTGAAGCTTTGACTTCTACAGGCACTAGTCCCACTGCACCAAAATTCCCTCTTCTGGTCACATACTTCTCTGGAAGTGGACAGGAAGCTAGGTTATTGAAAATGGTCAAGTATAAATAAGATAGAGGGTGTGTCTGACTTCATTTTACATTTTAACCTCACTTATGATTGCAGGACTTTTTGTTAGCATATATTGACAGGTTGACAAAAATGTTAGTAGCATTAATTTAATAATTTATTATTATAGTTTAATAAAAAATATATATATTTTAATAGGACAAAATAATTTATTTGTTTGGTATAAGTTTTTTCCCACAGCCTCTGTGGGTCTCTCAGTGCATTGGAGAAAAAAACAGAGTAGAGAAATTACTATAAAAAGAGAATTATTGTGCTGCTGTTCCTTGACCTATTCCTCATTAAATGCCAGTCATGTCTGCGCTTGCCTTATAATTAACTGGCAGCCATTTGTTTCTCAGCACTGTGTGGATTGGCTGCCCAATAGCAGAAGAGGAGGGGGATAAAAGGTGATTGGACAAAATGTTGATGGTGGAGGTGTGAGCTCTGTATCCATGCAAGGAGCGTTCACCCAGGAAAAGGCAAGAATAAAAGAAAGGAGAGGGCTGAACCCCAAATTTTTTATTCCCTTTTTCACTGTACACTGCTGGGCACGCAAATCAATACACTAAAACCCCAGGGGAAATTAAATGGAGTGCATTTATTTCTCTTTAAATAAGTCTTTATTTCTGTTTTGTATTTGTTTATAACTTACATGTACAGTGTAATGGCAATATTCCAGTTTTGGCTTTCTGTCTTCCCTGGGGTGTACACTAAACTGTGGACATGTTTATGTTCCAGATGCTTGCATTTAATGTGGATATGGTCTTGTGTGAGTGATTTAATTTACCCCCATAAACACCATACGGCCAAGCCCTTTGGCCACTGCTATGTAGCAACAGAGCAAACAAAGCTGTTTAGTCCCATTTGTAGACAATCTGTTTTATTTTGAATGGGTTCTTTATTTACGTGCCTCATGCAAAGAGGAATATATATATAAAAAAGAGCTTTTGGTTAACAGTGTGTTTAATGCTACACTAACATATCCTTCCTTCCTCTAAAGTATTGATCCACCCACTGATTGCTTTTTGATGAGTGCCTGTCTTCATATAATTAAGTTTCACCTACTGTGTGAATAGATGCTGCAGTGCTCTGTGTCTCTGTAGACATTCTGCTGTCTTTGGATGACTCAAGGAGGCATACCAGGCTTCTCTCATTAGGACCAAATATTGGATTTCATGAATGATAAATGTCCACTGCAGACTCACAGAGGCCAATGCAGCTTCAAGAGCAAGTGAGCGTCTGTCAATTTTAAAAGGAAATTAGATTGCAAATGGGTCTTTTAGGAACTTCATGGTTAGGCAGGAAGAATTAAGTGTCCTTAGTAAAGTTAGTTTAGCCCTGTGATGGTTAAGATTGAAGAAAATACATGTAGTCTCATCATGTAGTCAAGTTAACTGGGCTTAATAACATTTGTGGTCTTAGGGGTAAACTTGACCCCTAATATAAAGATAGGACCTGAAACTTAGCAGAAACACAGATGCAGACTCATTTTAGGATGTGGCAATAAAATGGCATACCATACATACAGGCAGTGGTTTTGGTCATGAACTGTCTCTTTTTTTTGTTCTTTGGCTGCAGACCTGTCTTAGTCTGATTTCTGAGATAGTTAATCTGATCTTTGTTCTCCCCTCCCTCATCTCTCTTCCACTGTGACCTTCACTGAACTGAGATGGGAGAGGGCACTGAATCAAGGGTAAAATGTAGACCCTCTATACAGTTACTATGTTGAGATGTATGAGGAGATGTATGCACTTTGAATTTTTGATTGATCACAGATTTCTTATCATTGGCTGGGGCAAATTGTCATTGCTGTGATTATGTGTGTGGGGCTGAGTTTGTGTGTTATTTTGTGTGTGCTTAGCAGACATGCAAAAGATGTTTTCAACATGACTTATTAACGAGTTGGTATTGGGTTTCCTTTGTACTTAAGACTCATTTCTTATCATTCTCTCTTCCAGCCCAAGGCTCCTAATGCGGATTGGAGATACTCAGCCTCCTTGAGAGCAGGAGGAGTAATGCAAAGGTGAGCATCATGTTTCTTTTTTTTCTTTTTTTTATTCTTTGTTTTCCCCACATTATTCATCACTTATCATTGTGATTAATGTACACTAGATTTGCCTCATAAGAGCTAATAAATCCAGCACCACTTTCTGACTGATCTTAAGCACCACCCATTCTTCATTAAGACTACCCACCATGCCAGTAAACTTGTCATTTACTGTCATTTACCCCCCAACACAAATACAAGGTTAATTCTGGCAGTCATATTAAATAGTCACTATAGTCACTATTAAATAGCCCACAGAAGTCTCTTAAGTGCACCTTTTCATTATTGTGTTAAATAGATTAAACAGTATGGAAATTAAATAATGGAACAGTAAAATATTATGCAAAGTTAGTTTTGGGATAAGTTCTTTCATCACACTGTACAGGTCAAATCGAGAAAGTCATTATCCAGAAATGCTTGTTTGAAAACAAAGTATTACATAGATAGATGTGAGAAAACATTTTTGTTTTTGTAGCTAAACCAGACTATTGTAATAAACGGAGGTTAAATCAGAAAACCGTTAAATGTATATTTTGTGACATTGTAGAAGATTTCCATTATTCTTGCTTTTGACAATGGACATTACATCTAACCCTCTCTTGATCCAACTGCAGTTTTTAAATAGATCAGGTTTTGTGCGGAAAAACAACATTAATATGAAAATGGTACTGCATGAAAAAAATATTTATATGTCTTTAGATGTATATCATCTTTGTACCCCAAATATTACTTGGTAAGTTGTTTTAAATCAAACTTTATCATGATCTTGAAAAGATGTCGGACATCACCTTTGCTGCAACTGTTCAACTTTAATGGCAGCTCTTTGACTGGTGAGGAGGGGTCTTGCCTCTGTTATTTCCAGTAAAGAATAATTAATATTTTCCAATTCACACAAATCTTAATCAATTTAAAAGTAAATTGCTAAAATTCTCATAAGGGCTTCATATCGTTAGGTCATCTTTTTTCTTTTCTTTCTTTTCTACATTGGACTGTTTTTTTAACTAGCAGAACTAATATATAACTGGTAAACGGACACAAGTGAATGTGAAAAATTAGAGCCAGGAAATGCACTTGGAAATGGTTCTCAAAGACAGATGGAGAACTGACAGGAGGGAAGAGTAAGCAGAAAGGATGTCAGTGATGTATGAAGGGCAGGTCATCAGATGGAAAGATGGTCCATCTGGGACATGAAAACTGATGATCACACCAGTGTTAGGTTACCCAGAAGACACTGGGGTATTTCCTGCTGTGAGACCAAATCAAGGGTTATTCTAATGAGAAGGTGCAAAAATTACAAATCTTAGAGATAACCCTCAAAAAACCTTCTATCTTTTTGTCTTGTTATCTATTCTATCTACATTTTCACATTTACTAGGATCTATAAGATAATATAAAAACCTTTCTTTGTCCCATTGTTAAACAAAATGTCACTATTTGTTAAAATGTGTAATACCTACTGAATATTGTTTACCTTTATGGATATAACAGTGTTTCGGCAGTACTGAAGTATATAATGTAATTCACAAGGTTTTCCATTATTTAAATATATTTTTAATTCATACTTACTTACATTACTATACTAACATTTTGATATACTGTATACTCTCTGGTGTCCATTTCAGATTAATGTCAGCATATCATCAGTTATTAATGTTACACAGTCCGTCATTACTGCAGAGATTGATAAGAGTTAATGTGCGTGAGTAAACCAGTCTAACACATTAAATCCATGTTCCACTAAAGCATCACTGTGTGCCCATCTATTTAGTAACATAATGTCAGTAGTAACATTTTGGATACTACTTCTAATCACGTTTAATTACTGTAATCTTTTATTTTATTTTAATGTCATCATTTAAACACATTTAAACAACATTTTCTCCTGTTGATGATTTAGGAGTGTGTGTTAGCAAGTTTATGTGGGCATATTGATAAACAAAAAGGCACTTTAAAGAAATATAAATTGTGAAGTTTACTGAGAATCTATGGTTACAGAGAGTGAGACAGGATGACATGAAAAACGAGAAGGGAAGACTATCACTAGCTAAAAAGTGCCTCATCAGTCAAGTATTTTTCCATTAATATTTAATTATTGTGCTCCGATAATGCTGGTGCTTAGCAACATTTAAAATGGCCTCCATTAAGATTTTTTTCTTTTTTTCTTTATCTTTTTTTTTTATTCCTCTCAATGATGGTAGATTGAGATTCAAATAGTCCTAACAGACAGGAGCATAAATACCAACCGAATTGTGACTTTAAATAAAATTACTGGTTCCCTAATGCCTGGTTCCAATTTCAATTTGTCAAATGGCATTAATATGTATAATTTAAAAATGTATATATCAATAAGTCAAATTAAATGACAATTATAAATCCCCAAGAGCACACAGTTAGTATTGACTTCAATGAATGAGTTTTAACTTCTAAGGACTTAGCTGTACCCTAATGAGTAGTGGGTAGCAGAAAGGTGCACAAAATAAATCAGGCAGAGGTTGAGAATATTAGTGATTTTAGAAAAATGATTTTCAGTGATTTATGTTTTTACGTAAAGTACAAATTAAGTTATTTAACCTAATTCTAAATTCTAATGCAGCTTGAGAGTAACTATTAAGTATGTAAATGCTACTGGCTGGGCTTTGATATTTACAGTTTCTGGTAAACTGAGCCTTGAAGAGAGGCTCTGCATTCATTAAATATGAGTGCTTTTTTGTTTTGTTTTTTTGTAAGACACTGGTCTAAATTAAAATCTATTTTGAACCAATTAGTGTAATTGTTTTAAAGATAAATTTAAAGATAAAGTAGTCAGGAAGTCAGGAAGGGAGAGATTTGGTTTGCAACAACATTTGTAATGCAACTGTTCACAGACTATATATATATATATATATATACATATATATATATATATATATATATGTTTTAGAAGACATATCTGGTATTTATTGTGTTGTGTCTTTTGCATTTTAGCTCAGTACACATGGAAGAGTCTTCAGTCATGCAAGGAGCCCAGGGTGTCCTGGTTCAGAACTGGCCTACTGCATCCAGTGCTGCTGGTAAGACCCTGTCAAGCTACTCCAACTTACACTAAACATAAGAAATATTACCTGTTATTACAGAGAAATCAAGGCACACCTAGATCTAATATTGTATCATTACCCTTTACAATTTTTTAAATATATTTGTATGAAATACATGCCATTACACAGTTCAAACAAACCATGCTAAAGATATCCTACCATTGACTTATATTCCCAAAGAGCTTTTCAAACTTTGAAAGAGAAATAATTGAGATATTCGCTGCATGATCACCCCAACCCATCCCTGCCACTTCCCACTACTGCAGGGAGAGGAAATTACTTCTGCTATGTAAGTGGAGAGGGAAATATCTGCTTTATGTAGCAGGAAGACAGACAATACAGAGAAAGAAGGAGATACAGAAAGCGAGACAGTACACTACCAGAAATCCACATGGAAACCTAAACCACTTTAGTTTCAGCATTGGTAAAAGCTAAACAGGTTGTTTTATCAACATAGGCGACTATTAGTCTTTACTAAAAACCATTATATGATTTAGTGATTTTCTTTACAACCCCTAGTTGTTTGAACTAATTCTCTTAAATCAAATTTAACCCATAAGAGCCTGACATCACATATTTGTCACATACAGTTTCTGAGACATTTTGCTTCAATTTATGGTAAAAACTTTGTTTAAAATCCTGTTGAACACAATCCGATACTTGTCTTCTGTCCCCTAATCGATACCCAGACGCAGAAAACCACAATATTTTTCAACTATCACATGGTAATAAATATAAATTTATAGGTTTATCGTCCAAGGAAATCCAGATTTACAGTGTAGTTAACTGAATTATAACCTAAATGTTTGGGTGTAAACCAAACCACAGAGGAAAAACTAAAAACACATTACAGAAGAATCAATAGACACTTATATTCTTTCTCTTATCCCGAAGCAATTTGATACACATGCTGAGAAAAAATAAAGATTTATGATGGGCTGATATAAATGTCAAGAATATCAGAATTTTGTACATTTTTATTCAGCTTGTATTTTTCTTAATTATTTTTAAAAATATTTTGAAACAATCACATGCTTGTGGTCAATTTTGCTACAGACTTGCAAGTTAAGACTTAATGCAAAGGGTGATTTTGTACTCATTATATTAACAAATTTGGTGAGAAAATTTTTCCTTACAAGACAAGAAGTTGTTTCCTTCACAAACTACAGAAAATGTAAGGTTTATTTCCATTCAGCCTTTATCAGGGTAGAAAATACCTCAGTAATGATCAGCCACAGCTTTGTGAGGGAGTTTATGAGAAAATAGTCCCAAACAAACCATGACAGCAGGAGCCCTGGAGAAATTACAAAAACCCTAAATCACTGCATATCTATTCACACAGATAGATGTGATATTAAAGAATATACCTGAACTCTTTTCCCTTGTAGATAATGGAGATCTGGCTTTTTTTCTGGCATGGTTTGATTCCAACTGTGCCCTGAAAAGAAAGGGTCATTAGAAGTTAAGATAAGTCATTAAGATAAGATGGCCTTATTGTTTGAGGGTCGTTGAGAAATTAGGCACTTTAAGACTTAAATGCCTCTGTCCATGGGGCCTTCTACACTAAAGTTAAAATATCAAAAGAAGGATTCTGTTAGAACAATGGTGTTCAATCACCCCCAGTATTTCTAGTGGTGTGTAGAATCACTGCAAAGATGAAATGAAGCTGTTATGATAATATGTGACTCCCACCTTACTATGACACTGTATTGATTTTCTTTTAATTTTTCACCTTTCTACAAGTTACCTTCCACAAGTAATGCACTGTAAACATCTGGTGCCATATCCCCTGACTCTTTACCATGATTTATAACCAAAATGGACTGGGTAAACAATATGAATTCCCTGTTGGAGAAAATGTCAGCTTTTCTCATACTAACAGGAAAGCTCGTTCAGAGTTGAATAGGAAGAGAAAATTGAAATCGAAGTCAAGTGAGAAAATGAGATAGCCATATAGGCAGTAAGAACAGAAAAGTGCAGCACATTTGAATAAGGAGTCTTGATAAAGAAAACAGAGCTTACTTTGCCTGTTGTCCCTTTTGGACAGAAAGAGGTGGGCTAGGCAGGCAGACAAACTACCCACACAGTAGCTACTGTCTCTTCCCATCTACACACGTACATACTGTCTCCTCCGCTCTGCCATCGATTTCTCGAATTGGCTGAGGACTTACAGCCTGCAGGCACTTCAAAACATGAGGGGATGAGAGAAAGATAGCTGAACAGAAAGGAGTGATAGAATAGAACAAACAGTGACGTCTTTACGTTGGGTCAGTTGCAATAAGATTAGCTTGTGAAGATTTCAGGTGGTCTTATTAAGCTGTGGCTGTTAGAGGCAACACACACTGCATGTTCTAACCCTGCTTTGCCAGAGGACTGACCATCTCCTCTTTACCTCACTGTTTGTTACACTAAAAATAGACATATTAGCCAAGGGCTACATTAGCTTTAGGTCAATTTTTAGAAGTTGACGCGGAAAGATTCATGGATAAGAGTGTCAGATAGTATAATCATGTTTATTTCTAGAGCCAAATTACCGTTAAATGAGAGAACAATTTGTGCTCTGACATGCAAGTTTATTTATCATGTCTTACAGATGAAAAAAATGACATATATTGAACCTGACATGCCAGACCACCATGCGTCACAGGCTATGCTATTTACAACTAAATCACCTTGTTAACAATCTCTGGTCTTTAGGTGGATTTCATTCAAATTATTTCAGTCTGTGTGCAGTACCTACAGGGAGCTGTCTCTTCATTGTGAGACACAGGCAGCTGACAACGCCCCTGTTTCTTCCCTTCCAATTTAGAATCTGCAGAGTTGTGTGCCAGTAATACTTTTTTGTCTCTCTCTTTTGCTGTCTTGTATTTGCATGTATCTGCCTTTATTTGTACAGCTATTATTCTGAGTGTGTGCTGCCTGCTTTGTGTGTTGCTCCTGCTGTGACAGATGGCGCGCAGCCCACGCCCAGATTAACAGACGCACATTAGTGAAATCAGGGTTCTGCGTGGTGTCTAAATCACTCTTCCTATCTGTTCCTCACTCCTTATGTTTTTGCCCTGTATGTGCCTCTATTTTACAGTTTGCCACTAAACAAGAGGTAAATAGGGATTCATTGAGATAGCGAACACAATAATGAAAGTGAAGCGAAGAGAGAGATTGGTGGCTTTCAAGACACAATCTGTAAAACAAATAAAACAATAACCAATACTGAATAAGCAATGGAGCGTTTGGAATGAAGTGGCAGTGACTAAATAAGAGTGACTGACTGAAATAAAACCACCAAAAGAAAGAGGAGGTTGTATGAGGTTGCTGTTGCTAGGGGAGAGTGGTTAGATTCAACAGAGAGGGAGGGAGAGAAGGCTTCCAGCATTATTCTCCATCAGCATAAGCACTGTCACCATGACTCCTACCAATGTCCTACTGCTTCAGTGGAAGATGTTGTTTCCATGGCAACCATTCATAGCCCCTGATATTTGCAGCAGAGTGAGGACACAGGGGACAGGGTGGATGTTATGTAGGGGGTGCAAACATATGGTGTTGCACAAAACGTAATGAAGGAGAGGGATTGGGAGAGATTTAAAATGACCCACAGCACTGAGTGAAGGACAGTAGGGTGGTGAAATGCACAAGTGCAAAGATTAAATTGAGTAGGAGGCAGTGAGTTAAATAAGCAAGAACCATGTTTGAAAGTGAGAGTTGGTAAGAGTTGGTAAGGGAGAAAAGAACAGAGGAATGAGTAATGGTAGGAAAGTGACCTACATTCACTGGGGCTGTGGTGTACTGCAGAGGTGGATGCAGGTTTACAGTTTTCTCTATCATCCTAGAGCTTATGAAACCACTCTAACTGAAACATCCACCAAAGAAGCAAGGTAAAAAAAAATACAGTTTTGATTAATTAGTTAATAGTAATTAACTGCAACAAACAACTTTAGAGCGAAAAATTAATCAGTGGTGAAAAAAGACTGAGAGGCCGAAAGAGACAGGATGAGACCCTTTTGATGGACTCATGCTGCAAGTTGCAGATTTAAGAAATCAAAACTGGTGGTAACCTAAATGTTTAACCATTTAGCATTTAGGAGTAGTAACTCATCAAATGGATTTTATCATGTCAGCTTAATCAGAAAGAAAGTCTGAGTTTAAAGGAGTAATTGTGATTTAAAAAGATAAAGACACTGGCAAAGAAGTTAAAGACAGTCAGATTGGATATTGTATGGACACTTAAAGATTGCAGTTTTCTAGCTCAGGTCAAGATAATGTGAAAATACTTTGAAGACAATAAGAAAGATGAAATAGAAGAGTCTAGAATCTGTAACTTTTCCACTTTCTTGCCTTTACCCCATCTATTTCCTATTCTCAACTCAGCCTTTGTGTTTTTCATCGTTACTTTGTTGTCGGCTTTTATAATCTTCTGCTGTCATTGTCTATAAATATCTTGCCAGTTCTCTCCTCCTTCTCTCTGAGTATGAATTCATTTCCTCTCATTTTCTTTTAATTGTCACAGCAACAGCATGTACTAATATTTTCTTTATACACAGATACAAAAAGAATCAAACATTCATGGTGATATATATCATTTTAAATATTCTTGCAAGATACTGCTTTCGTCTGCCATCTGCCACATGATTTAGGCCTGGTACACACATAAGGATTTTTTTAAATCTAATAGGATTTTTTTCTGTTTGAGACCTCATGCATGAAGATAAAAAATCAAGCATTTGATCATACTGTGTGTGCCGTGTGCCGATCGCATGAATCATAAAACGCATTACGAAAAGAGGAAAAAACAAAAAAAAATTATAAGTTGCATTTTTTTAGAAACTTATTTCAGAAAATCCAAGCCCAAGAACAACATTTAATCTGGAAAGGCAAGTAATTCAACTGCACAACAGCACAGAACAACCTCCTGAATATGTGTTTGGTATGTTAACAACACCAGAGTTTCCTCCAGGATTTTTTTTTTTATCTGTGAGGGAGAACTAGTCTCCTTATTATACTTAATGAACAGCTGACTGAGTCACTGAGAAAGTACAAAAATGTCTACATCACATTTGGCATTTAAAGACACTGACACCGGCGCGTGCACAACCCTGCCCTGTCACCGATGGAATTTTATGTTAAATATTAAATAACCAGGTCAATTTGGCATTGTACATAAAGACACAGAATCCATAGAATTCTTTATCCTTGGTGTTGCTTCTGAACATCTCCAACTGCTGCTCGATCCTGCTGTTTTCAGCTGCGTATTTTACCTACAGTTTGTAATCTGCAAAACGTGATTTTCTTCTTGGGGGCATTTTGTTTGTGTTCAGTCTTTCCCAGTCGTCTTTAAGTTAATGTTTTAGTTAATCTTTTCAGTGGTACAAGAGCAGCCAATACCATAGTTATCACAAATGTAGAGCGCCATCTCGCGGCTGTAAAGAGTAATGTTTACTCCTTGGTTCATGTCAGTCAGTATAAATTAAGTCGAACCTGACTATAAGTCGCAGGACCAGCCAAACTACTAAAAAAAGTGTGAGTTATAGACCAGAAAATATGGTGTATGCAAAGTGTTCTTAAAGTCCTATAGACTTTATACTCAGAGCTGGCAGTATATTTTTACCCTGAGCAGTGTCTTTATTTTATCACTGCAGATTTGTAAACATATGCTAATATATGCAGGTAGTCAGTTGTTTTCATCTACCACCAGAGTAACAAAAACATGGAGATATGAATAAGAATTAGATTCCTGAGTTGAGAGCAATATCACATTTTGTTTTCTTCAGAATGTTCACATGCACACATACTGCACAGCACAACACATTAGGTACAGCTGTCATCCTGTAAAAGGGTGTAGTCCAACTTTAGGGTTTGTTGAGTCAGGAAAATCACACATTGGGAATATTTAATTTTTTTCCTGCTTACCTTTTTCATGATGAGCATCATGTTTTATATTTGCATGCTTGTATTTCTTGGCACCTCTTCTTTCTCCTCATCTGCTGGTTATGTAACACTGCACTGCGCTCCATTGTGCGTCAGCCCAGCTCGCTGATGGTAGAGCAAGAAAAGAAAATGAATACAGTAGACATGGCAAAATAGAGCTTGGGTGATTTAAGTGACTGTGAAAACCTCTGGAGGCACAAGAGAGGTGAAGAGACATTCACACACCAAGAAGCTGGACTGAAGACTCCAGAGATCAAACTCAGGAGAGCATAAAGAAAACATTACAAGGTGTAATGCAATGTTACTGATGCAGTGCTTGTATCAATTCAGCATCATATACATAAGACAGCAGTGTTAAATAGTAAAGGTTGCATTGTAAGAGGCAGCAGATACTGCTATGAAATAGATAAACATCAGTGTCTCTAATGAGCCTCATAGTTATTGTTGATGAACAAGCTGTTTAATACTCAATCACATAAGTATTGCCATAAACTTTGATAGGCATGATTAAGACTCTCATCAATAACTGGGAGGGTTGGGTGTTAACCGACTGTGTTTTCACACTAGATTAGAGTAAAGGTCAGAGGAAATGAGTGGTAGACAGAGAGAAGCATAGGTGGCAGAACACAAAAAAACAGAAGATACGGTTGTGCAAGAGGAACAGAGAAGAAAAAATTTTGGATTTTTGCTCTGCAACAGCCATCAACAAATTAAGAAGCAGTGATCAGTGTTAGAGGAAGTAATTTTCTTACCACAGGGAAGTAACATATGCAAAGGAAAAGCAAAAAGTAATGGCACATGGGTTATACAAAGTAGGATTTTTAAAAGGGCATGAAAGGATCACATGTGCAGTTTACCTCTCAGGTCAAATTCTGGTCATTATCCATGACCACTAAATCTTAGTATATACATTCTAAGTACATACAGATTATTTATGTAAATGTACCAATATTTCCTTTTCAATTACACAAGAGTTGAATGCAACTGACCTGCACTGTTGCCTACAATTATACCATCTTTTTAAAACTTAGCACAAGATTTCTCCATTTTTTTATTTACTCAGTCCTGCTTTACTGTTTTCAGTGTCTGCACTTAGCATGACTCATCACTCTTCAAGGTGTTGTTTTGTTTTTAATGCAAGATTGCACATAGACACAGCTGTCTCATCAAGTTCCCACACTGAATTAGACAGGTCTTATCTTAGAACCAAGAGAGTAGACATTTCAGAGCAAACTACTGCCAGCTTTACAGTATTCTGTGTTCTCATCTAGAGTTTTGTGCTACTTTTCTTTCAACTGTGCGATTACAGAATCAGTCACATGCCTCTGCTGCAGAAGTCTGATAATGACTTCTCTCGGGAAAGACTAGTCCTGTAAATGAATGTAAAATCTTTCAATGTCTTCATGACCAGAGAGTACTGTCTGGATTTAGGATGGCCTGCCCTAATCTTGTCAAAGTCTTTGTCAAATGATGTGTTCTCTTTTCAGCTCTTGCAGCTGTGTTGTCACAATCAGTGAAAGCATGTTAGATTTTGAGAGAATATTGGTGTGGAACAACTCCAATGCATGACCCACTTACATCTCTTAAGGTGGCTAAAAATAAAAAATGGAACCAAACATACTGAAGACATCAGATAATAATGCTTTATCAATTAATCTGCAGAGTACTTACTCTATTAATCGCCTACCTCCCTGGTTATGAAGTCATTTGAGAAAATTGCGAAGGGTGTACTTATGGACATTGCCCAGGATAAGTTAGACTCTCACTTCACTTACAGATCAAGCAGAGAAGTGGAGGATGTGACAGGGATGCTTTTAAATAAGGGTTTTAAGCATCTGGTAGGGGCAACATCCTCAGGTTGCTTACTTTTCCAGCTGCATATTTTAGCAAATGATGAACATCTACAACATTAACTTAACTGATTTAGAGGCTGTTAAATTTCTTAATGGTGGTTACAGTGGGTTAGAGTGATTGATGTTTTATCTGATGTCTGTTTTTCCACAACAGGATCCCCCCAGGGCTGTGCACTCTTTTTTGTTTTGTACACAAATGAATGCCAAGGCATCACAGTGGGTGCCACATTACCAAATTTGCTGATGATCGTGTAATGTCAGTCCTTAGCAGTGTAATTGTATAATTTGCAAATATATGCAAATCGATTTGCAAAAGTGTAATGAAATAACATAAAAGAATGACCACCTCAGCTTCACGTCGGTCGGTTCACGCCTCCGTGTCATCCATTAATTTATGATAATGGACACCTTGTCTGGCATTATCCCTTACTTAATGGATTCACATGCAACCAGTCACATCACGTTTCACTGCTCTCAAGCAGCTGTGCCAGTCAAATGATAGGATAGAGGGTATAACTGTATTAATCCCAAACTGGGAAATTCATTAAAGGATGAAACAGTTAAACTTTGTGGTGCACCATGCTGCAACATAATTTCATGACCACATGTCTGCAGCTGCTTTTAACTTCACATGTCCAATGATAATAGAAATACATAAACATAATATATTATTTCATTCATTTTGCAACATGTTGAGGTGATATAAGATATTTCACTGATAATTGTATTTAATTCATTACTTAATTGAAAGAAATGTTACAGTAGCACTCAGACTGTTTAATCACATTGTATATATAGAAAAAACACACTCTTTACTAAACATTGAGTTTATAAGATATATCCAGATATCCAGCTCATACACAACATAACACAAAGTTTATTAGGTTTTGTTTCTCTTAATTTCTAGTCATCCAATTTTATTTTCAGCCAAATTATTGACAGCAAAAACAGTGTACAGTAGACAGCTGTACACTTTGTACATTGTGTGCAGATTAATAATTTATCTGTTGTGTTACTGAAGCCTTGTTTTGCTGCCTCCATTTCCTGCTTTATCTGAATGAACCTTACCTAACTATCCAGTTTGCACTGTACATTTTGTACGGAAAAACCAGAACAAATGTTAAGATCAGGAAAGTACCAGACAGTTGAAGCACCCCGCTTACTGGTCATTGTACTGCCACACTAATAGGATCCAATATGCCCAACTTTATATTCAAGTTTAGGGTGGCATTTGACTTGAAGTAAGCAAAAGATTAAATTACAGTGTAGTGTATAAATTCAAGCTTCGTGGGTAATAAAAGAGTAAGATCATGTGGAAGCTGGTATTTTTGCCTTAGGTACTGCATGAGGCCTGGCTTCTTTTCCCAGACACTGTTCCTTCTGGTTGGTTGGAGTCCTGTTCAGTTAATCTCCCCTTTGGTAAGAGCTCAGAGAGAGAGTCAGAAGTAAAGGGAATATATATGAGGCAAGTGTAGCAAGTAGGTCATTGCTCTGAGGCATGAACCAAGGTGACTGCGTTTCATTTTATTATATTCTGAACACTACATGCTCAAACTCAATAGAGAAAGGGTGCTTTCATTTTGAGCTATGGTCATGTTGGCTAGTCATGCCTTCTTAAATAGAGTTTATACTTACCAATGATGACATGGTGTTGTCTTTTTATATTCTGGTTTTTCTATGTTCCACCAGCAATATCAACAATTTATTAGGTGGAAGGTGGCATCCAAATATATGCATATTAGGTTAGTTAAACAGGTCTCTCTCGACACTGAACAATCTTTGACTTTAAAAGAAATGAGATATCTGATCATCCAAGCCACGATGATAAATCCTAGCCTACAAAATATAAGAAAAAAAAATCTGGCATCAAATTTAGATTAAAAATACTTTTGTACATTTCTGGAAATCTCTCTAGCAACATTACGTTCTTTGAAATACTGTAAAGCTTCGACCATTTAATGCTATCAGCGTATAATTCAAAAGTATTCTGAATGCTGAGAAGCGCAGCTTTGCGCTGATATACGCTACAATACGATACTGTAACATGCTGCTGGTATATGGCCGGTTAACTGGGGTCTTGATATAAAACACAAAAAGAAGCGGATTTTGGACAAAACAGAAGAAATGACACTTTTCATGTTCCAATTTTGTGTTTCTGGTGTGAAAAATGACTTACTGACTTCTAGACATTACTTTGAAACACAGACCTGCTGGGGACCCCACCTATTTCTGTGTTAAAATCTCTCAACAGGTTTGGACAAAACAGTTCTGTCTGTAGGGAGATGGGTAGGGAATACAACAAACAGTAGACAAAATAAAGAATAAAAAAGTATGTCTCAAAAATACATTATTTTGTTTTTGTTAAATCAGTCAAATTTTATTTGTTAAGCACTTTTCATACAAAAGACCAGCACAAAGTGCTTTACATAACAACAGCAAAAATTAAATACCAAATTAAAACTTTTTCCAACATTCAATCAAAAAATTAAAGATGAGCCTTCACGTAACTGAGTTATAACCTAACCAAAATTAAAAACCCACACCTAATAAATTTCTCTCACACACTCATACAGATAAAGCACAAAAAAGCTCCCCCAAGCACCCACCAATCCCATTTTCCACAAACTCCAATCCCTAATTTTAGGCTTGATACTGCTGTATAATGTAGGTGAATTCCTCTAAAATGCCTTAGTTTTATTTCTTAAATGCTTTCAAGCTCTAAGATAATGATGAAAATTCTAATATTTGATGACATGGTGCCATGGATGTTAGCTTTGGCTGGGAAGAGTAGTCTTATAGTTGTAGTAGTTACCTCCTGCATCTTTCCGATTAGGTTGTGCCATTTAGCATCTTAGTATGTCATGGTTAGCAGGACTTGTCCATAAAAGGGGCAAGGTTGTGCTATGTCTCTGATTTAATTTGTATTAGATGATTACATGCTGAACCATTGAGATAATTTTCCCCTAGAATATTTGTTAGAATTAAAGATATAAGTAACAAAAATATAAAAAAGATTTGTGTTACTTATATACAGCAATACAAGATGCCATTAATCTCTGACTCATAAAGGTAAAAGATATGCATAGGGTTCACAAGTCCTTTTTTGCAAGTCCAAGTTGACTCTCAAGTCTTATGGCTCAAGTACAAGTCAGGTTGTAAGTCACTTTCAGTTGTGATTAGTCATTTCTCATGATGCCTGCTTTCTGGTCTGCTTAAAAGACTGCATTATAATATTCAGGGAATTTAAAATCACATGAGGACGCATCTGTGTTTGTCTGACATTACGTTACTGATACTTCTGGGAAAACGACAACATAGACAGAAGCAGAAGATCAGAGAGATCATAGAAAACCCATAATAAATAAAAGATTGTTTACAACTCTCAAATTGCGAGTACGAGTCACTGGAATTGAGACTTAAGTTTGACTTGAGTCTGAGTCCCAAACTCCAGTCCTTATTTTTGCTGAAAAATGTTGCTTACTAAAAAGAACTAATTGCTTTTAATAAGAGACATATGCAAGCACCACATTGTTAACTGTAAATGGTCTGTATTTATATAGCACTTTTCTGTACCTGGAATGATACCCAAAGTGTTTCATACTCTACATCACATTCACCCATTCACACACTGATGGCGGAAGCTGAGCTGGTTGGTGCAAGGCACTAACCACGAACCATCAGGAGCAATTTGGGGTTCAGTGTCTCGCTCAGGGACACCTTGACATGAGTTAGACAAGTCAAGGATCAAACCGGCAACCCTCAGGCTACAAGACAACCACTCTACCCACTGAGTCACGCCGCCCCTATCCAAAGAACGTAGCTTTAAATGCTGATATACTTAACTTTTTTAAATTGAAGTAAAAAGAAATCAGTTTTCTAATTAATTTAGATCCAATACTCGCAGGCCCACTAAATATACCTTACAGAGACAAGAATCAAAGTTTGCAATATTTTCAGTGTCTGTGTTTACATTTAGTTTTTAATCGTCAGAAAAGTATCTGTTTAGAGGAGATTAACAAAAAAAAATAACTCTCTGTCAATCTCTACATTTCTTTCAGATGGTGAAGGAGGAGAAGTTTCACCTCCAATGGGTGCCGGTGTAGACAGCAACAGCTGGCACTTCCGCTATGGCCCAGGTGGCCCTGGTGCACCACCACAGCACCTGAAGCCTGGTGAGGTTCCTCCAGAAGCATTCATCATCCCTGGCTCCCCTGCCATAATATCTATCAGACAAAACCAGGGAGGAGAGGATGACAAGAGTGATTTCATCACATTTGGAAAGAAAGAAGAAGCAAAGAAGAAAAAGAAGAAAAAGAAGGAGAAGAAAGACAAGAAGGATAAGGGGAAGGATGACGATGAGTAGAGGAGCAGAGATAGCAAAGAAGAAAAGGGTGTTGCTAAAACAGAGGTACCAATCAAAGTCCATGGGCAAAAAGAAAATATTTAATCACCTGTTTCATTCATACCTAATATCACCAATAACATTTCAAAGCTCTCTTTTGGGTGATCCTGGCCTTACCAAGATATGTTTTACCCTAACCTCATTACTGAGGTAAATTATTGAGCTTAGCATTATATAACAAATTATACAATATCCAATAGAATGACTGATTTTTATCCACACCCCCGTGTGTACAGCCTGAGTCAACTCATGTCATCCTTTTAAGAAAGGAATTACCTCTCTTTGGCCTTGTCTTAAAGTTCTGTTCTTTGACCCACTGGACATGTTGGCACCTCTGTCTTATCCCATCCCCAACTGCAATGTGTAAACCATTCTCTCATCCTGGAGACCAATACTTTGTACAAGAATAACAAAAAGCTGTGCCAGCCAAGGAAAAGAAGAAACATGACAAAGACTGACATCAATGTATGCAGTCTGGAGCTGGACACACTACTTGTAAATAGCACAGGCAAGAGTCATTGTAACTAAGGCTAACATGGCACTGCTGCAGATTCCACCGGTGATTACTGACAGTATTCCCTGAAATCTCATTAAAAACATGCACACACGCATGCTTACACATTCAAACATGCAAACACAAACTTCTTAACCATGCCTAACTGGACACAGAAAGCACTCGAGGCCTAAAAAGAGGGAGACAATTAAAACAAGGGGTAAAAATGAACTGGCAAAAAGAAATGTGCTACATGACACTGCAAGCTCTTTGCCCTGCAAAGCCACCTCTGAGGCGCGCACTCTCTCGGGATGGAGGCTGCATCATTTGCAACCACTCTGTATTAGCTCACTACATTGGAAGGACACAAAAAGCTTCATCCACTGCTAGAACCCCAGCTGAGGAATGCAGAGACCACAAAAAAAAAAGAAAAAAAAAAGAAAGATGGGAAGATATCTCACGTTTTTCTCAGGATCACTGAGAGGAAAATGCAGCTGAGCTGGCTTGAGACTCGCAGTTAGTCAGTGGACTCTGATGAAACCTTGAAGAATATTAGGAGAGATTTTGATATCACCTTCTCTTCTTCCCCTGCTGCAGGACAAGCCTAATGCTTTCTGCTTTGAATGTTTGGTAGCAACCAATCCTTACCTAATGCTTTGAGTTTACAAATGCTTACCCTTCTGTTCTTGCCCCAAGCTACCATCAGCCATCTTCTCCTCATACCATTTATTTCACTACTCGTTACCCATCCTACTTATTCCCCAATAATGTAACGATAAGGTTTGCGAACTTGCTCTTTTTCATGTTTTCTTTAAAGAGATTCCTTACTACATGTTCTAGATTTTTTTCTTCTTCAAAGCTTTAATTGCTTCATCCTTTACATGTCCATGTTCATGTATCCCTGGACACTGATCTTAAACCTTAAACCTACCCACTCTGACCCCCTGCTCAGGATCAGTCTTGAGAATGGCCTGCTCTGAACATTGTGGTGTGCTAAAAACAGCATGGAGTAATGTGGACGAGGCCTAGGGAGGCCCAGTCGGGGCCCTGGGCCCTGAACCCTTGTCATATGTTTCTCAAGTGCAAAACGGTTCAGTGCTTTTAACTTGTGAATACTAAAGTATGTGGTTAATTTCCTGTTTGTAGCCACTGATGAGAGGATACCAGGTGGGATGAGGCTGATTACAGGGATTGAGAAGGACTGGGATAAATCAGGAGATGGGTGCTGTGGGCTGGCCCGAATCTACAAACTTGATTGTTTAGACACATTGAGTCACAATATTATCACATTAGCTTCTATTTACGCTTTAATGTTGTCTAGACTTTTTCACAGATTGTTTTCACATTAGAAACTGAAACTTGAGAAAAATATGGGCATCTAAGGATTCTATCCCAGAGCTATATCCCACTGACCCTCTCTCAGGAGGTTTTGAAAAAGGGGCACATGCATGCCTCAAGGCTTGCTTCTGTTGGTTCCCCTCCCTTTGCCTGTAACTTGTTGCCACGTCCCCAGAGTTTTGCGGCTCAGTATGATGTCACTCCATTAAGTGGCTGCTGCATGTACTGCTCTAAGGAAACACATACTATATAGAGAAAAATATATATATAGATAGATGGTTATGATTTTATTATTTTGTATTATCAATTTTCTTCATTACTCACACAGGAGATACTTGTATGTATGGCTGTCTCTGCCAAACATCTATGTAATAGAGTCTTCACGCTCCACAGATGTTGTATGGCATCCACTAAACCTCTCTTTAGATATTTGTAAATGCTATAGTGTGATACCTTTCAGCGCAAGTTTATCATTTTTTATTTTACCAACTGATTTGCTTTTGAGAACAAGCAAGAAAAAACACTCTGTGTCTGTCTTTGACATGACGATGTAACTAACACTATTATTGTAACTGAAATATGTATGAGCTTATGAAGAGCTTTCACTTCCCTTTCACTCTTATAAAAAGAAAAAAATGAAAGAAAAAAAACTGTGTGAAAAGAAAAATAAATAAAATGACAAAAAAAAAGTTATATGTTAGTGTATGCTTGTATTTAGTGAGTGTTCATGCTGTCATTTTTCCCAATGTATGGTGGTGAACTATGGTGGCAATGCGCTGTCCTAATGGATCAGCAGAGATCTGTTGTAAAACCTTATTTGTACACCCTCTCATCAATTGTGATAGTGGAGTAGTGAAATTCATTTATTTCATTTATTTTCTGACTTTTTATTTTACCTATATGGATACCGTTGTAATGTGTTTGGTTTATAAATCACTAATAAAGTTTTCTTTCTTAAAAATGCATCTGAATTTATTGTCTTAAGTGATTTGAATAATAACATTAACTGAAAGGTAGCTTGATGTAATAGAAGCCTTGATTAAACATTACAATTGTATTTACTTTCCAGATTGCTGGAAAAGAATACATCCCTGAAAGAAATACAGGGTGTATCATCTCCCAAGGCAGGACAGACACTGTCTGCAGGCTGCTTTCCTCTATTAGACATGTTCACTTCACGCTCCTTTGTGTGGACTAACAAGCAGTCAGGAAGGATAACTCCCTCAGAGACAGGCAGAATGGTTCACATAGCTCAGTTTTCCGCCCACTGAAAGCCTGGTCACAGATGGTTCAAATGGTCCCATGTGAAAGGAAGCTTCCAGCTTCTGACCATTTAATAGATGGACTAAGTAGATTTATTGTGTCCCAATTGTAAACACCTGGTTCAAACAATGAAACTCATAAAATCAGGCTATGTGCAACTCTGGGTCAAATCTAGGACTCCTCTGCTGGAGCTAAATTAATGACTAATGACAAGAACACAATAAATGCAGTTTGGTGCTGTATTAGAAACATAACTTATAACAATTTCACACGGTCACAGAAAACAACAAAATAATATAGAGAAAAAAAAACAGGCCCAACACAAAATCTTATGAAAGAAAAACAAAAGGATCCCGGGGGAACTTTAAAGGTATGTATGTTGTCCTCTTCCCATGCAGAATGTGCAGGAAGGCACTTTCTGAAATTGTGTCCTACCAAATGCAGATTCACAGTTCATCCACAATCCAGGGCAAATCAAACTCCCTTATCTTTATTACTTGGAATGATATATCTTAGCTGGGCTCACCACGGGATCCTCTATCGGGAAAGCTCATCAACTGGATGGAACTAGAAAAAAAAAAAAAAAAAAAGAAACACTGACCTGCGCAAAGCAGCAGGACAAGTCATATTTTCCCAAACATATTGCAATAAACAACAGAAACAACATTTTGTCAATGTGACTATTTGCCTTTGTCCACATTCCATAGTGTTCCAGGAATCATTCTTTACTAGTATGAATATTCGTACCAGGAGCAATCAAATACGGGGCTGCTTGGGATCTCTAGATGACTGCATTGTGCCACGTGGGAAACTTAAGTGAAGAAAAACTTAATGAGTGTACTAAAATTTAATAATACATGCACTAGTACATTCAGTGCCTAAAACAGAAATTATTCAAATATACAGTATATATTCCACACACGGACTTTTGTTAACAGACACGTGATGCTAGCTTAATTACGGCGCTATTAGCTGACCAGCAGTTCGACTGTTTGGTTCACCAAATAACAACACAGACTTTATTCAGGCAGCTGAAGTCTGCAGTACAGCTATGAAAGTAAAATAAACATTAAAACCAGAAAGATTTCCACATTTTTTTTTATTTGATTAGTGTAATAAATATATTTGAAGACTTTCTAATGCCTGAAAGGTACATAATTCTGGTTATTCAAAGGCTGCTCATAAATTATATGAATTCATAGAATCTCCTCTGAAATTTTTGCTTTTATCTTTCATCCAGGGGAAATATGATGAGAGAGGTTCAAGAGTTCATGCTAAAGAACTGCTTGTAAAAAAAAGGAGAAAAAACAAACCACATCTTTTTTTCACTCCATCTTGGAGAAATAAGTTTCCATGGTTACAGCTATTTAGGGAAAAGTATAGTAACAGCTTTATGTACTTTGAAAACACATTAGGCTTGAAACAAGGGGAGCCCAGGAAGAGGTCAAGGGTGTGTTCTTTGTCATATGCCACAGACAACAGTGATTACTGTAGGAACGAACTTTAAGCAACACCACAACAATGACTGTGACAGAGCAGAACTTCTATATAAAATACAAAAACATTCATTCTCTGTACCACTTAGTCCATTACGGGCTGCAGGTAACAAGCCTATCCCAGCATTTAACAGGTGAGAGGCAGGGTACACCCTGGACAGGTCAGCAGTCTATCACAGGGCCAACAGAGAGACAGACAACCATTCACACACTCACTCCTAGGGAGAATTTAGAGTAACCAATTAACCTAACATGCATGTCTTTGGATGGTGGGAGGAAGCTGGAGAACGTGGAGAGAATCCACACATACACAGGGAGAGCATGCAAACTCCACACAGAAAGGCCATCGCCCCCCAGGTTCAAAGCCCCTGCCGAGGCTCAAACCAGCAATCTTCTTGCTGTGAGGCTGTGCATATGCTTTAATAAATAACACTTAACTACCACATGTTCTAAATGCTTCTCGTTATACATTCCCCTGAGCATTCACAAATTGTTCCCTAAGTTTCTCTGAATTGTGGGTTATTTGCATTATACAAACAAATAAAAAAAGAAGCCAGTTGACTCTGTTTAGAAAGTACCCTGCAGTGTTTGGTCTGCGCAGCAGCAGATCCCTGCCTAATGAATATGGATCTACATTATGGCAGAGTGAATAGAATGGTGCATCAAAGTAGTGGGCCTCTGTGCACATGCTCTGTATACACTGGTCAGAACCAACATAAATGGTTCAAACATAGCATAAACACAAGCTTACTTGGTATGCATATAGAGTATGGGAGGGCATATAGAACAATGAAAAGCAAACTAACAGATAGAGGCCAAATAGGAAACTATGCAGTTATTTTACTAAATACAATGGTCTAAAAGCATAACAATAGTTGTAGTGCATGCTTTATCATTGCAAACAGCAATCTGAATGGGCTTGTGCAAGTGCTTTATATGCCTGTTGCCAACTGCAGTGACTCAGCAAAACCATCGTCCTACCAACAAAGGCAAAATGGAGGGACTTATATGAAAATGCTGAGATTAATTTTAATAGTAACATTGGCCTGTGGCAAAAACAGCATTACGCATCTCACTGTAGAGACATAATGTGTGTGGAGGTGAAAGTTCAAGAGTTATAAAAAGGATGAGACTGACTGAATATAATGGCTTTGTGAATAACAAAGATTAGCTTATTTAAGCTATCTTACTGGGTGTTTAAACACAAACTGTATCCCAGTCCAAATCTGGCCTCGAAAGTTGGTACTGTAAGAAGTTTCTGTGCCCTTTCCTTTTCTTTCTTTCTTTCTCTTTTTTTTTTTAAACTAAAATTCCTATTTACACCAAAACATTTCTTTAAAGGAGAAAGTTATTTACGCCAAATGACTCACCCTATCTTCAACGTATAACATGGAATGGTCTCTGAATAAATAAATAGGCTATTGCAATATATTCCAAGACAATCTATATAATGCAAACCTCTCCCACAAATAATAATTTGGATCCAATGTTAGCCACTAGAAGAATAAAAACAATAACTAGACCCCATTATCAAAATTTCCTCTGCCCATGGTAGCTTATATATTGTTAAGACATATAGTCATAATTTGATCATGTGCAAACGTTTTTGCATTTATAGCCTATGTAAAAGTGGTAAATCTTCTAATAAAACAGAGCATTTATTAAATTCCACTTGGAGTTAAAATAAAAAAATAAAGGACAGTCCCTCTGTAAAATAGAGGTAGATTAGAGCTGATGGATTCACTAAATCAGTGCAAACAGGATGTGGGCATTTCTATGAACACAGCTTAAGAGACTCTAGCATATAGCCGCTTGTTTCCATTTATTCTAACAAGGGATGTTGCCTTAGATTGTTGAGTGTGCTTGCAATATTAGAATTTGCCATTTTAGAGCTTGATAGAAACGATTAACAGTGAAGTGAATGACAGAACACCTCTCTGTATGAAAGTATGAGGACTACACTGCCTCTTCCATTCTTGCTTCACTTCCTGAATATGGTGAAGTGTTGAACAAAAGGCGCCATCTCCTGGTCAGAATATTAAAGCACGTTGTACCTCGGATACATGATAATGTGGGCTGAAATTGCAATTTTGAGGACAGTTTTTCATCTCACAGTTTTCAGAAAAAATGTCACAGATGGTTTTCCAGATTATGAATGTTTACTGTTAGTTGACTTCAGCTTAATATGACCTTTATTGCCTTGATTAGGCCTGTCAGAAAAAAATAAACTACAAATCAGTGAATAAAAGAAATCTGATAACGCTGTCAATAGATTAAGAAAATTGAGAGATTAATTATGATCTGTAATTAATTAATCTAATTAGTATTTAATCTCACCTAAAAATTGCTGCGTGAAGCCCTTATCTTGAGGTATTTTCATTAAATTAGAAAGATTGATATAACAAAAAAAAAGTTATATATAACAAAATAAAGTTATTTGTTGTTTTTATTAGACTTGAACAGGTGCAGTCCTAGCAATTTACATATTGCTGTACTAGTCCCAAGTGTGCCTGCAACCTTTAGTTTCAACCACTGGGGGGAATAGCAAACTGCCTGGTTTCTGTTTTCATGACTGTAATCGCAAATGAGTTGAGGCTCCACTCACCATCAATAAAGTGTCCGGTCACCTCCAAATAGCTGTGGTTGCCAGCTGAGGTCCAGTGATCTCCAGTTATAGCAACATAGTTGGGCGAATCCTTTGCTAAAATCTCAAGTTTGTTTTTCTTTTCGCCGTCGTAGATCTTGATGATTTTGGTCGTCACTGTAGTCCTCCAAGCTGGCTTGTATGGGTCAATGGACGCAGTTTGCAACAGCTCTGTTAACCCCTCGTCTTCCACTATGTTTATCGGCCTGTAGTTCATCGCTATCCACTTGGCAATCACATTAGTCAGCTTGTTGGTCGCAGACTTGCTCATACGCAGCGTGTTCTCCTCGGTTTTAGTTTGGCGAAAAGCTTTGCTATGGCTCACTAATTTGCTAGCATCTTCGGTGCTAACGTTAGCTGTGGCTGCACTCGCGATAGGGTGCTTTGCGTTAATGTTGTAGGCTAAACTTGAGTTGCTTCGGTGGTAAGCAAAAAGGTATATCACTCTACCTTTATCAATGGTGCCGTCAGGACGTTTTTGAAAAGCAAATTTACCATTGACTGTCACCTCTTACATGCTCCTCCATTTTCACGTCTCCCACTAACGACTCCTGACCTTGCCCCCCAAACTTAGACAAGAGCCTATCAGCATGTTGCTGACAGTCACACTTATAGGCAAGTCACACTATAGGCAAGTGTGACTGACCTTTGTTTTTTATCCCCGTTATTGTTAAAAAAAAAACGCAACTCGCATACAGTAACAGTAAAATAAAAGATTAAAAAAATCGATTAACGCGATTAAAAGACATAGGTCGCTAAATATAACTGTGGTTAATTAATCTCAATTAAAGCGATACCCTGAATGAAAGTACATCAGAAATATGGTTCTGTTGTGGATAATAAACATACATACATAAATACACACACACGCGCGCACACACACACACACACACACACACACATATATTGAGTACACCCCTCACATTTTTAAAAATATTTTATTGTATCTTTTCATGAGTCAACACTATAGGAATTAAACTTTGACATACAGAATATTAGAGTTTAGTTTCTATAGGTTGGTGTTCTGTATATCAAATTTAATTTAGGTATATTTTGTTTCCCGTCTTGTTCTCCGTCTCTCGATGTATGATTGACTGACATGGCAACCGTGGCAGAGGGAGGGGTTATCGGCCCTGGGCTGTAATTGGTCAAGCCCAGAATCAATCATGACTAGTGGGTCGATCTATCAGATTTGTGTACCAATAGGTATCATACCTTTAATAATTAGTACTATTAGTAGCCAAATAAATAAATAAATAATATTAAAAAAAAAAAAAAAGAAAAAAGAAAGAAAAGAAAAGGCCTAAAATGGGGTATGCCCGATGGCCAGTCCAGTACTGTGACCAGGTGTGTCTTAAAATATTGATCAATGGTGATTGGTCTACTGGCCATAGCCCTATCTTAGGACGACAAATACCCCCAGAAGAGCTGAAGAGAACATGTCTGTGACCTCTCAGGATGAGCCAACAACTGAAACTTCTCAACCACAACCTCAGCCTAATCATGTGAGTATTTTTACTGTTGACATCATATCATAATGGCTCTGGAGATATAACAGCAGCATACATATCATGATACTGGACATGGTCCTGCTGCCACTCACAAATAAACCCATTCATGCAGGGTTTAAAAATGCATTCCCAGCGCACACACACAGTACAACAGTGACTTTCACACGGCATGACTATAAGAAGCTCCCTGTGGTGCTCTAAATTGGGTGGAGCAAAAAGCATTTTCAGCATTCAGCCAGGAAGTACTTGCTCACTTTAGTTACAAGAGATGGAACACCCCTTTCAGAGATCCAAGAGGTCTAATAGAAGAGTGTTCATGCATGAAAAGTTCATGACATGTGTTCCATGTCACATTGTTCCCTTATGCATCAAGTTCCTAAGATGCTGCACTCTCTAAAGCAGGTTGATATTATGCCACTGTTAAGATGTTTTTTCCTCAGGTTTGTCTCTGTTCAAATAATTTTGTAATCAGTCACACAAGTGTCATAAATGTGTTCAGATTTATTTGTCAGAACTGTCTTGTGTTCAGTGTGTTTCAGGTCCCAAATGCTTCTAAATGGTTTGTATAACACAAGATCAACATTGTACAGGTGTCAGAAGGATGGTATGTATGTTCATATCATCATTGTTTGTTAAAATGCTTTTCAATATGCAGTTTTGTGCCTGTCAGAATTGTCTTGTACTTAGTGTTTTTCAACCCAGATGCTTCTAAATCGTATTTACTACGCAAAATCAAGTACCTTATAGTGTCATAATGGTAGGCATTGCATGCGTTCTTGTTCTCAAGTTCTCCAAGTTCTGCAGTTTCATTGTTGCATGGATGTAATGGGAAATTTTGCCTGTCCTGTGTGACCATTCGGTTTGGTGGTCTGGTGGAAAATACATAGCAGGATTTGTAGTCTAGCAGATTCTTTGAAAGCTGTCCTGTGATGTGCCATGCAAGCTTGGTCAGAGATGCTGTCATCATTTGATGAGAGCTACCATCTTTTAGACCTGAAAAACAATGGAGGTTTAGTGATTCCATCACATGGCTCAGTGAAGGTTTGTTCATGTTTGTTTGTTCTTGTTTTTTGTCTTTGCACATTGAAGTTGTTTTGTTATTTTTTTTTTCTATTCTTCAAAGTGTCTTTTAGCTTCGTGTAGAGCACTATATAAATATAATGTATTATTATCAATATTATTATTATTTTAAGGGGCTAAGAGCTGAAGAAAGGGTAATTCACCAGGCTTCAACAAAGCAAGCTCCAAAGGTGTCAATAGTCACACACATAGTCTGGGAAGAGACTGGAAAGGTCAACGTTTTTCTGCTTGGGGAATCACATAGGAGACACAGTTTGGTATTGACAACCATCATTCCAACTTGTTGTCATTAGTTGTGTCTGTGTTTCTCAAAATAAGGCTGCACCACATTGCCAAACTGACCACCCTTGACCTGCAAAAAGGTGGCATGAGGAAAAAATTTATTAAAACAGTCCTCTTTCAGGAGTTTTAGCTGTAAAGCCTCTGTGCAATACTTTGTACATTTGTAAATATGGTTTGAGATGGGGATGATGTGTTCATGTGTAAACTTAATGATATTGATACTCTGATTTATTCATTCATGTTTTCCTAATATATATATATATATATATATATATATATATATATGTGTGTGTGTGTGTGTGTGTGTGTGTGTGTGTGTGTGTGTGTGTGTGCGTGTGTGTGTGTGTGTGTGTGTGTACACTTGTGCGTGTTTATAGTTTTAGCAATATACATGTCATACAGTCTATAAGAATCTTCCTTTAGTGGTAATCAATATAAATCCTTTGCTCAGTATGTACGAAATTTGGACCGAAACTAAAAAAATAAAATAAATAAATAATAAAAAAAAATGCGTGAACATCAGTTTGGTATTCAGAGTTACGATGGATTTCATGCACAGACACTGGATTGCGCCAGTCACTGAGTGGGTACCGGTACAAGATGGCGGCACTACAGCTCGTCAGGGCTAGTAGCAGTCAATGTGGTTTCTGTTCTTTGTTATGGCTATGGTCTGGGCAGTCTAAAGAAAAATGGCTCTGATTTTTTAAGCAACATTACTTAATTTGCCAGCCTTTTCGTTCGCTGATGCGGAGGGTTAGGCAGCTGTGATTTCCCGAACAAACTTGATAAGTTATAGCTACAATGAGGACACACAGCTATCAAGGTAAGAAAGACGTAGCTTAGCGAACTAACCGCTAGCTACAACATATAATGTACATAAACATAGTAATAAAGAAGCCTAATTTAGTGTGCTAAATATTCGGCATATATATGACAGACATGGTACAGAGCTATAAAGGATATTCTGGTATGTGTTTGGCATTACAATTTGTGAAACAAAACATGCTAGGTGTTCACATTAACACTTAAATTATGCTTTGCTTTTACATGCCTATTGTATCAAATATTGTCAAGGGACATGTAGTGGTCAGAGCTAGATGCTTCAGGTCCATGAAGAAAAATGAGGAACCGCACAGACTGCACGTTTGGAAAAAGTCCGAAAGACAGTTGGCTCATGTTCATCATGGAAGCAATTCTGTACCTTGGTTCAATTTAAAATGGATTAACAGAAATGCTTTTTCATTTTCAGAATATAGTTGCATTTTTTTACTCAAATAAAATGAATAATAAATATTACTAACTGCATTTTCATTTTACCAAAATTCAATTTGAAATGTCAAATTTGAAAATTAAAATGCACTAGCAGAAAGGCTTTTTCATTTCAAGGCCATAAATAAAATAATAAAATAAAATAATAAAATTGACTCATAAATAAAATTAATAATACATCATCCAAACAGCATTTTATTTTCAACTTCAAAACAGCTATTTTTATGACACAACTAAAAAGAAAAAGTAAAGGACATTGCTTTTTATTTTCATGTCTGCCCCGCAAAACATGTTGCAAAATTCAATTTGAATTCGCAATCCCAGGCGGCGCAGGACAGTGACGTCAGTGTCCGCCCTTAGTCTTCTAATTCTTCGGCCGTCTGACCGAGCTATGCATCTAGTATGATAGAGGGCGGTGTGCATGTCTTATACTGGAACATGAAAGAAGGGTAGAGCTTGAAAGTTGTATTGGTACCAAAGACTGTCAGAAACAGCGGAAAGAGCTCCACCATGTCCAAATCTATGCCAGAGCTGCACAGAGCTTATTTACAAAATAAGCAGTCTTGGAGAAGAAAATGAAAATGCATTTTGTATTATTTATTATTCATTTTATTTATGCGCAAAAAATGCAGCTATATTCTGAAAATGAAAAAGCATTTCTGTCAATCCATTTTAAATTGAAATAAGGTACGGAATCGCTTTCATAGGTCATGAGTTCGAGTTCCTGTTCCTTTCACATACATGGAAGCTCCTGAACGACTGAGAGCTTACCCTAACATCTCCCTGTTCAGTGGTTACCATTTCTCTTTCGTTGCGTTTGCAACATAGTCTGTGTTTTATTCTGCTGCTGTTGCAGCTCATCTTCAAACTAGATATTACTTGATTAAAGCTAATCATGTTATAACATGTATTAATTTATATACATGCTAAAAACACTTTTCTGTTTTAGATATCACTGGTGTTGAAAAGGCTGAGTTGTTGGCTTACTCCTGTAGTTGTGCAGCTGGTAAAGGTTTTTGCAACCATGTAGTTGCACTTCTTTACCGGACTGTTCCTCCTGTACTGGCCTGCACAAGTAATTTATATAGATGGCACAAACCGAGAACACAGGTCAAAAAAAAAAAAAAAAAAAAGAAACAGTTGAACCCATTGTTTTTTTCTGTTGTAATATCAGTATTATCAGCATATCAGCATTATATCAGCATTCTCATAACTACATTAACTATATAGTGAGGATGACCATCTATCTCTCTTTTTATTATGCTGTGCAGCCATTTAGTCTTTTATTCCCACCTGTATATTATTAGTGCCTTGTGAAATCGGTTGTAATCTCAGTATTACTTGTGCCCAATATACTTTTTCTCTTCTAACTTGTTTGGAATATTTTTGTTGGTAATTTAAAACAAATATAGGCTTAACCTCTACCAATTAGTAGTATTGACAAGTTATGTACAAATCTTATCTCTCACAAATCTGTCCTCTCGTGTCCTACCACATTGCTCACCTGTCCTTTTATTTATTTATTTTTTAGTTTATTTGACATATTTCTCTTTTTATTTCTTGTAAGGGGATCCATCCTGAACCTGCCAGTGAGGTGGTGGTGTGAAAGCCCAAAGCTGCGGGAAAAAAATGTTTGCAGTCCACACTTTACAGAGCTTACACAGGTATAATTTATTGGTTAATGTTTTTATGCTTGTAATGTTTCCTTTATTATAACTTAATAATAATAATAATAATAATAATAATAATAATAATAATAATAATAATAATGGATTAGATTTATATAGCATTTTTTTCAGGGAGCTCAAAGCACTTACATTGTATCCATTATTCATTCACTCCTCACTCATACCTGGTGATGGTAAGCTACGTGTGTAACCATAGCTTCCTTGGGGCAGTCTGACGGAAATATGGCAACGAATCTGCGCCTATGGCTTCTCCGACCACCACTGAATATTCATCCACATTCATACACCAGTGATCAAACCAAGCGGCTATCTCCGCCTGTGAAATGTGAAGCCTATGTGGAAGTGCAAAAAATTGCAGTTTACCTCTCATCCGCTAGAGGCTGGCTCCAAAACACAGCAAATCCCAATAGACTCCCACGTTAAAAAGACCAACTTCACAGCAGAAATAAACATGTTTAAAGCCTGGTACAAAAATCCATTTTAGGATTAATAGATCTGTCTTTTCATGACACAACTAAAAAGTAAATGTCAAGGACATAGCTTTTTCGTTTTCATGTCTGCCCCACAAAACATTTTGCAAAATTCAGTTTCAATTAGCAATCCCAGGTGGCGCAGGTCAGTGACGTCAGTGTCCGCTCTTCGTCTTCGGCCCCAGTCTGACCGAGCTACGCATCCAATACAGTTGAGGGCGGTGTGCATTTCTGACACTGAAACATGAGAGAAGAGTAGAGCCATTTTAGGATTAATAGGTCAAGTTTACATTAATGACAACTGTGAGGGAGGTGAATTTTTTTTCTAAGTAATCAGTTTGGATGTTATTCAATCTTGAAATTTGGTATAATTAGGGGCGTGTCAACAAGCTTCACGATCGAACTGCCAGCTTTCCAGTTATTGGACGACCCGCTCTATCTAGCCACTGCCGCCCTCTTTTATTACATAATCACAACTTATTGTGATTATGTCACTCATGTGTTTGTAGGACCACTTCCTGATCCAGACATCATGGCATCGGGAGAAAAACTATGCCAATTGGAGTCCCAACCACTCAAAGCTCTCTTTTTCGATAGTCTCTCAACTTTGGAGCTTGTACCCTCCAAATTTGGGTCTGTGCCACATGGCTCACCAATGTCTTATCAGTACCCACCTGAGAAGTCCTGCGGGTGCATCATGCTGCACCACATGGCTTCAGACTTTTCTGTTCTTCCTTTGATGCTTCAGTGTCTTCCCAACATGTGTTTTGTGCCCACACTCAGTCAATTCATGAATCTTCAGTCTGTGTAAGTGTCACTGGAAATGTCTTATGAAATAGAGGTTGGAACCAGAGAGCAGTTCAGATGTCCTGTGTGGATACAGCTTTGACAACCAAAGCTTACTGCTAGTCTTTTCCGTGGTGCTTGCTGAGGAAGTGCAGAGGAGAAGTCTGCTGCCACAGCACTGCTGCCATTAAGCGTGGCCTACAGATGGAGTCAGAGGTGCTGGCAAACTATGCTGAGCTGATGACGGTCAACGTGCTTTCTGTTGGATTCATCATTCGCCCCGAGACATCATATTTTGGGGCAAGTCCAGATGGCAGGGTGTATGACCCATTAGAATCATCCCCATTTGGACTGGTTGAGGTAAAAAGCAGTATGAAAAATGATGTGTCCCAGGTTGCTCACCTCAAGGTTCAGAATAGCTGTGCAAGTCTGAGGCGCTCACACGCTTACTGTTGGTAGGTAAAGGGTCATCTGGCAATCACCGGATTGGAATGGTTGACACGCTTACAACAATAACTGTTGAGCGAGTGTAGCATGATGAATCTCTCATTAATCATATGACTGGATATCTTCTACTTCAACACCTTCATTGATGTGTTTATTTCAATACAGTAAGAATAATAAAATGAATAAATTACCCTTTTGTTCCTTCACATTTTAAATGTTCGGTCTAGTTGTGTGAAACATTGTAAATAGTGTAAATAGTTATTTCTCATGAAAACTACATAAATTTGCTAATTTTATTAAATGATTGGAAAATTTGGAAAAAACAAATCTTTGTGTTTTTCTTGACATTTATTGTTTTGTAACTTATGTTTTAAAAAATGCTTTTTTGTTACGGTTACAGCTGCATGGTTAGCAGATAATATAAATTAAAAACTGGATGTCATATTTGCAAAGTATGTTGTACTACCTACATATTTGCAACCATTCCTAGTTTGAGTTGGATATTCAGTTTTTAGTGTAGCTATAAAATGTTAACTTAAACAGGTCTTCAGGTTTTTTGTTTTTACTAGATCTTGTCAATTTCCCTTTCTACTTTTCCTTGCAGTTCCACTCAGTATTTCCACAAAACAGTACAGTATTCTGTTCAAGTGTGTTTAATCAACCCTTTACAGGGCAAGTGGCCATATTTGATAACTTCATTGGTCCTACAAAATGCCTTTGCATGCGGCTCCATGATGTTATCGAACCACAAGGAGTTGTACCCACCATTCAGCAAGGATCAGGCTATGACCCATGCTTAACTGAGAATGACTCTCAATGCAAAAATGACAAGAAACTGTTAGTACTTACCACTTGCATCTTTAGAACTGCTATTATTTGAGAAAAAAGTAAGTCCTGAAATATCCCCTAATATCACAGTAACACTCTTCATTGTGACTGAAATTTTTACATAACCAAGTATTTCAGTGAGTGCCCTATAAAGGGCTACAAATATGTTTAAAATAATTCAAAACATTTAAGTAACTTATTGCATAACACTAGAACATGAATGATTTAGTCTTCCAAACAAAATGGGCCTTTATAATTTTCCAAAACACAACAGTTATGCCAGATCTGATTGACAGTTCCCTTTTAAAGTGAGTGGCACAGGAGAATCCCAGATGTGGTAGCACTTGACTCTGCTGCTCGCTCCACAGTGATCCACAGCCGAGCAGTGGCTTGGGTCTCCTCTGTCTCTTTCCTGCTGAATTGACCAGGATTTCTAAATGGTGGAATGGTTTAAAAGAGTTACTTAACTATCATAGTATATGTGTTCTGACTAACTTTATTAACAATAGAATTTTATTTTTAAAAAAGTTATTGTTTTAATGTGAGATTATGAAATGTCTTCTTCCAAAATGCAAAGGTCATTTATCCAAGTGATAAGAAGTCTTTGTTTCTGGATGCTCATGGAGAATCACAGGAAAAAAAACTGAAAAATGTCTAAAATCAACAAGGTGATAAAACTACAGATATATTTCAAATAGCCTGTTTAGGGAAGACTGAAAACTCATTCTTTCAGATCAGCCTTTGACTCTTGATAGTGATGTTACTTGAGAAGCTTGTGATATTTATAATTTATGAGTACTGTGTTTTTATTCTTGTTTTTATCTCTATCTAGCACTTTGACCAACTAAAGTTGTATAAATAAAATTTCATCGATTGATTGAAATACTAGCCATTGAACATGGGGAGCCATATAAACCACATTAATCTTAGCATCCGCACTTCCACTTTTATTATATTCCCTTGTTGTTATATTTGACCACCCAAAACATCTGGTGATAATTGTATGTAAGTGAGTGAAACGCTGCCCAAAAAACTGGACAGAAAAAAGTTACACTTCTTAAATGAGCAAATTAAACGAATAAAGAATATTTTACTTAGTGGGGTTGCTCTAAAAATTACAGAAGAAGCCTACAGCTCTCAAATAGGCTAATTTGTTGACATAAAAAAAACAACAATACACTGATGCTAGATGTGAAATGTCTCAGAAATTATTACAATAACACCAGGAGATTTCGCTTGGACTTGTACGCGTCCATGCGTTGGGCATCTCGGCAGACATGCTGTTCTCTACCGGACGAGCAGCGTCTCTAGCTGCATCGCTGCAAGAGGGAACGTCTGGGCAGGTCAAGGCAGCGAGTGCACGTCTATCATGTGACCTACAAAATGGAGATCTAAAGTATTATTACTTTATTATTACTTTGTCAAAGTGGACAAAAGGGAACTTTGGGCATCAAGGGGCCAAGGGGCAGGTGTTCCCTTTGCCCCGCACCAGCCCTCCGCACGTGTAGGATATAGAATATGTGGAGTTTACACACTGGCGAAAGTTTTGTGACTGCTTGTGTAAATAGTAAAAAGCGACTCATGGTGTCGCTGTCGACTAGTACAATAACAGACATATCCACCCACTGCGTTAACGTTTTTATCAGTAGACACCGTGCTTACAGCTGCTGTGATATAAGCTCTGTTTCCGAATACAGTTTTTTTTTTTGGAATATAGGTTCTTCAAATTGTGGAAGTGTTTTTTTCTGAGGATGATAGACAAAGGATTTTCAGCGCATCTTCCAGTCCTAGGCTATGCCTTCTTTATTGTTACCCTTCACCTTGTTAACGGAGATCTGAGTTATTCGTTTCCAGAGGAGATAAAACGAGAGTCGATTATTGGAAATATAGCCAAGGATCTCGGGCTTGAGCTAAGGACAATATCTTCCCGAAAGGTCCGAGTCGATGTTGAGGGGACTCGGAAGCGCTACTGTGATATCAGTATTAATACTGGGGATTTAATAACGTCGGAGAGAATCGACAGAGAAATCCTTTGTGGCAAGAAACCTTCGTGTGTCGTCAAAGTAGATCTGGTGCTAGAAAATCCTTTTGAGCTTCATCGTGTTAGTCTCCATATCCAAGATGTGAATGACAACTCGCCAAAATTCAAAAAGAATTTAACTGAAATGGAAATTGGGGAATCTGCTGAAAAGGGTACCCGCTTCTCAATCGAGGAGGCCCATGACGCAGATATAGGTCAAAATGCTGTTCAGCGGTACAGACTTCAGAAGAACGACTTCTTTATTCTCGCTGTTGACAGCACAAAGGTTGAACTTGTCCTGGAGAATAAACTCGATAGAGAAAAAGAAAAAGAAATTAATTTACTTCTCACAGCTTTAGATGGTGGATCCCCACAGAGATCAGGTACCGTAGTCATCCACATCACTGTACTCGATGCAAATGATAACGCCCCAGTATTTAGCCAGGATGTTTATAAAGTCAGTCTGCCTGAAAATTCTCCTCCAGATACAATGGTGATTAAGGTCAGTGCTACTGACCTAGATGAAGGAGTGCACGGAGAAGTGACATATGACTTCGGTCATTTGTCTGAGGACGAGGTAAATGTGTTTTCTATCGATCATAAATCGGGAGAAATCAGAGTAGCTGGTGCGATTGACTTTGAAGAAATTAATTCTTTGGAACTGAGAGTACAAGCTAAGGATGGTTTAGGGCTAACCTCTTACGTCAAAGTGTTAATAGAGGTTACAGATGTAAATGATAATGCACCAGACATTTTCCTGAAATCCCTATCCCACCCGATACCTGAGAATGTGTCACCTGGCACAGTGGTGGGCATCATTAACGTGCAGGACAGAGACTCTGAGAATAATGGACAGGTCAGCTGCTCTATTCAGCAAGGCGTCCCTTTTAAGTTGGTTACTTCTATTGAAAACTATTATTCCCTGGTGACCACGGGACACCTGGACCGGGAACTAGTCTCTGATTACAATATTACAATAACTGCCACTGACGAGGGCTCTCCACCTCTGTCCTCCTCTAAAACTGTTCAGTTATCTGTAGCTGACATCAACGACAACCCACCTGTGTTTGAGGAACAGTCATACAGCGCATATGTGACAGAAAATAACAAACCTGGCTCCACTTTATGTTCCATTACTGCTCGAGACCCTGACTGGAGACAGAACGGTACAGTGATTTATTCTCTGTTACCTGGTGAGGTGAATGGTGCACCGGTGTCCTCGTATCTGTCTGTTAACGGAGACACGGGGGTGATCCACGCTGTGAGGTCGTTTGATTATGAACAGTTCAGGAGCTTTAAAGTCCAGGTGATGGCCAGAGACAACGGTTCTCCTCCACTCAGCAGCAACGTGACTGTCAATGTGTTCATATCTGATGTGAATGACAACTCTCCTCAGATATTGTACCCCACCACGGAGGGCAACTCCTTTATGACCGAGCTGGTTCCCAAAGCTGCACACGGAGGCTCCCTGGTGTCCAAAGTGATAGCAGTGGACGCAGACTCCGGACAGAATGCCTGGCTGTCATATCACATAGTAAAATCCACTGATCCTGGACTTTTCAGTATTGGTCTCCACAGCGGAGAGATCAGGACACAGCGGGACATTTCAGAATCTGACAACATGAAACAGAATCTTATTGTGGCAGTTAAAGATAACGGACAGCCCTCTCTGTCTGCCACCTGTTCCATGTATTTACTTATTTCTGATAATTTGGCCGAGGTACCAGAACTGAAGGATATCTCATATGATGAGAAGAACTCCAGGTTAACATCTTACTTAATCATCGCGCTGGTGTCTGTATCCACATTTTTTCTGACCTTCATCATCATCATCCTGGGTTTGAGGTTTTGCCGCAGGAGAAAACCCAGACTGTTGTTTGATGGAGCAGTTGCCATCCCCAGCGCGTATCTTCCTCCTAACTACGCAGATGTTGACGGCACAGGAACTTTACGCAGTACTTATAATTATGACGCCTACCTGACAACAGGATCTAGAACCAGTGACTTTAAGTTTGTATCATCTTATAGTGACACCACGCTGCCTTCTGATCAGACCCTGAAGAAAAGCCCAACCAACTTTTCTGATCCTTTTGAAGATTTGAAGGCATGTGAAGAGGTAAGGCAACTTTCTTCACTTCTTAGTAAAATCTTTTGGTTGTAGTAATATGGAGATATGTTGATCTGTGAATGATGGCCAGTTTTCACGTCCACAAAATCTTAAAGTCTGTTGCATTTTTCTGTTTACGGGAGCTCTTTGAAAGCATATTTGCTACGCTGCCTTAAGACTACATGATTAAGTCTGTTTTTTTGTTTTTGTTTTTTGGAGTAACTGAAGTAGAACTAAATATAAAATTCAGTAAATTGACTTTTGATGAGTGAATAATTGTAATGTGAACATTGTCAGCGCAAAACTGAGCATACTGGAAAAGACAATACATTCGTAAGATTTTATTTAATTCAATAATTGGCATGTACGGAGCACCCATTTACAGTCCATAACTCTACATGCCCATATACATTTCTTTTCATTCTTTCTTTATGACATTAACATATTTGTCCTTATCGCGTGTAACTGGTGGAGGTTAAGGTTTCGTTGACCGAGCTTGGAAACTGCATACCATGTTCTGATTACGGTTTAGACTTAACTACAATGCATTCTTCCCAGTTAAATAAAATAAATAAAAAAAAACTAAAAAGAAAACTGCTAATGTTTGGTTTTATGGACTCTAAAACAGGGTGGACACAGCGGTCAAAGTTTTTCTATCTTTCGTCATGCCAAATCACAAGACAGCTGTCCATGGTGCTGAAACACTACACTGGGACTAGTCTAAATTAAACGCCTGATTGAATACAGCGGGAGTGGAAAAAAAATTTTATTAACATACTTTTGCATTTTTTTCTAATGTCTTCTTAGTTGCGTCCCCTCACTGCATTCCTATGGAGTTTTTAATTGCTGGTGTAATACAGCATTGTAGTGTTGGACGTGAAGTTATATCATGTTGTGAGGGTCAAAAAATGACAGCAGTGGATTTTTAAGTATAGCTCTCGTTCAATGATGACCAGCGCTTTGAGGCCACCGTCAGGGCTCTGCCTAGACGTTCACTGTGTATACCGAGAGTAAGCAACGAAGATTTAATGTTCATTTTAACGCCAAACATGTGATTTTAAATAATGGCTGAAAACGTCTTTGTATGTTGGTCTGAAGCTTATAAAGTGACTCATGGTGTCGCTGTTGCCTTGTAAAAAAAAAAAAAAAAAAAAAAAAAAATCAAAACGACCTCCACTCCAGACACTATACTACAAAGGCAACGCCTGCAGATATCTCAAAGAGGATGCGGAATATCCGAAAATTGAAGATCACATTGCTGTAAAAGCTTTGATTGATGTTTATTTCTGGCTTATTTTGATTTTTCGCTGGGGACGGAATCATCTTTACCATCTGAGGATATTTATCGGTCAGAATGGGAGAAAAACGATTTTCATCTCTCGATTTGACCCTCTACTTTGCTTCCTTTTTCGTTACACTGCACATCATTTATGGAGATCTCAGTTATAATATCCCAGAGGAGATGAAACGAGAGTCGATTATTGGAAATATAGTCAAGGATCTTGGACTTGATCTGAGGACATTATCTTCCCGTAAAGCCCGTGTGAATTTTGAGGGGACTCGGAGACGGTATTGTGACATTAATATGAATACCGGAGATTTAATAACGTCGGAGAGAATCGACAGAGAAACTCTTTGTGGCAAGAAACCGTCGTGTGTTGTGAAAGTAGATCTGGTGCTAGAAAATCCCTTTGAACTTCATCATTTAAGTCTTCATATCCAAGACGTGAATGACAACTCGCCAAAATTCAAAAAGAATTTAACTGAAATGGAAATTTGGGAATCTGCTGAAAAGGGTACCCGCTTCTCAATCGAGGAGGCCCATGACGCAGATATAGGTCAAAATGCTGTTCAGCGGTACAGTCTTCAGAAGAACGACTTCTTTATTCTCGCTGTTGACAGCACAAAGGTTGAACTTGTCCTGGAGAATAAACTCGATAGAGAAAAAGAAAAAGAAATTAATTTACTTCTCACAGCTTTAGATGGTGGATCCCCACAGAGATCAGGTACCGTAGTCATCCACATTAATGTACTCGATGCAAATGATAACGCTCCAGTGTTTAGCCAGGATGTTTATAAAGCCAGTCTGCCTGAAAATTCTCCTCCAGATACAATGGTGATTAAGGTCAGTGCTACTGACCTAGATGAAGGAGTGCACGGAGAAGTGACATATGACTTCGGTCATTTGTCTGAGGACGAAGTAAATGTGTTTTCTATCGATCCAAAATCGGGAGAAATCAGAGTAGCTGGTGCGATTGACTTTGAAGAAATTAGTTCATTTGAAATTAGAGTACAAGCTAGAGATGGTTTGGGCCTTACCTCTTATGCAAAAGTGTTAATAGACGTTAAAGATGTAAATGACAATTCGCCAGAAATTGTTCTGAATTCTCTTTCCCACCGGATACCTGAAAATGTGTCACCTGGTACAGAGGTGGGCATTATTAACGTGCAGGACAGAGACTCTGAGAATAGTGGACGGGTCCGCTGCTTTTTAGAACAAGGCGTCCCTTTCACATTACTTACTTCTGTTAAAAACTATTATTCCCTGGTGACCACAGGACAGCTGGACCGTGAACTAATGTCTGATTACAACATAACAATCACTGCCACTGACGAGGGCTCTCCACCTCTGTCCTCCTCTAAAACTGTTCAATTATCTGTAGCTGACATCAACGACAACCCACCTGTGTTTGAGGAACAGTCATACAGCGCATATGTGACTGAAAATAACAAACCAGGCTCCACTTTATGTTCCGTTTCTGCTCGAGACCCTGACTGGAGACAGAATGGTACAGTGATTTATTCTCTGTTACCTGGTGAGGTGAATGGTGCACCGGTGTCCTCCTATCTGTCTGTTAACGGAGACACAGGGGTGATCCACGCAGTGAAGTCATTTGATTATGAACAGTTCAGGAGCTTCAAAGTCCAGGTGATGGCCAGAGACAACGGTTCTCCTCCACTCAGCAGCAACGTGACCGTCAATGTGTTCATATCTGATGTGAATGACAACTCTCCTCAGATACTGTACCCCACCACAGAGGGCAGCTCCTTCATGACCGAGCTGGTTCCCAAAGCTGCACACGGAGGCTCTCTGGTGTCCAAAGTGATAGCAGTGGACGCAGACTCCGGACAGAACGCCTGGCTGTCCTATCACATAGTAAAATCCACTGATCCTGGACTTTTCAGTATTGGTCTCCACAGCGGAGAGATCAGGACACAGCGGGACATTTCAGAATCTGACAGCATGAAACAGAACCTTATTGTGGCAGTGAAAGATAACGGACAGCCCTCTCTGTCTGCCACCTGTTCCATGTATTTACTTATTTCTGATAATTTGGCTGAGGTGCCAGAACTGAAAGATATTTCATATGATGAGAAGAACTCCAAACTGACCTCTTACTTGATCATCGCGCTGGTGTCCGTGTCCACCCTTTTTCTGACTTTCATCATCATCATCCTGGGTGTGAGGTTTTGCCGCAGGAGAAAACCCAGACTGTTGTTTGATGGCGCAGTTACTATTCCCAGTGCTTATCTTCCTCCTAATTACGCAGATGTTGATGGCACAGGAACTTTACGCAGCACTTACAATTATGACGCCTACCTGACAACAGGATCTAGAACCAGTGACTTTAAGTTTGTATCATCTTACAATGACAACACACTGCCTGCTGACCAGACCCTCTCTAAACATCCATCTATCTTTGGCGATCCATTTGAGGATTTGACGACGCCTCAAGAGGTAGGACAATTTAAACACACGTCACCGTCCACTTTTCTCTGTTGATTGGGCTGTCGCTCTAATGACTCTCTGTCATTTGGGGTCTCAAATTCCAAACTGTTTTTGAGGGTTTGCATGCCAATTTAGTTATGTAGGTTATTTATTTATGTTTTTATTTATATTTTCCACAAATGCTTACTGAATGACCCTGAACAGGGGAGGGATGGATGGATGGATGGAAGGAACTTTAGATGGTGGATCCCCTCAGAGATAAGGTGAAATAATTATTTATGTAACTGTACTGAATGCTAATGATAACACTCAAGTGTTTAGTAAGGATGCTTATAAAGCAACTGTGCTTGAAAACTCTCCTTTTGAGTGCAATGGTGATTAATGTTAGTGCTACTGATATAGATGATGGAGTGGATGGAGATGTTACATATCATTTTGGCCATGTTTCCGATTGCACTCTTAATGTATTTTCTATCGATCCAAAATTGGGAGAAAAAGGGGAAGTGGTGCTGTTGACTATGAAGAAATTAGTTCGTTTGAACTGAGAGTACAAGCAAAAGATGGTTTAGGACTAATTTCTTACATTAAAGTGTTGATTGATATGACTGATGTTAACAATAAAGCTCCAATGATATATTTGATGTCACTATCCAAGTATCCATGGCATTCCCTTTAACTTGGTTCCCTCTTTTAAAAACTACTACTCTCCTGTGACCACAGGACGCCTGGCCTGTGAACTAGTGTCTGATTACAACATTGCAATCACTTCTGAATCTGACAGCATGAAACAGAACCTTATTCTGGCAGTGAAAGGTAACGGACTGCCCTCTCTGTCTGCAACCTGTTGCATGTATTTACTTATTCCTGATCATTTAGCTGAGGTTCCAGAACTGAAGGACATTTCTCATGATGAGAAGAACTCCAAGTTGACATCTTATCTAATTATTTCTCTGGTGTCTGTGTTCACTTTTTTTGACCTTCACCGTCTTCATTTTTGGTGTGATGTTTTGTCGCAAGAGAAAGCCCAGACTCAGATGGAACAGTTGCCAGTCCCAGAGCTTATGTCCCTCTTACGCAGACTCTAAAAATGTGACACTAATGGGTTAGCTTTTGAGACGAAGCTTTAAAAGAAGATCTTATGGAGCATACGTGGTCTTAAATCTGGCTTGCCACCGACTGTATTATTCTGGTAGACAGTTTTGGCTTTAGGGCACGCTCTCTCATAGGCTGTAATCAAAGTTTATTTGCTCTCATGCCAGTTCATGAGAGATGCCAAAGGTAGGTCATCAACTACAGCACTTTATAAATGTTTTCTGTTAACTCATCTGGATTTATATGCAGAACATTTTAAATAACAAAATGGTTATTAAAAACAAAAATCTAACGAGATTTAGCTGTACTTGTTCAGTTAATGTCAAAATATTTGTGCAATTAATTGCCTAAAATAACAAGTAAATAACATTAATAGCGTGACTAAGTTCATATTGTCTGTTTCAATTGTAGTTGTAAAAATTATTTTGATCAAAGAGTTTAAGGAGTTGTAATGTAAGGAACTTTTCTTCACTTAACACGTACTGTTAACGGCCTGCAGTGACCCAGTTGTATGTTTGACAAGTAATATTTTCTTCCAAATCAGATAATAAACAACATCACACAAAACAAGCCAGCCAATAATTTTCTACATAATGCAGTTAAGATTTTAAAGGTTGCTTGGACCAGCAAGCCTAAAGTGTAGCTAAGCTGGCTATACATATACTTGTTGTATCTGTTGTTTGTGGAATTGCAGTGGGGATTGCCCATGGGCTTGAAATTGTTTTATTGAAATCTATTACTGTAAGAGAAAGAATGTGAACCATGTTTGGATACATTATGTAAAATCTTATTGCACAGCATTCTTTCTTTGCAATATAATTATTGTGATATTGATTTTAGTTCTTATCTAATGGGCTCACGAATATTCTTTACAATTTTCTTAGTCTGTATATATTTGACATAATAATGGTGTGATCCCAAGCCCGGATAAATGCAGATGGATGAGTCAGGAAGGACATCCTGTGTAAAAAATGTGCCAAAGGAACGTAAAAATTCATCCTACGACTTCTATACCGGGTCAGATGGAAGCGGATGATTCGCTGTGGCTACCATCAGGCTACTCTTATTTTTTTCATTTTCATCAAGAATAGGATTTTGATTTATTTACTTGATGTTAGTTTTCAAATATGAATTTATTCTGGATATTATTAACTGGTAGTGATTCAGCACTTTGTTACAGCAGGTCAAAGGTGAAGAACTATCATTGATGTGCAAAACAAAAGAAAACAAACAAACAAACAAAAAACTTAATCTTAATCCTCAAACACGACGGAAATATGATTTGTCCATCGTGAGCGTCTTCTTTAAGATAATGTTAAATTTTTTTTGATAGCTGTTCTTTTTTTTTTTTCAAAGGAAACACGCTTTCACATGCTTGTAAATAAAATTGATCATACAGACACACATACAGGGAAAAAGCAGGCAAAGATGATAGATAAATTGATTGATTTTATTGATTGGTTGATTGATATTGAGTCTTTTAATCAGGTTTAAAAGGGAAAATTTGTTGATGTTCCTCGAAACGCTACATGGTGCTGATGACTGCTCTGTTATTTCAGGTGCATAACAAAACCTTTAGACATAGCCTTAAAACCATTTAATTTACAATGTTATGTGGAAATGAGGCACTGCGCGTTGGTTGTGGCAGTAATTGGCAGATTTTAATTTTTTTATTTGTAATTTTTCTGATAAACTCACGGCGTCGCTGCTCACTTGCGGATATGAAAAAGAATACTTCTCCCATTACAAATCAGACTACATGATCAGACCTCCCACTACTGTTAGAACGACATTAGTCTATCAGCATTTATCCTCAAGTCTATTTCCTCAGCGGAAAGAGATTTTGCTCATGTGTATGTAATTTCGAAATAGGCAATGGAATTCAAAGGATATTTCTTACTAGGGTTTTACGCAGTTGCTGTTTTTGTCCACATTACCACCGCAGACCTCACATATTCCATACCGGAGGAGATGAGGCCCGGATCTATTGTTGGAAATATTGCCAAGGATCTTGAACTGGATGTAGGGACATTTTTCACTCGCAAAGCTCGAATTGACACCGAGGAAAACTATCAGCATTATTGTGATATCGATCTAAAAACGGGAAATTTGATCATCAAGCAAAAGATTGACAGAGAGGAGCTCTGTGGTGAGAAGGTTTCTTGCATTCTGAAATTTGAATTAGTCCTGGAGAGCCCCCTGGAGCTGCATCGCATTTCACTGCTCGTCCAGGATGTAAACGATAATTCACCCGTTTTTCCTAAAGATACAGTTAAGTTAGAAATAAGTGAATCAACTGGCAAGGGTGCGCGGTATCGTGTTAACGAGGCGCATGATGCAGATATTGGACTAAATACAGTCAAACAATATAGTTTACAAAATAATGAACATTTTCGTTTGTCCGTTCAAGATGGTACTGATGGATCCAACACAATTGAGCTGGTGCTGGACAAAGAGCTAGACCGTGAAAAGCAGAATGATTTAAATTTCACAATCATTGCACTGGATGGGGGAAGTCCACAAAGATCGGGGACAGTAATTATACACGTAACTGTCTTGGATGCTAATGATAACGCACCTGTTTTTAATCAGACAGTTTATAAAGCGAGGCTACCTGAAAATTCCTCTGTTGATTCTGTAGTGTTAACGGTAACTGCCACTGACGCAGACGAGGGAGTCAATGGAGAAGTGACATATGAATTCAGTCGCATCTCCGAAAGAGCAAAAAAGGTTTTCTCGTTGAACAGCAAAACTGGAGAGATTGAAGTGACAGGGGCTCTTGATTTTGAGAGTAATACTGAATATGAAATGCGTATTAATGCTAAAGATGGTTATGGACTTTCTTCTGATTCAAAAGTAATTATTGATATTATGGATGTGAATGATAACGCTCCAGTGATTTATATGAAATCTCTCTCTAATCCAGTACCTGAGAGCGTGTCACCTGGTACAGAAGTGGGCATCATCAATGTGCAAGACAGAGACTCTGAGGGTAACGGGCAGGTTCGCTGCTTTATTCAGCAGGGAGTCCCTTTTAAGTTGGTTCCTTCTGTTAAAAACTATTATTCTCTGGTAACCACAGGACAGCTAGACCGTGAACTAGTGTCTGATTACAACATCACAATGGCAGCCACTGACGAGGGCTCTCCACCTCTGTCCTCCTCTAAAACTGTTCAGTTATCTGTAGCTGACATCAACGACAACCCACCTGTGTTTGAGGAACAGTCCTACAGCGCATATGTGACAGAAAATAACAAACCTGGCTCCACTTTATGTTCCGTTACTGCTCGAGACCCTGACTGGAGACAGAACGGTACAGTGATTTATTCTCTGTTACCTTGTGAGGTGAATGGTTCTCCGGTGTCCTCCTATCTGTCTGTTAACGGAGATACTGGAGTGATCCACGCTGTGAGGTCGTTTGATTATGAACAGTTTAGGAGCTTTAAAGTCCAGGTGATGGCCAGAGACAACGGTTCTCCTCCACTCAGCAGCAACGTGACCGTCAATGTGTTCATATCTGATGTGAATGACAACTCTCCTCAGATATTGTACCCCACCACGGAGGGCAGCAACTTCATGACCGAGCTGGTCCCCAAAGCTGCACATGGAGGCTCTCTGGTGTCCAAAGTGATAGCAGTGGACGCAGACTCCGGACAGAACGCTTGGCTGTCATACCACATAGTAAAATCCACTGATCCTGGACTTTTCAGTATTGGTCTCCACAGCGGAGAGATCAGGACACAGCGGGACATTTCAGAATCTGACAGCATGAAACAGAACCTTATTGTGGCAGTGAAAGATAACGGACAGCCCTCTCTGTCTGCCACCTGTTCCATGTATTTACTTATTTCTGACAACTTGGCTGAGGTGCCAGAACTGAAGGATATTTCATATGATGAGAAGAACTCCAAGTTAACATCTTACTTGATCATTGCGCTGGTGTCCGTGTCCACCTTTTTTCTGACCTTCATCATCATCATCCTGGGTGTGAGGTTTTGTCGCAGAGGAAAGCCTAGACTGTTGTTTGATGGAGCAGTTGCCATCCCCAGCGCGTATCTCCCTCCTAATTACGCAGATGTTGACGGCACAGGAACTTTACGCAGCACTTACAACTATGACGCCTACCTGACGACAGGATCTAGAACCAGTGATTTTAAGTTTGTGTCATCTTACAATGACAACACGCTGCCTGCTAGCGAGACTCTCAGGAAAAGCCCATCAACCTATCTGGAGGACTTTATCGATTCAGATGATTTTGCACAGGTAAGAGCGGTAAAATGCCAATATTACATTTTTTTAAATCAAATTGACAGATTTAAGTCTTTTAAGTCTTTTATAATTTCTTTCTTTTTTTAATACTCGCTTTCCGTTGGGTTGTTGAGGTTTGTTCTTTCGGCATATGATTGGTTCTAGCTATAGTCAAGGTTGTCATCTGTCAGAGTGATTTAATTAAGTTGGACTTAATCTTCACATTTTCAGACTGGAAATAGAATGCAGACATAACAGTTTTGCATTTAATAACTCTTTACACATCTTCTCAGTACCATCCACACAGAAATACGTTGTCTCTTCTAATGAAGCCATAATGCGTTTTCATTTGTCATCAACAATTTGCCAACAAACTGATTGAACCTTTTGTTACGTTTTTAATGTGTCTATTTATTTATTTAAATTCACATTATATTTATTTTCCCCAAACAGAAGGTGTCTTACATATGTGCTGTTTCTGGCAGGGAATCATTGCAGTTTCAAAAGTGTCAATTCAACCATATGAAATCCTTTTTTGTTAACTTTTGTTTTTCCTGTGTGTCATTTACTAACTGGCTCTGACTAGTTTAAATGATTTTGATTATAATCTTTTTTATTGCATTTCTCAAAATACTTAAATAGTCTTTAAACAATGTGTTCCCGTTCCTCGTCTCAGCGAATCAAATCTTCACATTTTTCCCTGTTGTATAGTTGTCATCGTTTTTGTTGTGACCAGTTCCTGTGTATATCTGTATATATATATGACATGTGGTGCAGTTATGCATCTAGGATCTTGGTTGTTTTATTCATTATTTTCTTTCTGAAAGTCAAAACGAGTTGTTTTCTTGAAAGTTTGAAATAAGAAGCTGTATAAAATCAGTGATTTTTATGATTAGACTCTGTCCGTGGTACTGAACATCTGTAAGGACAGCAGTTTAGAGACGTGACTGGTGATGTTGCTACTGATATAAACTTTTCTTCAGAGATATGACTTTTCAACGCACGAGAAGCAAAAACAATTTAAGGTTTTCGTTTTGTAAGATAGTTGTTACACCTAACTATTTTGTTTTTAATTCATTGTTTGTATGGTGTCAGTGCAACACCGTTTGGAAGTGCTGACATAAATATAGAACCCAAACTGTTTAAAAACCGTTGCTACTTCTTAGCTATTACATTCAAGAGAAAAACCTGTAGTTTAATATTTTAAGGTGATGCTTTGTGTTATGTCTTCCAGTAGGAAAATGTCAATTTCGTGCTGTTAAATGGTAATCTTCGTTTCTATTTTATTTATTTCCGTTTCCATTTTTTTTAAATCGCATGCTGTGTGTAAAATATTCACACCGTGTCGCTGTCCACCATATTATTTTGAGCAGCGGTATCAGTGCTATGCTGTATAATGTTGCCGCCCATAGTTTTTTGGCTTTGTGTTGGATGGAGACCCAGAGTCTCATTGTTGGCTTTTTTCTCTTTGGATTATTCCACCTCAGCGGCATCTGAGGGCTCAACTGAACACCGTATGAATTGTCTTTTTAAAGGATATTGGTCATTTTGAACAATGGGACATGACGGATTTTCAGTGCTTGGCCTTCTTACTCTCTCCCTCGTCTTTCTGCATTCGATGCAGCCCGTTTGTGCTGAGTTGAGCTATTCTATCAAAGAGGAGATGAGACCAGGAACCGTCATTGGAAATATAGCCAAAGATCTCGGTGTGGATATTAATACCCTGTCATCTCGAAAAGCTCGCATTGATTTAGAAGGGAATAATGAGCGACTTTGTGTTGTCAATTTGAAGACGGGGGATCTGAGTGTTGTCGAGCGGCTTGACAGAGAGGGTCTTTGTGGCACTAAACCATCGTGCATTTTAATCCAGGAACTTGTGCTGGAGAATCCATTAGAATTGCATCGTATAAATCTGCATGTTCAAGACATAAATGATAATTCCCCCGAATTTACAAGAGATTTGATTAGAATGGAAATAAGAGAGTCCGCAGAGAAGGGCACTCGTTTCTTAATTGAGGAAGCACACGATGCGGATATTGGGAAAAATTCTGTTCAAGGATATAGTTTACAAAAGAATGAAAATTTCATGTTAATGACTGATGGGAGCAAAGTTGAACTTGTTCTGGAGAATAAGCTTGATAGAGAGACACAGCAAGAGATTAATATGTGTCTTACAGCTATTGATGGTGGCTCTCCTCAGAAATCAGGTACTGTATCAATACATGTTACTGTATTGGACGCTAATGATAACGCCCCAGTATTTAGCCAAGGTGTCTATAAAGCCAGTCTGGCTGAAAACTCTCCCCTCAATACTGTAGTGATTGTAGTAAGTGCCTTGGATGCAGATGAGGGGGTGAATGGTGAAGTGACTTATGCTTTTGGTCACGTTTCAGAGACAGATGAAAAGGTATTTACTATTGACAGCAAAACTGGAGAAATAAGAGTGATTGGTACCACAGACTTTGAGAAGAAAAAATCGTTTGAATTACGGGTGATGGCAAAAGACGGACTTGGATTAAGTTCTTACGTTAAAGTTTTCGTAGACCTAATTGATGAAAATGATAATGCCCCTGTTGTATATTTAAAGTCTATGTCTAATCCGATACCTGAGAACGTGTCACCTGGTACAGAGGTAGGCATCATTAACGTGCAGGACAGAGACTTTGAGATTAATGGACAAGTCCGCTGCTCCATTCAGCAGGGTGTCCCTTTTAAATTAGTCCCTTCTATTAAAAACTATTATTCTCTGGTGACCACAGGACACCTTGACCGTGAAGTAATGTCTGATTACAACATTACAATCACTGCCACTGACGAGGGCTCTCCACCTCTGTCCTCTTCTAAAACTGTTCAGTTATCTGTAGCTGACATCAACGACAACCCACCTGTGTTTGAGGAACAGTCCTACAGCGCATATGTGACAGAAAATAACAAACCTGGCTCTACTTTATGTTCCATTACTGCTCGAGACCCTGACTGGAGACAGAACGGTACAGTGATTTATTCTCTGTTACCTGGTGAGGTGAATGGTTCCCCTGTGTCCTCCTATCTGTCTGTTAACGGAGATACTGGCGTGATCCACTCAGTGAGGTCGTTTGATTATGAACAGTTTAGGAGTTTTAAAGTGCAGGTGATGGCCAGAGACAACGGTTCTCCTCCACTCAGCAGCAACGTGACCGTCAATGTTTTCATATCTGATCTGAATGACAACTTTCCTCAGATATTGTACCCCACCCTGGATGGCAACTCCTTTATGACCGAACTGGTCCCCAAAGCTGCACACGGAGGCTCTCTGGTGTCCAAAGTGATAGCAGTGGATGCAGACTCCGGACAGAATGCCTGGCTGTCATATCACATAGTAAAATCTACTGATCCTGGACTTTTCAGTATTGGTCTCCACAGCGGAGAGATCAGGACACAGCGGGACATTTCAGAATCTGACAACATGAAACAGAACCTTATTGTGGCAGTGAAAGATAACGGACAGCCCTCTCTGTCTGCCACCTGTTCCATGTATTTACTTATTTCTGATAACTTGGCTGAGGTGCCAGAACTGAAGGATATTTCTTACGATGAAAAGAATTCCAAGTTAACCTCTTATCTAATTATAGCGCTGGTGTCTGTGTCCACTTTTTTCCTGACATTCATTATCATCATCCTGGGTGTGAGGTTTTGCCGCAGGAGAAAGCCCAGAATGTTGTTTGATGGAGCAGTTGCCATTCCCAGCGCGTATCTTCCTCCTAATTATGCAGATGTAGACGGCACAGGAACTTTACGCAGCACTTACAATTATGACGCCTACCTGACAACAGGATCCAGAACCAGTGACTTTAAGTTTGTTTCATCTTACAATGACAACACGCTGCCTGCTGACCAGACCCTGAAGAAAAGTCCAACAGATTTCCTTGAGGCTTTTGATGATTCTGACAATTCTTCAAAGGTAAGATTACAATTAAATTAGCAGTACTGATATATATGTTTGGCTGAAATTCTTCAAGCAGCAACGATGAAATGAACACATCAGTTAAGTAACATGTAAGTAATTAAATGCTGTAAAGTTTTAATTAAATTTACCCAATCATTCAGCCATGATTTTTTTTACTTTAGAATTTCTTCTTCTACTTCTTCATTTTCCTCTTATTCTTTGTATTCTTCTTCTTCTTAAGCTCAGTTAATGGCTGAATTTAAAATGATCTTTACACCAATAAATAACATTTAAACTTAGTATAAGTAAACATGACTATGCTGCAATTTCAAATAAGTTACACAAAAATGTGCTTTGTCAGTTGAGAACAACATAGGTATGAATCAGGAACTAATGGATAGTTAGCAAATACTGGTGAACACACAGTCCAGGCTTATTAGTAGTCTAATGGTAAGTTATCAGTGAAACCAAAAAAGAATGAATCAGGAACTAATAGATAGTTATCAGGAGGTTAAAAGAGGAACGAACCCGGAACTAATGGTCAATTAACCAGCATTTACTGATGAACATGAACTGTAGGTTTGTTAAGATTTTATTTGGCATTTGTACACATACACTTTGTCTGGGTACATTGGAATTCTTTATCAGAACTTAGATATATCAATGATGACATGATAGTTAATATAAAGAAGGTCAGGTAAAGACTGGAAAAAGTATAATCAGTGAAAAAACTAGACTCATCCCCTGAGTATTGAATCAATGCTTACTCATTACTTACTCTTTTTGTATACCTTATTGTCAAGTGAGACATCATACTAAGTACATACTAAGTACTGAGTCATTAGTTAATTACTACCCCACTCTTAATCTCCAATTCTGATTTTCCTGACCCTTGGGGATGCAATATTTTTATAGATTAAAACCCAAGTACCACTTTAACTGAAATATAAAAGTTTTTACTAGTCCTACAGATCAATTCCAAAATTAAGTGCAGTTATTAATTCATACATGCAGTGTGAAAACACAGTAAAAACAGTAATAAATGGTATGTTCACATAATTCACTTTTTAACATAACAATGAAAATATTAATAAATGAGAACTCAACATGTTTTTTTATATATATATATATATATTTGTGGGTAAAACACACTTAAAACACTTGATGTCACAAAATCTTTGAGTTTCCTGTATTCAGTTTCTTGATAAAGCCCACAAGTGGGTAGTCATCTGAGTATTTCTGCGGATGATAGGACTCAGGGCTGTACTGGAATTCTCAGGTGTATAGTGTGAAAAGAAATGGTGAGAGTACAGTCTCCTATGGTGCTCCAGTGCTGCTGTCCAACTTCTCAGACACACAACTTTTCACTCTGACAAATTGTGACGTGTTCTGACTATCTGAAAAAGGTAGTCAGTTATCCAAGCAATTGGGAAAGAATCCAACTGAAGCAGATAGATGATGATGTCTGCAACTCCATGCCCACAAAGGTCAGAAAACTGAAAAAATCCTGACAGATGTAAAAAAAAAAAAAAAAATATCAATGATTGTAATATGCTTTCATTTTAATTGTACACTTAGCAATTGGTGTGTGTGGTGGTTAGCACCGCAGCCTCACAGCAAGAAGGTCACTGGTTCGAATCTCGGCTGGGGGGAGGTTCAAACCTTGAGGGCGGTGGCCTTTCTGTGTGGAGTTTACATGTTTTCCCCGTGTATGTGTGGGTTCTCTCCGGGTACTCCGGCTTCCTCCCACCGTCCAAAGACATGCATGTTAGGTTAATTGATTACTCTAAATTCTCCCTAGGAGGGAGTGAGTGAGTGTGTGTGTGAATGGTTGTTTGTCCCCTATGTGTTGGCCCTGCGATGGACTGCTGACCTGTCCAGGGTGTACCCTGCCTCTCACCTGTTAATGCTGGGATAGGCTCCAGCTTACCCAAGACCCGTCATGGAATAAACGGTACAGAGAATAAACTTAGCAATTACAGAACTTTATTTTTAGTTAATGAGAAGATAGGCAAGATCAATAAGCTGTTTAAAACTTGACGTACAAGTCTAAATGCAAGTCCCTGATTCATTCATTTTTGTTTTCCCTTATAACTACCTATTTGTTTCTTAACAAGCCTTGGTTGTGTGTCCACCTGATAACTTAGTCCACTAATAAGCCTGAACTGTGTGTTCACCACTAAGTACTGGCTGATTCCTGATTTTTTCAAAGTGGTTCCCTCATAATGAAACACATTTTTGTATACCTTGTTTTAAAGTGTTACCCTTTCCCCTGCTATCCCCGCAATAAACTAAATGAATTACCTTGTAATGGATTTAATTTCCTTAGTTTATTCTTTGAAATCATATTTATGATACAAACCTTGGATGTATCACTACTGAAAGTGATTGCACACAAACATTTTGTACTAATTTAATTCAAGCAGCAATTTGAGTTAAATTATATATTTTTATGTTTTAGTGTGTGTATTACAGTTTAACATGATAATAAATTACAGAGAAACATTTAATGGATGTCTTTGGACAACATTCTGCTCATGAAAGCACACAATGAGAAGAGAAAAAGTGTGCGATTTTATCTAAGTTTTAAGTTCTTTCTGTGCTTCAGTATTTGGACTTGCGGCACAGTGCAGATGACACATAAAACAGTCAATTTCCTGATAGTGTTGCATTGTGTCCCCTTCTGAATATCTAAAAAGAGATATCTTTTGATGTTCTAAGTTGCTTGTTGTGGTCAAATTTAGCAGATGTATGTAGTTTGTAATCTCTGGTTCATGCTGCGAGTGTCGCTGTCTACCGGTCAAAAACTAAAATAAGCACAGTATGACATCTTCAGAGGTCTCCACCCTCAGTTTTCATTCTCATTGTTACATTATTTGGGTCGCATTGCAAACATATGCACATAAACGTGTAATGTAAAGTAATTCTTATCATTATTTTTATTTTTTGACTACTGAAGGATGGCATCTAACAGGAGTCCAGTGAATCTGGCCTGCGTTTTGATGTTTTTGCTTTTTGGAATGCAGTTGTCATACGGCGATGTGAGCTATTCTTTCCCGGAGGAAATTAAACCTGGATCAGTGATTGGAAACATAGCCAAGGACCTGGGGCTTCAAGTAAGCAGACTTGGACCTCGTAGGGCTCGACTTTTTCTTGGAGGAAATCAAATGCGTTATTGTGAAATTAAAGCTGATACAGGACAGCTGGTGGTTGCTGATCGGATTGACCGAGAGGAGCTGTGCGGAACGAAGGTTTCGTGTATTTTAAAATCTGAATTAATACTTGAAGACCCACTCGAATCGCACCTCATATCTTTGCAAATTCAGGATGTGAATGACAATTCCCCCGATTTTGTTAAGGACACGTTCAAACTGGAAATAAGCGAATCTGCGTCCAAAGGTTCTCGCTATAGAATAAATGCTGCACGTGATGCAGACATCGGACAAAACGCTGTCCAGAACTATATTTTACAGAAAAACGATTATTTTACTCTGAATATACTGACAAATTCAGTTGGTACAAAATACAGTGAGTTAGTTTTAAATAAAGAATTGGATCGCGAAGACAAGGGAGAGGTTTCTTTGCTACTTACAGCCGTCGATGGTGGGAATCCTCAAAGATCAGGTACTGCAGTCATACAAATAGCTGTACTTGATGCCAATGATAATGCCCCAGTGTTCACTCAGGCTGTCTACGAGGCATCGCTGCCTGAAAATTCTCCTTTGGACACCGTGGTAGTTACTGTGAGTGCCACTGATGCAGATGAAGGGGAGAATGGTAAAGTAACATATGAATTCAGTGGAATAAGTGACGATGCAAGAAAGATATTCGCTTTAAACGAGGATACTGGAGAAATTATGATAGCTAGAAATGTTGACTATGAAGCTAAATCAAAATTCGAAATACTTATTGAGGGAAAGGATGGCTATGGCCTTTCCACCGAGACTAAAGTGGTTATAGATGTAACTGACGTAAATGACAATCCCCCTGTTATACACATTAATTCGTTAACAAACCCCATCCCTGAGAGCGTGTCACCTGGTACAGAGGTGGGCATTATTCATGTGCAGGATGCAGACTCGGGGAATAATCGACAGGTCCATTGCTCTATTCATCACGGTATTCCTTTTAAGTTGATTCAATCGATTAAAAATTATTACTCTCTAGTGACCACAGGACACTTGGACCGTGAACTAGTCTCTGATTACAACATAACAATCACTGCCACTGACGAGGGCTCTCCACCTCTGTCCTCCTCTAAAACTGTTCAGTTATCTGTAGCCGACATCAACGACAACCCACCTGTTTTTGGGGAACAGTCCTACAGCGCATATGTGACAGAAAATAATAAACCTGGTTCCACTTTATGTTCCATTACTGCTCAAGACCCTGACTGGAGACAGAACGGTACTGTGATTTACTCTCTGTTACCTGGTGAGGTGAATGGAGCCCCGGCGTCCTCCTATCTGTCTGTTAACGGAGACACGGGGGTGATCCACGCTATGAGATCGTTTGATTATGAACAGTTCAGGAGCTTTAAAGTCCAAGTGATGGCCAGAGACAACGGTTCTCCTCCACTCAGCAGTAACGTGACCGTCAATGTTTTCATATCTGATGTGAATGACAACTCTCCTCAGATATTGTACCCCACCACGGAGGGCAGCTCATTTATGACCGAGCTGGTCCCAAAAGCTGCACACGGAGGCTCTCTGGTGTCCAAAGTGATAGCAGTGGACGCAGACTCCGGACAGAACGCCTGGCTGTCATATCACATAGTAAAATCCACTGATCCTGGACTCTTCAGTATTGGTCTCCACAGCGGAGAGATCAGGACACAGCGGGACATTTCAGAATCTGACAACATGAAACAGAACCTTATTGTGGCAGTGAAAGATAACGGACAGCCCTCTCTGTCTGCCACCTGTTCTATGTATTTACTTATTTCTGACAACTTGGCTGAGGTGCCAGAACTGAAGGACATCTCTTTTAATGAGAAGAATTCCAAACTGACCTCTTACTTGATAATCGCGCTGGTGTCTGTATCCACATTTTTTCTGACCTTCATCATCATCATCCTGGGTGTGAGGTTTTGTCGCAGGAGAAAACCCAGACTGTTGTTTGATGGAGCAGTTGCCATCCCCAGCGCTTATCTTCCTCCTAACTACGCAGATGTTGACGGCACAGGAACTTTACGCAGCACTTACAATTATGACGCCTACCTGACAACAGGATCTAGAACCAGTGATTTTAAGTTTGTTTCATCTTATAATGACACCACGCTGCCTGCTGACCAGACCCTGAAGAAAAGCCCATCAGATTTTGCTGATACATTTGGAGAACTGGACGAGTGTACACAGGTATGATTGCACCAACTATTTTTTAAGTACCGTTTGTCTCAACTATTTTTCCCACTATGTTGAATTAAGAGCATATCAGCCTTATTGATAATGAAAACATGTTTTTCTTTAAGATTACGCTTAATGCCATCCTTTAACTTTTCTACATATCTTCCCTTCATTCTGGTTAAATTGACTTGGTCAGTGTCTCTGAGAAGCCCTTTTAGTTACATGATACTAAGGAGATATCTATGTTAAATAAGGTTCCGCAGATGCTGAGGGCACAGTGACTTCACACATCACCTACAATGATGACGCCTACCTGAGAAGATGTAGAACCAGTAAATTTAAGTTTCCGTCACCTTAAAATAACAGCTGTCTGATGACTTAAGAAAAGCCCAGTAGATTTTGAAACTCGATTTCACTTTTCTCTGGAGTCAGTAGACTTCTGTGGACTTAGGCCTTCTTACTGATTATAACGAAGGGCGGGGGTTATTTCTTTCTTTTTTAAAATGTGCTCAATAATAACGGTTTTAAAAAGAACACAAAACAATAAAAATTAACAAATAACAACAACATAGCAACAACAACACCGCAAACATAGCAGTTCTCGTTATATTTGCTAATGTGCACTTTAACAGAATTGTCATGACATGGCATAGTATGATACTTTACAGATCATCACAGAATATAGCATTTCTACGTAAACTGGCATCTTTCATCATATTAAAATCAAACCACGTTTTTCCTCCAGGAAAAAATAGGCGCATTAGCCTTTAGTCTAGAATATCAAATCTGTAGTTCCTTTTAACTTGAGTTCCCTAAGGAGCTGGCTTATATTTCTAATTTATTATAATGCTTTTACTCAGATTTGAGGCTGAACTGACATCTCTTAAGGGGATGGTTTTGTATAAAATGTAAGCCATGACAACTGCTTCCTGACGACGCACCTCAATTCTATTTGCCCGGGCTTGGATATTTTATCTGTCATATATACATGAACATATATGTTCATGTAATGATAAATCGTCTTTTGCATACCCGTGTTCATCTCAAAGGACTCGTGGATTGCAGATGTTTTTTGTTTTTTTTGTCAGGGAATTATTTGATTGTATTCAGGTAGGAAGTTCGTATTTTGTTTTTGTCTAATTCATTTTGAAGTTTGAATGTTGTCTAAAATCTTGGATAATATGGGCCCTGTCTCAAGTCTTTTCTTAAGTGGTATCAGTCCATGGTGCTGAATTGAACCTTGTTTATCTTACAATTCAGGCTCTCGCTTGTTTATCTGTATTGTACAACTGAGAACTATTCCTCTGTCTCCATTATAAAATCTGTAAGCAGAAGGTTATGGCTAAGTTTTTACTCTTACTGGCTAAACCATTACTGAATCTCTTGTAATACCAACATTTTGCACTCAGTGTCGCTCGCTATCAGCTTTCTTGATGAAATCACATTTCTCCCTCTTTACATTTACAACTGGCGACAGATCTTTTGCTGGTTAGAACAGAGGACTCGCCAGATAATCGTTCTGCACGCTTTGTCTGAAGAGGATTCATGTGGCTGGTTAATTTTATTATATAAACCATTGTCGTACACCGATTCTCCAAAGAATTACATGGGAGATGGAATATAAAGCATTCACAGCGCTCGGCATTGTCACCACCTTGGGAATCGTTCTCTTCGCACCACAGAATGTATTTGGAGATGTCTCCTATTCCTTTCCGGAAGAGATGAAACGTGGATCAGTTATTGGAAATATAGCCAAAGATCTTTTAATTGAACTGAACCAGCTGACGGCACGAAAGGCTCGTATTGATGCAGATGGAAACAGCAAACGGTATTGTGATATTAATCTGAGTACTGGAGACATCTTTCTTACCGACAGGATGGACAGAGAAGGGCTTTGTGGCAAGAAAGCAACTTGCATTATAAAACAAGAACTCGTTTTAGAAAACCCCTTAGAGTTGCATCGCTTTAGTATTCACGTTCAAGATATCAACGACAATTCACCACTTTTCAAAAAGAATGCTATCAAATTTGAAATCAGGGAATCCGCAACTAGAGGAAGCCGCTTTCGTTTAGATGAGGCCTTTGATGCTGATATCGGACAAAACGCTATTCAGGAATATAACATTGAGGCGAGCGATAACTTCAAATTGAATACGATTGTAAAAAGTGGAGGAGGAAAATATAGTGAATTAGTTTTGGAAAAGGAGCTAGACAGAGAACAAAAACACGAGCTCACGATTGTGCTTGTGGCGACAGACGGGGGCACACCTCAGCGATCAGGAACAGCAGTTATTCATGTCAGTGTTCTGGATGCTAATGATAACAACCCAGTGTTTAGTCAGGCCGTTTATAAAGCCAGTCTTCCTGAAAATTCTCCATTGAACACTTTAATCATCACAGTAAGCGCAACTGACGCAGACGAAGGAATTAATGGAGACCTGACTTACGAGTTTGATCATATTTCTGATGAAAATAATTCCGTATTTTCTGTTAACCCAACCAATGGTGAAGTGAGAGTCAGTGGAGCATTGGATTACGAGGACATGTCTTTCTATGAAATGCAAATTACGGCAAAGGATGGTCTTGGATTGGTATCATCTTGTACCTTAATAATTGATATCACAGATGTCAACGATAACGCTCCGCTGACGACAATTAAGTCACTAACTAATCCCATACCCGAGAACGTGTCATCTGGCACAGAAGTGGGCATTATTAACGTGCAGGACAGAGACTCTGATAATAATGGACTTGTCCGCTGCTACATTCAACAGGGCGTCCCCTTTAAATTGGTTCCGTCTATTAAAAACTATTATTCTGTGGTGACCACAGGAAAACTGGACCGTGAACTAATATCTGATTACAACATAACAATCACTGCCACTGACGAGGGCTCTCCACCTCTGTCCTCCTCTAAAACTGTTCAGTTATTTGTAGCTGACATCAACGACAACCCACCTGTGTTTGAGGAACAGTCCTACAGCGCATATGTGACAGAAAATAATAAACCTGGCTCCACTTTATGTTCCGTTACTGCTCGAGACCCCGACTGGAGACAGAACGGTACAGTGATTTATTCTTTGTTACCTGGTGAGGTGAACGGTGCACCGGTGTCCTCCTATCTGTCTGTTAATGGAGACACGGGGGTGATCCACGCTGTGAGATCGTTTGATTTTGAACAGTTTAGGAGCTTTAAAGTCCAGATGATGGCCAGAGACAACGGTTCTCCTCCACTCAGCAGCAACGTGACGGTCAGTGTGTTCATCGCTGACGTGAACGACAACTCTCCTCAGATATTGTACCCCACCACGGAGGGCAGCTCCTTTATGACCGAGCTGGTGCCAAAAGCTGCACACGGAGGCTCTCTGGTGTCCAAAGTGATAGCAGTGGACGCAGACTCCGGACAGAACGCCTGGCTGTCATATCACATAGTAAAATCCACTGATCCTGGACTTTTCAGTATTGGTCTCCACAGCGGAGAGATCAGGACACAGCGGGACATTTCAGAATCTGACAGCATGAAACAGAACCTTATTGTGGCAGTTAAAGATAACGGACAGCCCTCTCTGTCTGCCACCTGTTCCATGTATTTACTTATTTCTGATAACTTGGCTGAGGTGCCGGAACTGAAGGATATTTCATTTGATGAGAAGAACTCCAAGTTAACATCTTACTTGATCATTGCGCTGGTGTCCGTGTCCACCTTTTTTCTGACCTTTATCATCATCATCCTGGGTGTGAGGTTTTGTCGCAGGAGAAAGCCCAGACTGTTGTTTGATGGAGCAGTTGCCATCCCCAGCGCGTATCTTCCTCCAAATTACGCAGATGTTGATGGCACAGGAACTTTACGCAGCACTTACAATTATGACGCCTACCTGACAACAGGATCCAGAACCAGTGACTTTAAGTTTGTATCATCTTATAGTGACACCACGCTGCCTTCTGATCAGACCCTGAAGAAAAGCCCAACCAACTTTTCTGATCCTTTTGAAGATTTGAAGGCATGTGAAGAGGTAAGGCAACTTTCTTCACTTCTTAGTAAAATCTTTTGGTTGTAGTAATATGGAGATATGTTGATCTGTGAATGATGGCCAGTTTTCACGTCCACAAAATCTTAAAGTCTGTTGCATTTTTCTGTTTACGGGAGCTCTTTGAAAGCATATTTGCTACGCTGCCTTAAGACTACATGATTAAGTCTGTTTTTTTGTTTTTGTTTTTTGGAGTAACTGAAGTAGAACTAAATATAAAATTCAGTAAATTGACTTTTGATGAGTGAATAATTGTAATGTGAACATTGTCAGCGCAAAACTGAGCATACTGGAAAAGACAATACATTCGTAAGATTTTATTTAATTCAATAATTGGCATCCTCCACCATTTTCGTCTTGAATTAAGAGCAAAGTAGTCTTATTGATGATAATATCTTTTTCGTATAGATTACGTTTAATGTCATAGGCATCCTTAAACTTGTCTTTACGTCTTTACTCTGGTTAAATGAGCTTATTCCATCTCTCTGAGAAGACCTATGAGACTGTGCAGTTATGTATGTTAAATGAGCTTATCACGCGTATCTTCCTTATAATTATGCAGATGTTGACCGGACAGGAATGACACTTAAAATGATGATGCCTACATGACAACAGGCTCTAGAACCATTGATGTTAAGTTTGTGCCATTTTACAATGACAACACGCTGCCTGCTGACCAGACTGCAGATAAATCCAATAGATTTTGCAGAGGCATTTCAAAATTCTCCGGAGTCAGTAGAGGTCTCTGTACGTAATACATCCTGATTAAAATTGAGGGATAGGAATTTTTTCATTATTTCTTCTCTTCAATACGTTTTTGTCCTCAATAATAATAGTATTAACCCTCTTTGGCTAGACTTTCTATTTTTTAAGAATAAAAAGTTTTATATATATATATATATATATATATATATATGTGTGTGTGTGCGTGTGTGTGTGTGTGTACATGGATGGATCTTTCTTTTTTAACCAGTCCTCTCTATTATTCATTAATGACAAGTAGTCATTTGCATTTCAGTATTCATCTCAAAGGACCAGTGGATTACAGATGCTTATTTTTTGGGAATTATTTGATTGTATTCAGAAAGGCAGTTTGTGGTTTTGTTTATGTCTAATTCATTTTGAAGTTTGAATATTGTCTAAAAGCTTTGATATATGGGCTCTGTCTGATGTCTAGTCTTAATTGGCATGGGTCTATGGTGCTGAAGTGAACCTCATTTATATTCTGATTCATGCTCTTCTTTTATAACTGTAGTTCAGTAGTTGAAAAGAATTTGACTGAGGTAAACTAACCCAGTTTCCGGACAAATTGTGAAACTGGCATGGAAATTAAGCCATTAATTCATTTTATGATTGGGTAACTACACTTACAACTACAGATACAAATAAATGATTAAATTGTTAGTTTATTACTTAATAATAATTTGTGAGTGTATTGCCATGTTTAGCAGATGATTGGTTTATATCATTATCTAATAGTTTTTTAAAGGATTTATGAGTAAATTGTATTTGGACCATCAGTGTATTTTGTATGCCATACGTCTATGTTCAGCCTATGTTAGTAGTTTCATTTTCAAGTTTAATTTTTTTTTCTTTTTGTTATGCCCATTTTGTTTGTACACAGTTATTCACACAGCAAAAAAATCAAAATAGATGTAAAGTTAAAAAAACAAAAACAAAAACATGGTCGACCTCAATCTTTGCATGCATTTATTATCTTGTTAGTTGGTGATGCTAGTGGTCACTGCTGCTCCAAACATGACCACAGATTTGGATTTACCAATTCTGAATCATTTGATGCTATTAATGTGTTTTAAAAAAAATTACATTTAGTCTTACAACATAAAACATGCTTTGTCATTTTGGCCAGTCAGATGAAGGTGAATTAATTCCCAGTTAATAATATTGGTGTTCAACCCCTGCCCCCCTTTGATTTGCACAACACTTTAATTAATTATTAATTTATAATGGCATATTACACTGGGATTATTTGAATGAAATTATAAATTCCATGGTAAATTGTATGTTTCCATCATAGTCAAACTTTCTTATCTCACCCATCTGCTACGACCATTTTGTGACAATGATTTGTGTTTTTGAATTATATTGTTGTTAGGCTTTATGTAGGAAATTATTTTTCTCCTGCATTTTATATTTCACGGTGAGACACACATATTCTTAATTATGCTTGTGTGAATATACATTATTTTCTGGGTAGTTGTTGACCATGAATGTGTAGGTATTTACTTGAGGCTGATTGTCTCTTTTTAGAGGGTCATTGCTTCAATACTGGCAGCTTGTTTCTCTTATATTAGGGAATTTTGTTGTTTTGTGTAACATATAAACACAGTATCCCTTAGTCAGTACAATGAAGACTGGTACAAGTTATGTAGCACTATCACTTAAAATGTTTTTCTTTATTTCAAGATCCCTTTATTGTCATTCCAATAAACAGTGAAATTCATGTACCTTGCCTGAAACATAAGTTCAGGATCTAAAACAGATTTAACATATTTTATAAATTACTTATTAATCTGTAACAGATTGAATCTTTAAAGCACTGTTCTACTCCTAGCATATATTTACATAGCATTAATCCAAACAGATGCAAAAACTTTATATGATATTGGTATGATGATGGTTAAAATAAAATGCATAGATTAAGAACTAATGTATTTCACATGGTTCACATTTGAATTGTATTTTTTTTCTAAATGTTTGTAATTTCATTGCAGTCTGGTGTGATAAAATAAGATGTTGCAGCAGTTAATGTCCATGGCGGTGTTAGTCTGTAATGTTCTGGGCAGATTTTAGAGCTGTTGAGATACCGCATCAAGATATCAGGATTCATAATACTCTCAGTAGGGCTAAGATGGAGGGACACCACTAACTGTTGTGATTAAGGCTTTTTTGAGAATTCTTAGAGAGGAAAGTCTGTGTTGTGTTTTCTGAGAGGATGCTGAAATGGACCTGAAAGTTATTCAACAAATAGATTTACAACATCAAACAGTAGTTTAATATTGGACACTTTCCAAAAGTGTTTGCACAATAATCTCCATTTAAGACTGAATGAAGCCACAAATATATAACCCAGCTTTGTTCAGTTTATAGGTTCAGATCTCATACAGAAACATTCTGAACGTATTGTTTCTATTAAAAGAAAAAAAAATCAAATATAAGTTTGAGTTGTTGAGATATGTATTTTACTCTTTTATGTTTACATTCATTTCACAGAATGACTGTGCAATGACACAATGCAGAAAAAGCAGTCTGTCATTAACTTACACTACACCATCCATTCACATATGAGGCCTACTGGATCACGATCATTAACTATACCGACGAATATCAAACAATTTTATTACAAAAATAAATAAATAAATAGAACGAAAGCATTCAAGTAGCCTGTGAAGTTGTCAACTTGTTTTGATTCTGCAATAACTCGTTCTCACTCTTGGTGTCACTGTATACCAAGAAAGCGTGAAAGTTCCAATCGCTTCATCCATTATTTTTTCCACCATTGCTGGGCATTGTGTTGCGGTGTCTGATTCTGTTCAGGACACAACAAAAGGCCAACGGTGTGATTCTATTTCAAGGGTTAATCACAAGGAATCCAGTCGTCTTTGAAATAATCGTCCAGAGACAGTTGAATTTTTGGCCGACAATGAGGAATGCAGTGTACGAGGGATTTTTTATTACTCACTTTGCTTTTTTCCTTTTCATCTGCGTGCACTTTGCCTATGGAGATGTGAGCTACAGCATCGCAGAGGAGATGAAACGCGGGTCCGTGATAGGAAATATAGCAAAAGATCTGGGTCTGGGGATTAACACACTTTCTTTCCGGAAAGCGCGGATTGACACAGATGGGAATGATAAAAAGTATTGTGATATTAACATGAGCACCGGAGATTTGATTGTGACTGACCGGATCGATAGAGATACTCTGTGTGGTAAGAAGGCAGCCTGCGTCTTAAAAGAGGAACTTGTTCTAGAAAACCCTCTAGAGCTTAAACGTATCACTATTCAGGTGAAAGATATAAACGACAATACCCCGGAGTTTAGCGAGAACTTGATTTTATTCGAAATAAGCGAATCTGCCGTAAAAGGTGCTAAATTCTTACTGACTGAAGCCCGTGATGGAGATATCGGCACAAATGCAGTGCAACGCTATGATTTACAGAATAATGAGCATTTCACCATTAATGTAAATACAGAGGCGAGTGGACGGAAGCAGTCTGAATTGGTTTTGGTAAAAGAGTTAGACCGAGAGCGAGAGGAGGAACTGAAATTAGTGTTTACAGCTGTAGATGGTGGTTCTCCTCAGAAATCAGGTACTGCCATCATTCACGTTACTGTGTTGGATGCTAATGACAACGCTCCAGTCTTCAGTCAGGAAATCTATAAATCTAGTCTACCTGAAAACTCTCCTTTAGGTTTTCTAGTTAATATTGTGAGCGCCACTGATGCAGACTCAGGTTCCAATGGAGAAATAACATTTAACTTTGATCATATGTCTGATGATCATGTTTCTTTGTTTTCACTTGATCATAAAACAGGGGAGATACGAGTAGCTGGCTTAATTGATTATGAAACCTACACTTCAATTGAATTGCGCATAAGGGCAAAAGACGGACCAGGTCTTACGTCATATTGTACAGTAATTATAGATATAACGGATGTAAATGACAATCCACCTACAGTCACTTTGAAATCGCTGTCTAACCCCATACCTGAGCACGTGTCACCTGATACAGAGGTGGGCATCATTAACGTGCAGGACAGAGACTCTGGAAATAACCGTCAAGTACGTTGCTCCATTCAGCAAGGCGTTCCCTTTAAATTAGTTCCTTCTATTAAAAACTATTATTCCCTGGTGACCACAGAACAACTGGACCGGGAACTAGTGTCTGATTACAACATTACAATCACTGCCACTGACGAGGGCTCTCCATCTCTGTCCTCCTCTAAAACTGTTCAGTTATCTGTAGCTGACATCAACGACAACCCACCTGTGTTTGAGGAACAGTCCTACAGCGCATATGTGACAGAAAATAACAAACCTGGCTCCACTTTATGTTCCGTTACTGCTCGAGACCCTGACTGGAGACAGAACGGTACAGTGATTTATTCTTTGTTACCTGGTGAGGTGAATGGAGCCCCGGTGTCCTCCTATCTGTCTGTTAACGGAGACACGGGGGTAATCCACGCTGTGAGGTCGTTTGATTATGAACAGTTCAGGAGCTTCAAAGTTCAGGTGATGGCCAGAGACAACGGTTCTCCTCCACTCAGCAGCAACGTGACGGTCAGTGTGTTCATCGCTGACGTGAATGACAACTCACCTCAGATATTGTACCCCACCACGGAGGGCAGCTCCTTTATGACCGAGCTGGTGCCAAAAGCTGCACAAGGAGGTTCTCTGGTGTCCAAAGTGATAGCAGTGGACGCAGACTCCGGACAGAACGCCTGGCTGTCATATCACATAGTAAAATCCACTGATCCTGGACTTTTCAGTATTGGTCTCCACAGCGGAGAGATCAAGACACAGCGGGACATTTCAGAATCTGACAGCATGAAACAGAATCTTATCGTGGCAGTGAAAGATAACGGACAGCCCTCTCTGTCTGCCACCTGTTCCATGTATTTACTTATTTCTGATAACTTGGCTGAGGTGCCAGAACTGAAGGATATTTCATTTGATGAGAAGAACTCCAAGTTAACATCTTACTTGATCATTGCGCTGGTGTCCGTGTCCACCTTTTTTCTGACCTTCATCATCATCATCCTGGGTGTGAGGTTTTGTCGCAGGAGAAAGCCCAGACTGTTGTTTGATGGAGCAGTTGCCATTCCCAGCGCGTATCTTCCTCCTAATTACGCAGATGTTGACGGCACAGGAACTTTACGCAGCACTTACAATTATGACGCCTACCTGACAACAGGATCTAGAACCAGTGACTTTAAGTTTGTTTCATCTTATAATGACAACACGCTGCCTGCTGACCAGACCCTGAAGAAAAGCCCATCAGATTTCACTGAATCGTTTGGAGATGGTGATATCTTTCCTGAGGTATGCAAAAATCTAATATAATACCCAAAGATTTTATTTTCCGTCATCCTGAATTGCATTGCTGTATGCACCCTTTTATTTTAAGGCGGAGTTTATTTGTTCAAATCCTTAGGTTGTTCGTGTTCGATTGCACCCAGACAGATTTATTTTGCTTTATTTATTTTCTTTTTATGATTATCATTATTATTTTGTTGCGGAGCTGTCTCAAGGCTCCTCAATTTTTAATCGGGCAATTTCTATTACAGTCTCATCCCCCTCTAATTGAAATGTTACACATATGCTTGTTTTTCACTGCTCCGGATTGACGGTATTAATTGTAAAACAATATTCATTCTCTTATGGCTACTCCTTTTAATTTTCTCTACCTTACTTTCCACAAATTGTTCTCTCTTTTTTTTTAAACTGCCGGTCACTCCTTTTACTCTGTCCATGGTGCTGATTAAGTTTTATCGGTAGCCGCGGTTGTTTCAATTGTTATGTCTCGAAAACTACTCAAGGTGTCAGTGTCTACTTAAAGATCTGAAAATACACCCACACTCCACCCATTTACGTCAAATGTAATACCTCATTTCAGTACTGGGCAGCACGGAACAATACACGCTAGGCAGTATAACGAATTGGAATGGCACTGCAATATCCGTGAGAACTGCATACATCTACAGATATATTCCTTTGTTTTTCATCTCAGTCTCATGCTTTGTTGAAGCCGCAATGGGACATGACAGATTTGCGTTACTGTACTTTACGATTATTTCTCTTATTGTTCATCTCGTCAGTAGCGATGTGAGCTACTCAGTTCCAGAGGAGATGAAACTAGGATCTGTAATTGGAAATATCGCTAAGGATCTAGGAGTTGATTTGGGTAGACTGGCTGCCCGCAATGCACGTATAGATTCCGAGGACAGCAGTCTTCAGTACTGTGGCATAAACCTGAATACCGGAGAGCTGGTTGTTAAAGAAAGGATTGACAGAGAAGGACTTTGCGGAAAAAAGGCATCGTGTGTTCTACAACAGGAGATGGTACTGGAAAATCCTCTAGAGTTGCATCGTGTTAGCATCCGCGTTCAGGACATCAACGACAATTCACCACAATTCCACGAAGATTTGCTCAAGATTGAAATTCAGGAGTCTGCCGACAAAGGTGCCCGTTTTTCCCTGGATGAAGCCCATGATGAAGACATCGGACAAAATGCTGTTCAAGCTTACACCCTTCAGCGTAATGATTTTTTTAAATTACATGTGAACACTAAAGACAGTGGTCGAAAATATTGCGAACTGGTCTTGGAAAAGGAATTAGACAGAGAAGACAACAAAGAGCTAAAGCTGTTGCTCACCGCATTCGACGGTGGCTTTCCTCAGAGGTCTGGTACTGTAGTTATACATGTGACGGTACTAGACGCTAATGATAATGTACCAGTGTTTAGCCAGAGTGTCTATGAAGCAAACTTGCCTGAGAATTCCAAGCTGAATACATTAGTAATCACAGTAATTGCTGTTGATGCAGATGAGGGGCAGTATGGTGAAATTACTTATAGTTTTAATCGAGTATCAGGTCAAAGTAGCAACACATTTTCTTTACATCCTAAAACTGGGGAGGTGAGAGTAGCAGGTGCTATTGATTATGAAAAAACTTCATCATATGAAATGCAGATAAGTGCGAAAGATGGTCTTGGTTTAGCTTCATATGCAATGTTAATGATTAAAATAACCGACTTAAATGATAATGCCCCTGTAATTAACCTGAAATCACTTTCTAATTCTATACCCGAGAATGTGTCACCTGGTACAGAAGTTGGTATTATTAGCGTGCAAGACAGAGACTCTGAGAATAACGGACAGGTCAGCTGCTCCATTCAACAGAGCCTCCCCTTTAAGTTGGTTCCTTCTATTAAAAACTATTATTCTCTGGTGACCACAGGACATCTGGACCGTGAACTAATGTCTAATTACAACATTACAATCACTGCCACTGACGAGGGCTCTCCACCTCTGTCCTCCTCTAAAACTATTCAGTTATCTGTAGCTGACATCAACGACAACCCACCTGTGTTTGAGGAACAGTCATACAGCGCATATGTGACAGAAAATAACAAACCTGGCTCAACTTTATGTTCCGTTACTGCTCGAGACCCTGACTGGAGACAGAACGGTACAGTGATTTATTCTTTGTTACCTGGTGAGGTGAATGGAGCCCCGGCGTCCTCCTATCTGTCTGTTAACGGAGACACGGGGGTGATCCACGCTGTGAGGTCGTTTGATTATGAACAGTTCAGGAGCTTCAAAGTCCAGGTGATAGCCAGAGACAATGGTTCTCCTCCACTCAGCAGCAACGTGACCGTCAGTGTGTTAATTTCTGATCTGAATGACAACTCTCCTCAGATATTGTATCCCACCCCAGAGGGCAGCTCCTTCATGACCGAGCTGGTCCCCAAAGCTGCACACGGAGGCTCTCTGGTGTCCAAAGTGATAGCAGTGGACGCAGACTCTGGGCAGAACGCCTGGCTGTCATATCACATAGTAAAATCCACTGATCCTGGACTTTTCAGTATTGGTCTCCACAGCGGAGAGATCAGGACACAGCGGGACATTTCAGAATCTGACAACATGAAACAGAACCTTATTGTGGCAGTGAAAGATAACGGACAGCCCTCTCTGTCTGCCACCTGTTCCATGTATTTACTTATTTCTGACAATTTGGCTGAGGTGCCAGAACTGAAGGATATTTTTCATGATGAGAAGAACTCCAAGTTAACATATTACTTGATCATTGCGCTGGTGTCTGTGTCTACGTTTTTTCTGACCTTCATCATCATCATCCTGGGTGTGAGGTTTTGTCGCAGGAGAAAACCCAGACTGTTGTTTGATGGAGCAGTTGCCATCCCCAGCGCGTATCTTCCTCCTAACTACGCAGATGTTGACGGCACAGGAACTTTACGCAGCACTTACAATTATGACGCCTACCTGACAACAGGATCTAGAACCAGTGACTTTAAGTTTGTTTCATCTTATAATGACAACACGCTGCCTGCTGACCAGACCCTGAAGAAAAGCCCATCAGATTTTGCTGATGCGTTTTGCCTGCCCGACGAGTTTCCTGAGGTAGGCACGTCTTTAGTTCTGATAAAAGCAATTTCAATGCCCTTGCAGAAACATCCTTTTACTCTTTGTTCTTTCCCATTTTGGCTTTTTCTTATTTATGCTTTTCTATTTGGGCATCCAAATCTGATGTTTCAAAATAAATTTGTTACACGACACTTAGATTAACGTAGGAAGACACGTATCCTGTGCTATCTGGCTTATGTTATTTTATAGAGTATTTTTCATTTCATATTTTTTTATTTCAGACATGTATCGTTATGAAGACTTTCTTACAGCCTCGTTTTAACTCTGAGATAGCTGACTCTTTCCTTATTGATGTGCTGGACTGATTATCTTTGTGCCTTAGTGAAAAGGCCCAAGTTTGTTAATAAATACTTTATCATGTTGAATCAGTTCCTGTATGGGTTTGGAAGGCTCCATCATGTATTTATTCACTTTTGTTTTAGATGTAAATCGTCAAATTAGGTGATGGATTAATGACTTCAAAAGTTAAATCAGAATCCTGCATTAGTCGAGCAGTAAATGTGAAAGGTCTTCACTTTTCTCAATTGTTCTACTGACTATTATTCCATATGTTTATGAAGTGAAAACTGTTCACGCTCTCATTGCTATCACAGTACTTAGGTTCCACAATTTTTCATGAAATGCAGTATTACACTACCCACTTAATGTGTCGTCATAAGTTACATACACACACACACACACACACACACACGCACACAGAAGGAATTAAAGTCTTTAGTGTATGTCTTGTCGTGCATGATGGCTCAGTCACATCGTGAGTTGCGCTTTCAGTGGATGTAATTCTAAACATGAAGTGTTTAAAATCCATTTTATCCTAATTATCTTGATGCCATTTTAACTGCATAAGGTGAAAATAACAAATGCGCTATGGAGTGTGTGCGTGTTTTCGCGTGTGTGTTGCTTGACAGTCACAGTAATGGAGAGAAATATTCTTTCACTGTCTGTCTAGTTTTCTATATTACATTTACTACAGCAAGAGAAGGGAAACGTTAGTCCTCCCTGGCACAGGTATTGTGTTGTATCTAAAATCTGATCTTTTTTTTTTATGAATGGAATTTATTGATTTTTTTTCTTATTAATTGATTTATTTTACACCACAAGGAAAGCAGTCAAACTTTTGTAGTTGTTTTAATTTTGACATTGCGATACCCAAAGACCTACTCATGGTGTCAGTGTGGGCCAACAAACGCAAGAAGGCGATCATTCTCCACCCTTCCCTCTTAGTTGATTCACAGCCTGATTCTGACAAAGTACTACAAAATCACGCTTGGTATGAGCGAAACCTGAAGAATACTTATATGAAAAGAGATAGTGGATTTGTACCTTTACATATTTAAAAGGATTCCTGGTTTATTACGGAGCAACAATGGATTACCGTTCATTTCTTATTTTTTCCAGCCATGTTTTTATTTTTCTATACCCCTGCCCTACCAATGGAGACATGAGCTATTCTGTTCCCGAGGAGATGGAACGAGGGTCTGTAATTGGAAATATTGTTAAGGATCTGGGACTTGATTTGGGTATACTGTCCACTCGTAAGGCCCGTATTGATGCTGAAGATAACGTACAATGTTGCGGAGTTAATCTCAACGGAGACTTGATTGTGAAAGAAAGGATCGATAGAGAAGGTCTTTGTGGGAAAAAGGGAACGTGTGTAATCAAACAGGAACTTGTCCTTGAAAATCCTTTAGAACTGCACCGTATCAGCATCCGCGTTCAAGACATCAACGACAATTCACCACAGTTTAAGGAGGAATCGCTAAATATTGAAATACAGGAATCAGCAGTTAAAGGTGCACGCTTTCTTGTGGGAGAAGCACACGATGAAGACGTCGGAGAAAATGCTGTTCAGGGCTACTCACTACAACAAAACGATCATTTCAAACTGAATGTTGACACAAAAGCAGGTGGACGGAAATACTGCGAGCTAGTGTTAGACAAAGAATTAGACAGGGAAGACAAAAAGGAAATAGTGCTGATACTCACAGCATTCGATGGTGGCTCTCCACGAAAATCAGGTTCTGTGGCCATACATGTTACTGTAGTGGATGCTAATGATAATGTGCCTGTGTTTAGCCAAACTGTGTATAAAGCAAGTCTGGCTGAAAATTCCCCCGTGGGTACTGCTGTTATCTCAGTCAGTGCTACTGATGCAGACGAGGGTTTAAATGGGGAAATTACCTACGAATTTGACCATGTTTCATTTAAAAACAGTGACGTATTTTCCCTACACTACAAAACAGGTGAGGTGAAAGTGGCTGGCGCAATTGATTATGAGAAAGTATCATCTTATGAAATGCAAATTAGCGCAAAAGACGGAATGGGATTAGTTTCATACGCAACGCTGATTATTGACATCATTGATATAAATGACAACGCCCCTTTGATAAATTTAAAATCACTATCTAACCCTATACCAGAGAATGTGTCACCTGGTACAGAGGTGGGCATCATAAACGTGCAGGACAGAGACTCTGAGAACAACCGTCAAGTACGCTGCTCCATTCAACAGGGCGTCCCCTTTAAATTGATTCCATCTATTAAAAACTATTATTCTCTGGTGACCACAGAACAACTGGACCGGGAACTAGTGTCTGATTACAACATTACAATCACTGCCACTGACGAGGGCTCTCCACCTCTGTCCTCCTCTAAAACTGTTCAGTTATCCGTAGCTGACATCAACGACAACCCACCTGTATTTGAGGAACAGTCATACAGCGCATATGTGACAGAAAATAACAAACCTGGTTCCACTTTATGTTCCGTTACTGCTCGAGACCCTGACTGGAGACAGAACGGTACAGTGATTTATTCTTTGTTACCTGGTGAGGTGAACGGTGCACAGGTGTCCTCCTACTTGTCTGTCAATGGAGACACGGGGGTGATCCACGCTGTGAGGTCGTTTGATTTTGAACAGTTCAGGAGCTTTAAAGTCCAGGTGATGGCCAGAGACAACGGTTCTCCTCCACTCAGCAGCAACGTGACTGTCAATGTGTTCATATCTGATGTGAATGACAACTCTCCTCAGATATTGTACCCCACCACGGAGGGCAGCTCCTTTATGACCGAGCTGGTTCCCAAAGCTGCACACGGAGGCTCTCTGGTGTCCAAAGTGATAGCAGTGGACGCAGACTCTGGGCAGAACGCATGGCTGTCCTATCACATAGTAAAATCCACTGATCCTGGACTTTTCAGTATTGGTCTCCACAGCGGAGAGATCAGGACACAGCGGGACATTTCAGAATCTGACAGCATGAAACAGAACCTTATTGTGGCAGTGAAAGATAACGGACAGCCCTCTCTGTCTGCCACCTGTTCCATGTATTTACTTATTTCTGATAATTTGGCTGAGGTGCCAGAACTGAAGGACATTTCTCATGATGAAAAGAATTCCAAGTTAACATCTTACTTGATAATCGCTCTGGTGTCTGTGTCCACATTTTTTCTGACCTTCATCATCATCATCTTGGGTGTGAGGTTTTGTCGCAGGAGAAAACCCAGACTGTTGTTTGATGGAGCAGTAGCCATCCCCAGCGCGTATCTTCCTCCTAATTACGCAGATGTTGACGGCACAGGAACTTTACGCAGCACTTACAATTATGACGCCTACCTGACAACAGGATCTAGAACCAGTGACTTTAAGTTTGTTTCATCTTACAATGACAACACGCTGCCTGCTGACCAGACCCTAAAGAAAAGCCCAACGGATTTTGCTGATGCGTTTGACAGTGATTCTACTTCTCCTGAGGTAGGCGCCTATTTAATTTATGAAAAGCCATTTAAGTGACATTTTTCTGCTCTTTCAGCCCCAGACAAACCTTTCTTTCAAATGTTTTATTTTACATTTCCTTACCCATGAATAAGAAAAGGTTGACTGGTTTAGCTTTTAGAATTTAGCTTTCGTTATTGGTGCGATTTATTCTGATGTTATCTAACAAATATACCTTAAAATGACTTTCACTTAAGTTTTATGTGAAGATATTTCAAACTGTTTCATTTCTATCTCATCGTTGTCTTAGAGTTTTATTTTCCTGTTTGTTTCCCCCAGTTTTTCTTACATTTTTCCATATATTAATCCTTAAAGTTTGTATGATCCAGTTTACCCTCAGTAGTTGTTTGAAGTACTTAAACTGATACCACTTCTGTTTGTAACCGATAATGTAATTGCAACCAAGTTCAAGAGCTCACAACGAACGGGGTTTCCCTGAAACAATGTTTAAAATGAAAATGGTTGTATTTTGATCGTGTAGGTCCCCAGTCCTTTAACAAACCTTGCAATTTATATGTTGAATTTTCCTCCCCATTTAATGTATCTTAATCTAACTGAACATGCATTTCTTACACAATCCCTCAAAGAACTTGATGTGTTTTGTATTCTTTTTATAATGAAGTGTAACTTGAAGAAGGAAACGTGGTATATAGGTTGATATGAAGTCTAACCCAGAGGTGCTACCGTCCATCCTTATTGATGTATTTGATTGACTTTCTGTTTGCTTGTGAAGGCTGAAGATTAATCATTTCGGCTTCATCATTTTTGACCTCTTATTGTATAATTTTTATTATTATTGTTGTTGTTGTTTTTGTGGTATTGCAAAATTAGTCGATATACGAAGGATTTTGAAAGATTCATTCATCATTCTGCACTGGCTGAACATTTTCAGTTTCCTTTTCTTAAAAGATAAACCATTGCCACAAGTCTTCTATTTATGGCTTTTTGTCGTCATAGTTTCTATCGATTTCTCACTGTTTCTTACAAGGAATCTATTCATTCTCTCAGTTTTTTCACACACCACTTTTGCAGTTCATCATGAAGGGCAGTATAATCAATGCACTCCCCATGCAATATTTAGGCATAAATTAAAAAAGAAAAGTTTTACTCATCATGAAAAAAAAAACATAATTGTATTACTGCATACAGTATCGCATATTCTAGTAATCACACATTTCGATTGGAACAACTCTAATAATGAAGTCGTTAAACTCCATATCGGTTCATTATCCCATCTTAACCAGATGAGGTGAAAATTGGAGCATGTGTATTAAGACAAAACCTGCTATTGGCAATATGTGTATCTTTACGCCTGTGTGTGAGTGTGCTGCATGTTTAATATTAGTTGGGGAGGAAACATTATTCCAGCGATTATTTTAGATGTCCTTATCTCATTTAGCAATGTAAGATTATGGGGAAGATTGAGGATACGTGAAATCAGTCCTCCACGTTTTAGCCGCTGTGCTGTGTCTAAAACCGAACTTATTTTTTCATTTTTATTAAACTGTATTTTATTTTATGCTTACTAAACTGTTTATTTATTTGACTAACGTTAACAGCACCGTCCCATTTATCGTAATGAGAACCCAATTCAGTTGTTGTAGATACTCTGATGTTGACGTTGCGATACCCAAACACCTACTCATGGTGTCAGTGTGGACCAACAAACGCTATAAGAGACCTTTCTCTGTTACTAGATTCAGAGCCTGATTCTGCCATTTTACTGCGGTTTGCAAAATGATTCTTGGTGTGGACAGCATCTGAAGAGGTCCCATATCTAAGGAGATCGCTGATTTAAATCACTTTTACAAACTTTCAAGCGTACTTGATCTGTCTGACAGCAAAAATGGATTACCGTTCATTTGTTATTATTCCCATCCTTGTATATATTTTTCTGTCTCTCTGCCATGTCAATGGGGACGTGAGCTTCTCTGTTCCGGAGGAGATGAAACGAGGATCTGTAATTGGAAATATTGCTAAGAATCTGGGACTTGATTTGGGTATACTGTCCACTCGTAAGGCCCGCATTGATGCTGAAGGTAACAACGTTCAATGCTGCGGAGTTAACCTTAATACCGGAGACTTGATTGTTAAAGAAAGGATCGACAGAGAAAGTCTTTGTGGGAAAAGGGCATCGTGTGTTCTTAAACAGGAACTCGTCCTAGAAAATCCTTTAGAGCTGCATCGTATCAGCATCCGCGTTCAAGATATCAACGACAATTCACCACAGTTTAAGGAGGAATCGCTTCATATTGAAATACGTGAATCAGCAGATAAAGGTGCACGCTTTCTTGTGGGAGAAGCGCACGATGGAGACGTCGGAGAAAATGGTGTTCAGGGATACTCACTACAACAAAACGATCATTTCAAACTGAATGTTGACACAAAAGCAGGTGGACGAAAATACTGCGAGCTAGTGTTAGACAAAGAATTAGACAGGGAAGACAAAAAGGAAATAGTGCTGATGCTCACAGCATTCGATGGTGGCTCTCCACGGAGATCAGGTTCTGTGGCCATACATGTTACTGTAGTTGATGCTAATGATAATGTGCCTGTGTTTAGCCAAACTGTGTATAAAGCAAGTCTGGCTGAAAATTCACCCGTGGGTACTGCTGTTATCTCAGTTAGTGCTACTGATGCAGACGAGGGTTTAAATGGGGAAATTACCTACGAATTTGACCACGTTTCAGATGAAAACAGTGACGTGTTTTCTCTACACCATAAAACAGGTGAGGTGAAAGTGGCTGGCGCAATTGATTATGAGCAAGTATCATCTTATGAAATGCAGATTAGCGCAAAAGACGGAATGGGATTAGTTTCGTACGCAACGCTGATAATTGACATCATTGATATAAATGACAACGCCCCTTTGATAAATTTAAAATCACTATCAAACCCTATACCAGAGAATGTGTCACCTGGTACAGAGGTGGGCATCATAAACGTGCAGGACAGAGACTCTGAGAACAACCGTCAAGTACGCTGCTCCATTCAACAGGGCGCCCCCTTCAAATTGGTTCCGTCAATTAAAAACTATTATTCTCTGGTGACCACAGGACAACTGGACCGTGAACTAGTGTCAGATTACAACATTACAATCACTGCCACTGACGAGGGCTCTCCACCTCTGTCCTCCTCTAAAACTGTTCAGTTATTTGTAGCTGACATCAACGACAACCCACCTGTGTTTGAGGAACAGTCCTACAGCTCATATGTGACAGAAAATAACAAACCTGGTTCCACTTTATGTTTTGTTACTGCTCGAGACCCTGACTGGAGACAGAACGGTACAGTGATTTATTCTCTATTACCTGGTGAGGTGAATGGTTCTCCGGTGTCCACCTATCTGTCTGTTAACGGAGACACGGGGGTAATCCATGCAGTTAGGTCGTTTGATTTTGAACAGTTCAGGAGCTTCAAAGTCCAGGTGATGGCCAGAGACAACGGTTCTCCTCCACTCAGCAGCAACGTGACGGTCAATGTGTTCATATCTGATCTGAATGACAACTCTCCCCAGATATTGTACCCCACTCCCGAGGGCAGCTCCTTTATGACCGAGCTGGTCCCCAAAGCTGCACACGGAGGCTCTCTGGTGTCCAAAGTGATAGCAGTGGACGCAGACTCCGGACAGAACGCATGGCTGTCATATCACATAGTAAAATCCACTGATCCTGGACTTTTCAGTATTGGTCTCCACAGCGGAGAGATCAGGACACAGCGGGACATTTCAGAATCTGACAGCATGAAACAGAACCTTATTGTGGCAGTGAAAGATAACGGACAGCCCTCTCTGTCTGCCACCTGTTCCATGTATTTACTTATTTCTGATAACTTGGCTGAGGTGCCGGAACTGAAGGATATTTCATTTGATGAGAAGAACTCCAAGTTAACATCTTACTTGATCATCGCGCTGGTGTCTGTGTCTACGTTTTTTCTGACCTTCATCATCATCATCCTGGGTGTGAGATTTTGTCGCAGGAGAAAACCCAGAATGTTGTTTGATGGAGCAGTTGCCATCCCCAGCGCGTATCTTCCTCCTAATTACGCAGATGTTGACGGCACAGGAACTTTACGCAGCACTTACAATTATGACGCCTACCTGACAACAGGATCCAGAACCAGTGATTTTAAGTTTGTTTCATCTTACAATGACAACACGCTGCCTGCTGACCAGACCCTGAAGAAAAGTCCAACAGACTTTGCTGATGTGTTTCCGATTAATGATTCTTTTCCTGAGGTAGGATATCAAAAATGTTCTTTGTAAATATTTACTATTACGTTACATTTCATATTATTATTTACATATATACTTTTGACACACATGTATTTAATTCGATGTTAATCCATCTCAAATCATATATGGTTAAAAGCTATTCTATTCCATTTATATTTGTTCTTGTGAATTAGTAAGATAAGTTACCATTCCTTGAACGGAGTTCTTCTGTCATATTCTCAGTTTTCATAGACTTTTCTCTCTGTTTAGTGTGTTGTTATAGCCAATACCTTGGTTACCTTTGTCATCAAAATCTCTTCCGTGTCTTGGAATGAGCTTATGTTCGTCCTCATTACCTCTGTCCTTGGTGCTGATGCAGACTTTTCATGAGCAGGCACTGTTTTTCAAATATGTCACGTTTTAATGTAAATTGATGTTTTTTTTTTTGTCTGGGCTCTGTTTCCCCATTCTCTAAATAACAAATGAATAATGATAACGATAAAAGGGGTCATATTATTGGTTCAGTAAAATGTATATGTAAATTTAAAAAAACTACTACTACTACTACTACTACTAATAATAATAATAATAATAATAAATCTGCTACTGAATAATTTAATTTGTAGGTACTTTGATCTTATTTTTTATCTTTACATTGGAATTACAAATATGCAAATACATAATTTGAAATAATAAAACAAAAGCAACATTTTAACCAATTTACGCTCACGGCAGACTGACACGTTAGTTTTGATTTACAAGGTTCTACAGAATTGATATAGTGTAGGCCTCCACCTTCCGATAAAGTCCAGAGTAGAATCTTGTTTTTACTTTCAGTACATTCGTTGTGGGTGAGTTAGCGCGCGCGCGAGAGAGAGAGAGAGAGAGAGAGAGATGTGAACTGAAGTGTGGATGCAGGTTTTCAGTTCAAACGTAGCCTGTAATGAGCATTAATCACTGGTGCTACGATCATATTTTTGAAAATTGCCACTATTTTAGGTTTTACAAAGTGCACAGGCAAGTTCAAGCCATTTAAACTGAAAGATTCACAGGCTATATTAAATAAATAGAAAACATTTATCAACCCCAAGGGGAAATATAACAATAACAGATATGACAGCGTGCAAAAATCATTTATTCAATCTAAAACATTAATGACGAACGATCTGACAATATTTCAAGAAAACTGTCTTTTCTCTCGGAATGTTATTTACTGTTTGTGCTCACGGTGTCACTATAGACTAACCAAAGAATTAAATGCTCAGTTAGTTCCGCACAACATCCTTTATTGGGATGCACCGCTCTTTATACTGTAGTCTCGAAAATCTGTCGTTGATTGCTTAGAGGGCAAATAACGTGAATGACTCTTGAAAGACGGTAAATTGGCATTTTCAGTGTTCATTTCGCTTGAAGATGGGACGTGGACTGTGTGTTCTTTATGGCTTTTTCATTGTCTTTGTTGTGCTACACTACGCAGATGGAGACCTGAGCTATTCTGTACAAGAGGAACTGAAACATGGATCTTTTATTGGAAATATCGCCAAGGATCTCGGTTTGGAGCTGGGAACACTGTCCGCTCGTAAAGCTCGTGTTGATATGGAAAAGAGCGACAAAAAGTATTGTGAAATTAATCTGCGAAGTGGCGATTTATTTGTTGCGACAAGAATAGACAGAGAGGAGCACTGCGGAGAGAAGCCTACGTGTGTTTTAAAATTCGATCTGTTGTTGGAGAATCCTCTGGAGTTACACCGGCTGTCCCTGCAGGTGGAAGACGTAAACGACAATCCACCAGTCTTCCAAAAAGATATTGTAAAACTGGAAATTACCGAGTCAGCTGACAAAGGAGCAAGATATCGAATCAATGCAGCACATGATGCAGATGTAGGCCAGAACTCAGTTCAAAACTACATTTTGCAACAAAATACGAATTTCGTATTCAATATTCAGACAACAAATGCTGGCAATAAATATGGTGAGCTGGTTTTGAATAAAGAGTTAGACCGAGAAGAGCAGCAAGAGCTAAAATTGCTGCTAACAGCTTTAGATGGTGGTACTCCTCAGAGATCCGGGACTGTCGTCATACATGTTGTTGTGCTCGATGCCAACGATAACGCCCCTATCTTTGACGAGGCTGTGTATACAGCAAAGTTACAGGAAAACTCACCTTTGAACACTCCAGTGATAACAGTGAGTGCATTAGACGCAGACGAGGGTATCAATGGTGAGGTCACCTATGAATTTAGTCGACTTCCCGACAAATCACGAAAGCTTTTTTCGCTTGATCAGAAATCTGGTTCAATAATTGTCAACGGTGACATTGATTATGAAGAAGGGTCGAAATATGAGTTGATGATTGAGGCTAAAGATACTTACGGTCTCTCCTCAGAGGCCAAATTAATTATTGAAATCACTGATATAAATGACAACGCCCCTTTGATAATTTTAAAATCATTATCAAACCCTATACCAGAGAATGTGCCACCTGGTACAGAGGTTGGAATCGTAAACGTGCAGGACAGAGACTCTGAGAATAACGGTCAGGTCCGCTGTTATATTCAACAGGGCGTTCCTTTTAAAATGGTTCCTTCTATTAAAAACTATTATTCTCTGGTGACCACAGGACACCTTGACCGTGAAGTAATATCTGATTACAACATTACAATCACTGCCACTGACGAGGGCTCTCCACCTCTGTCCTCCTCTAAAACTCTTCAGTTATCTGTAGCTGACATTAACGACAACCCACCTGTGTTTGAGGAACAGTCCTACAGCGTACATGTGACTGAAAATAACAAACCTGGCTCCACCCTACGTTCTGTTACTGCTCGAGACCCTGACTGGAGACAGAACGGTACAGTGATTTATTCTCTGTTACCTGGTGAGGTAAATGGGGCCCCGGTGTCCTCCTATCTGTCTGTTAATGGAGACACAGGAGTGATCCACGCTGTGAAGTCGTTTGATTATGAACAGTTCAGGAGCTTCAAAGTCCAAGTGATGGCCAGAGACAACGGTTCTCCTCCACTCAGCAGTAATGTGACTGTCAACGTGTTCATATCTGATCTGAATGACAACTCTCCTCAGATATTGTACCCCACCCCGGAGGGCAGCTCCTTCATGACCGAGCTGGTCCCCAAAGCTGCACACGGAGGCTCTCTGGTGTCCAAAGTGATAGCAGTGGACGCAGACTCCGGACAGAACGCATGGCTGTCATATCACATAGTAAAATCCACTGATCCTGGACTTTTCAGTATTGGTCTCCACAGCGGAGAGATCAGGACACAGCGGGACATTTCAGAATCTGACAGCATGAAACAGAACCTTATTGTGGCAGTGAAAGATAACGGACAGCCCTCTCTGTCTGCCACCTGTTCCATGTATTTACTTATTTCTGACAACTTGGCTGAAGTGCCAGAACTGAAGGACATTTCTCATGATGAGAAGAGCTCCAAGTTAACATATTATCTAATTATTGCGCTGGTATCTGTGTCCACTTTTTTTCTGACCTTCATCATCATCATCCTGGGTGTGAGATTTTGTCGCAGGAGAAAACCCAGACTGTTGTTTGATGGAGCAGTTGCCATTCCCAGCGCGTATCTTCCTCCTAATTACGCAGATGTTGACGGCACAGGAACTTTACGCAGCACTTACAATTATGACGCCTACCTGACAACAGGATCTAGAACCAGTGACTTTAAGTTTGTTTCATCTTATAATGACAGCACGCTGCCTGCTGACCAGACCCTGAAGAAAAGCCCATCAGATTTTGCTGATGCGTTTTGCCTGCCCGACGAGTTTCCTGAGGTAGGCACGTCTTTAGTTCTGATAAAAGCAATTTCAATGCCCTTGCAGAAACATCCTTTTACTCTTTGTTCTTTCCTATTTTGGCTTTTTCATATTTATGCTGGTCTATGTGAGACATCCAAATCTGATGTTTCCAAATAAATTTGTTACACGACACTGAGATGAACGTCGGAAAACACGTATTCTGTGCTGTCTGGCTTATGTTAGTTTTTTCATTTCATATTTTTATTTCTGACATGAAGCCTTTTTTACAGCCTCGTTTTAACTCAGAGATAGCTGCCTCGTTCCTTATTGATGTGCTGGACTGATTATCATTGTGCCTTAATGAAAAGGCCCAAGTTTGTTAATAAATACTTTATCATGTTGAATCAGTTCCTGTATGGGTTTGGAAGGGTCTATCATGTATTTATTCACTTTTGTTTTAGATGTAAATCGTCAAATTAGGTGATGGATTAATGACTTCAAAAGTTAAATCAGAATCCTGCATTAGTCGAGCAGTAAATGTGAAAGGTCTTCACTTTTCTCAATTGTTCTACTGACTTTTATTCCATATATTTATGAAGTGAAAACTGTTCACGCTCTCATTGCTATCACAGTACTTAGGTTCCACAATTTCTCATGAAATGCAGTATTACACTACCCACACAATGTGTCGTCATAAGTTACATACACACACACACACACACACACACACACGCACACAGAAGGAATTAAAATCTTTAGTGTATGTCTTGTCGTGCATGATGGCTCAGTCACATCGTGAGTTGCGCTTTCAGTGGATGTAATTCTAAACATGAAGTGTTTAAAATCCATTTTATCCTAATTATCTTGATGCCATTTTAACTGCATAAGGTGAAAATAACAAATGCGCTATGGAGTGTGTGCGTGTTTTCGCGTGTGTGTTGCTTGACAGTCACAGTAATGGAGAGAAATATTCTTTCACTGTCTGTCTAGATTTCTATATTACATTTACTACAGCAAGAGAAGGGAAACGTTAGTCCTCCCTGGCACAGGTATTGTGTTGTATCTAAAATCTGATCTTTTTTTTATGAATGGAATTTATTGATTATTTTTCTTTTTAATTGATTTATTTTACACCACAAGGAAAGCAGTCAAACTTTTGTAGTTGTTTTAATTTTGATGTTGCGATACCCAAAGACCTACTCATGGTGTCAGTGTGGGCCAACAAACGCAAGAAGGCGATCATTCTCCACCCTTCCCTCTTAGTTGATTCACAGCCTGATTCTGACAAAGTACTACAAAATCACGCTTGGTATGAGCGAAACCTGAAGGATACTTATATGAAAAGAGATAGTGGATTTGTACCTTTACATATTTAAAAGGATTCCTGGTTTATTACGGAGCAACAATGGATTACCGTTCATTTCTTATTTTTTCCAGCCATGTTTTTATTTTTCTATACCCCTGCCCTACCAATGGAGACATGAGCTATTCTGTTGCCGAGGAGATGAAACGAGGGTCTGTAATTGGAAATATTGTTAAGGATCTGGGACTTGATTTGGGTATACTGTCCACTCGTAAGGCCCGTCTTGATGCTGAAGATAACGTACAATGTTGCGGAGTTAATCTCAACGGAGACTTGATTGTGAAAGAAAGGATCGATAGAGAAGGTCTTTGTGGGAAAAAGGGAACGTGTGTAATCAAACAGGAACTTGTCCTTGAAAATCCTTTAGAACTGCACCGTATCAGCATCCGCGTTCAAGACATCAACGACAATTCACCACAGTTTAAGGAGGAATCGCTAAATATTGAAATACAGGAATCAGCAGATAAAGGTGCACGCTTTCTTGTGGGAGAAGCACACGATGGAGACGTCGGAGAAAATGCTGTTCAGGGATACTCACTACAACAGAACGATCATTTCAAACTGAATGTTGACACAAAAGCAGGTGGACGGAAATACTGCGAGCTAGTGTTAGACAAAGAATTAGACAGGGAAGACAAAAAGGAAATAGTGCTGATACTCACAGCATTCGATGGTGGCTCTCCACGGAGATCAGGTTCTGTGGCCATACATGTTACTGTAGTGGATGCTAATGATAATGTGCCTGTGTTTAGCCAAACTGTGTATAAAGCCAGTCTGGCTGAAAATTCTCCCGTGGGTACTGCTGTTATCTCAGTCAGTGCTACTGATGCAGACGAGGGTTTAAATGGGGAAATTACCTACGAATTTGACCACGTTTTAGATGAAAACAGTGACGTGTTTTCTCTACACCATAAAACAGGTGAGGTGAAAGTGGCTGGCGCAATTGATTATGAGCAAGTATCATCTTATGAAATGCAGATTAGCGCAAAAGACGGAATGGGATTAGTTTCGTACGCAACGCTGATAATTGACATCATTGATATAAATGACAACGCCCCTTTGATAAATTTAAAATCACTATCAAACCCTATACCAGAGAATGTGTCACCTGGTACAGAGGTGGGCATCATAAACGTGCAGGACAGAGACTCTGAGAACAACCGTCAAGTACGCTGCTCCATTCAACAGGGCGTCCCCTTTAAATTGGCTCCGTCTATTAAAAACTATTATTCTCTGGTGACCACAGGACATCTGGACCGTGAAGTAGTGTCTGATTACAACATTACAATCACTGCCACTGACGAGGGCTCTCCACCTCTGTCCTCCTCTAAAACTCTTCAGTTATCTGTAGCTGACATCAACGACAACCCACCTGTGTTTGAGGAACAGTCCTACAGCGCATATGTGACAGAAAATAACAAACCTGGTTCCACTTTATGCTCCGTTACTGCTCGAGACCCTGACTGGAGACAGAACGGTACATTAATTTATTCTCTGTTACCTGGTGAGGTGAATGGTTCTCCGGTGTCCTCCTATCTGTCTGTTAACGGAGATACGGGGGTAATCCATGCAGTTAGGTCGTTTGATTATGAACAGTTCAGGAGTTTTAACGTCCATGTGATGGCTCCACTCAGCAGCAACGTGACCGTCAATGTGTTCATATCTGATGTGAATGACAACTCTCCTCAGATATTGTACCCCACCACGGAGGGCAGCTCCTTCATGACTGAGCTCGTCCCAAAAGCTGCACACGGAGGTGCTCTGGTGTCCAAAGTGATAGCAGTGGACGCAGACTCCGGACAGAACGCCTGGCTGTCATATCACATAGTAAAATCCACTGATCCTGGACTTTTCAGTATTGGTCTCCACAGCGGAGAGATCAGGACACAGCGGGACATTTCAGAATCTGACAGCATGAAACAGAACCTTATTGTGGCAGTGAAAGATAACGGACAGCCCTCTCTGTCTGCCACCTGTTCCATGTATTTGCTTATTTCTGACAATTTGGCTGAGGTGCCAGAACTGAAGGAGATTTCTTATGAGAAGAACTCCAAGTTAACATCTTACTTGATCATCGCGCTGGTGTCTGTATCCACGTTTTTTCTGACTTTCATCATCATCATCCTGGGTGTGAGGTTTTGTCGCAGGAGAAAACCCAGAATGTTGTTTGATGGAGCAGTTGCCATCCCCAGCGCGTATCTTCCTCCTAATTACGCAGATGTTGATGGTACAGGAACTTTACGCAGCACTTACAATTATGACGCCTACCTGACAACAGGATCTAGAACCAGTGATTTTAAGTTTGTTTCATCTTACAATGACAACACGCTGCCTGCTGACCAGACCCTGAAGAAAAGTGCATCAGTTTTTTCTGATGCGTTTGACATTGATTGTGCTTCTCCTGAGGTAGGCTCCTGTTTATTTTAGTAGTGAAAGTAATTTTAGTACCATTGTTCTGCTCTTTTACCCTCAGAAACAATTTTGTTCTAATATTTTTATTAACATTTACGTACTCTTAATAATAACCAGTTGATTGGTTTAGCTTTTAGAATTTAGCTTTCGTTATTGCTGCGATTTATTCAGATATTGTATAACTAATATAAGTGACTTTTATTTAAGTTTTATTTGAAGATATTTCAAACTGTTTCAGGTTTATTTCACCGTTTGTCTCAGTTTTATTTTCCTGTTTTTTTTTCCGTCAGGTTGTCTTCCCTTTCTCCATATTTTAATCTTTAAAGTTTGTTTGATTCAGTTTGCCCTCTGTAGTTGTTTGAAGTACCTAAACTGATGCCACTTCTGATTGTAACCGATAATGTAATTGCAACAAATTTAAAGTTTCAGAGCTCCCAACGAGCTGAAACAACGTTTAAAATGAAAATGGTTGTATATTGATCGTGTAGGTCCCCAGTCCTTTAACAAACCTTTCAATTTATAAGGTGTATTTTCCTGCCCATTTAATGTATCTTAATCTAATTGATCAACATGCATTTCTTACATAATGCCTCAAAGAACTTGAAGTGTAACTTGAAGAAATTTGATAATTAGGTTCGCGTCCATATTTGATTGACTTTCTGTTTGCTAGTGATGGCTGAAGATTAATCATTCGGCCTCATTATTTTTGACCTCTTACTGTATTATTATTATTATTATTGTTATTGTAGTATTAAGAAAATTAGTAAATATGCCAAAGATTTTGAAAGATTCATTCATCATTCTGCACTGGTTGAACATTTTCAATTTCAATTTCCTTTTCTTAAAAGATAAATCATTCCCACAAGTCTTCTCTTTATGACTTTTTGTCATCATGGTTTCTATCGATTTCTCACTGTTTCTTACAAGTAATTTATTCATTCTCTCAGTTTTATCAGACAACACTTTTGCAGTTCATCTTGAAGGACAGTATAAATAACGCATTCCCCATGCAATATTTAGACATAAATAAAATATTTTTTTTACATAAGTTTAGCTCATCATGAAAAAAAAAACATAATTGTATTACTGCATACAGTATCGCATATTCTAGTAATCACACATTTCGATTGGAACAACTCTAATAATGAAGTCGGCAAACTCCATATCCGTTTATTGTCCCATCTTAACCAGGTGAGGTGAAAATTGGAACATGTGTATTAAGACAAAACCTGCTATTGGCAATATGTGTATCTTTACGTCTGTGCGTGAGTGTGCTGTATGTTTAAGATTGGTTGGGGAGGAGACATTATTCCACCGTTTATTTTAGATGTCAATAACTTATTTAGCAATGTAAGATTATGGGAAAGATTGAGGGTACGTGAAATCACAGTCCTCCATGTTTTAGCCGCTGTGCTGTGTCTAAAACCGAACTCATTTTTTTTTCATTTTTATTAAACTGTATTTTATTTTATGCTTATTAAACTGTTTATTTATTTGACTAACGTTAACAGCACCGTCCAATTTATCGTAATGAGAACCCAATTCAGTTGTTGTAGATACTCTGATGTTGACGTTGCGATACCCAAACACCTACTCATGGTGTCAGTGTGGACCAACAAACGCTATAAGAGACCTTTCTCTGTTACTAGATTCAGAGCCTGATTCTGCCATTTTACTGCGGTTTGCAAAATGATTCTTGGTGTGGACAGCATCTGAAGAGGTCCCATATCTAAGGAGATCGCTGATTTAAATCACTTTTACAAACTTTCAAGCATATTTGATCTACATCTGGCAGCAAAATGGATTACCGTTCATTTGTTATTATTCCCATCCTTGTATATATTTTTCTGTCTCTCTGCCATGTCAATGGGGACGTGAGCTTCTCTGTTCCGGAGGAGATAAAACGAGGATCTGTAATTGGAAATATTGCTAAGAATCTGGGACTTGATTTGGGTATACTGTCCACTCGTAAGGCCCGCATTGATGCTGAAGGTAACAACGTTCAATTCTGCGGAGTTAACCTTAATACCGGAGACTTGATTGTTAAAGAAAGGATCGACAGAGAAAGTCTTTGTGGGAAAAGGGCATCGTGTGTTCTTAAACAGGAACTCGTCCTAGAAAATCCTTTAGAACTGCACCGTATCAGCATCCGCGTTCAAGATATCAACGACAATTCACCACAGTTTAAGGAGGAATCGCTTCATATTGAAATACAGGAATCAGCAGTTAAAGGTGCACGCTTTCTTGTGGGAGAAGCGCACGATGGAGACGTCGGAGAAAATGCTGTTCAGGGATACTCACTACAACAAAACGATCATTTCAAACTGAATGTTGACACAAAAGCAGGTGGACGGAAATACTGCGAGCTAGTGTTAGACAAAGAATTAGACAGGGAAGACAAAAAGGAAATAGTGCTGATGCTCACAGCATTCGATGGTGGCTCTCCACGGAGATCAGGTTCTGTGGCCATACATGTTACTGTAGTGGATGCTAATGACAATGTGCCTGTGTTTAGCCAAACTGTGTATAAAGCAAGTCTGGCTGAAAATTCTCCCGTGGGTACTGCTGTTATCTCAGTTAGTGCTACTGATGCAGACGAGGGTTTAAATGGGGAAATTACCTACGAATTTGACCACATTTCAGATGAAAACAGCGACGTATTTTCTCTACACCATAAAACAGGTGAGGTGAAAGTGGCTGGCGCAATTGATTATGAGCAAGTATCATCTCATGAAATGCAGATTAGCGCAAAAGACGGAATGGGATTAGTTTCATACGCAACGCTGATTATTGACATCACTGATATAAATGACAACGCCCCTTTGATAAATTTAAAATCACTATCAAACCCTATACCAGAGAATTTGTCACCCGGTACAGAGGTGGGCATCATTTATTTGCAGGACAGAGACTCTGACAATAATGGTCAAGTACGCTGCTCCATTCAACAGGGTGTTCCCTTTAAATTGGTTACTTCAATTAAAAACTATTATTCTCTGGTAACCTCAGGACAACTGGACCGTGAAGTAGTGTCTGATTACAACATAACAATCACTGCCACTGACGAGGGCTCTCCACCTCTGTCCTCCTCTAAAACTGTTCAGTTATCTGTAGCTGACATCAACGACAACCCACCTGTGTTTGAGGAACAGTCCTACAGCTCATATGTGACAGAAAATAACAAACCTGGCTCTACTTTATGTTCCGTTACTGCTCGAGACCCTGACTGGAGACAGAACGGTACAGTGATTTATTCTTTGTTACCTGGTGAGGTGAATGGTGCAGCGGTGTCTTCGTATCTATCTGTTAACGGAGACACGGGGGTGATCCACGCTGTGAGGTCGTTTGATTATGAACAGTTTAGATGCTTTAAAGTCCAGGTGATGGCCAGAGACAACGGTTCTCCTCCACTCAGCAGCAACGTGACCGTCAGTGTGTTCATCGCTGACGTGAATGACAACTCTCCTCAGATATTGTACCCCACCACGGAGGGGAGTTCTTTCATGACCGAGTTGGTCCCCAAAGCTGCACACGGAGGCTCTCTGGTGTCCAAAGTGATAGCAGTGGACGCAGACTCCGGACAGAACGCATGGCTGTCCTATCACATAGTAAAATCCACTGATCCTGGACTTTTCAGTATTGGTCTCCACAGCGGAGAGATCAGGACACAGCGGGACGTTTCAGAATCTGACAACATGAAACAGAATCTTATTGTGGCAGTGAAAGATAACGGACAGCCCTCTCTGTCTGCCACCTGTTCCATGTATTTACTTATTTCTGACAACTTGGCTGAAGTGCCAGAATTGAAGGACATTTCTCATGATGAAAAGAACTCCAAGTTAACATATTATCTAATTATTGCGCTGGTGTCCGTGTCCACCTTTTTTCTGACCTTCATCATCATCATCCTGGGTGTGAGGTTTTGTCGCAGGAGAAAACCCAGACTGTTGTTTGATGGAGCAGTTGCCATTCCCAGCGCGTATCTTCCTCCTAATTACGCAGATGTTGACGGCACAGGAACTTTACGCAGCACTTACAATTATGACGCCTATCTGACAACAGGATCCAGAACCAGTGACTTTAAGTTTGTTTCATCTTACAATGACAACACGCTGCCTGCTGACCAGACCCTGAAAAAAAGTGCATCACATTTTGCTGAATCGTTCTGTCAGCCTGATGATTTTGCCGAGGTAGGCAGACATTTATTTTCACACATTTGTGCAATTCCTCTGCAAGTTTTTTTTTATTTTTATATTAATTTATATACACACACACACGAGATTGTGCGACCATTTTATCCACCCATTCCTTTCGTTATCTATGTGTTGACCACAGAATATGACATTCAGCATTTACACTTGAGCCATACTTTTTATTTTTTTTTTTTTTACCGTATATTCAGACATTTTACATTAATGTTTTACGCATATGTAAGTTTTTAAACTGCTATTTGACAGTGGATTACAAACACGCATTGTTTTGTTTCAAGAGACAGCCGCAATGAATATTTAAACATCAATATTAAGTCGCATATTAATTTTAGACTGATCTGTATTTAAATTCAAGTGTGATCACCTCACGTAACACATTAGGCTACATTAATTGTTGCTGGGTGTGCAAGACATGTGTATTAATATGACGTTCATATTTTATCTACTTTGCTCTCCTCACGATATTTTAATTAATAGTTTTCGGGGTTGGTGGTTCATACTTTACGCAAGCGAACCAGAGTGCAATATAAAGTCCACGCTCATGATGTCGCTATGCACCAGCAGTAATAAATTCTGTGCCGTTATCAACCCAGTTTTGTGACGCAGAATGTGACTGAAATTGCATTAGGTGATCGCTTTAGAGGCAGAGTGGTTGTTTTAGATTCTGTGTCTTTTATCATACTTTTATGTGTTTCCGCTTTACGCGAGGACACTTTTAATCGTGCTGATGGCTATCATAGGATATGAAATACACCGCTGCCTTATTTGTTTTTTGCTTTTTTCTTTGCCAGTTGTCAACGGGGATGTAAGCTATTCTTTTTCAGAAGAGATGCAGCGTGGGTCTGTGATCGGAAATATTGCCAAGGATTTGGGTTTGGAAGCAAGCAAACTACCCACTCGAAAGGCTCGCATTGATAAAGATGGAAGCGATAAGCGTTATTTTAACATAAACATCCATAACGGGGATTTGATTGTAGCCCAGAGGATTGACAGAGAGGCCCTTTGTGGAGACAAAGCGTCTTGTGTTATAAAAGAAGAACTGATGTTGGAGAATCCATTAGAATTGCATCGACTCAACATGCATATACGTGATATAAACGATAACTCTCCACAATTTAATAAAGAGTCGATCCATATAGATGTGAGTGAATCCGCAGCAAAGGGTGCTCGTTTCCCAATAGAGGAAGCTCACGATGCAGATATAGGCCAATACTCAGTCCAGTCGTACAACCTCCAGACTAATGATAATTTTATTCTCGGTGTTGGAACTAATTCTGTGGAGCTTGTACTTAACAAAGAGTTGGACCGTGAAACTTTGAAAGAAATCAATCTACTTCTAACGGCTCTGGATGGTGGTTCTCCTCAAAAATCAGGTAGTGTGGTCATTCACATCACTGTGCTGGATGCTAATGATAACATTCCAGTGTTCACTGAGGCAATCTATAAGACCAGTCTGCCTGAAAACTCTCCAGTCGGTGCTGTTGTTCTGACCGTAAGCGCAGCTGATGCAGACGAGGGATTAAACGGACAGGTTACGTATGATTTTGGACACATTTCAGAGGATGTTAAATCAGTATTTACAATAGATCACAAGACAGGTGAAATAAAATTGACAACCGCAGTTGATTTTGAAATAGTTAAATCGTTTGAGCTGCGCGTCACAGCAAAGGATGGGTTAGGACTTACGTCTTATGCAAAAGTCATGATTGATATAACTGATGTGAATGACAACGCCCCGGTAGTATATGTAAAATCGTTGAATGATCCGGTACCCGAAAATGTTTCACCTGGCACAGAGGTGGGCATCATTAACGTGCAGGACAGAGACTCTGAGAATAATGGACAGGTCCACTGTTCCATCCAACAGGGCGTCCCTTTCAAGTTGGTTCCTTCTATTAAAAACTATTATTCACTGGTGACCACAGCACACCTGGACCGTGAACTAGTCTCTGATTACAACATTACAATCACTACCACAGATGAGGGCTCCCCACCTCTGTCGTCCTCTAAAACTGTTCAGTTATCTGTAGCTGATATCAACGACAACCCACCTGTGTTTGAGGAACAGTCCTACAGCGCATATGTGACAGAAAACAACAAACCTGGATCCACTTTATGTTCCGTAATGGCTCGAGACCCTGACTGGAGACAGAACGGTACAGTGATTTATTCTCTGTTACCCAGTGAGGTGAATGGCGCATCACTGTCCTCCTATCTGTCTGTTAACGGAGACACGGGGGTGATCCACACTGTGAGGTCGTATGATTATGAACAGTTCAGGAGTTTTAAAGTCCAGGTGATGGCCAGAGACAACGGTTCTCCTCCACTCAGTAGCAACGTGACCGTCAGTGTTTTCATCGCTGACATGAATGACAACTCTCCTCAGATATTGTACCCCACCACGGAGGGCAGCTCATTCATGACTGAGCTCGTCCCAAAAGCTGCACACGGAGGTGCTCTGGTGTCCAAAGTGATAGCAGTGGACGCAGACTCCGGACAGAACGCATGGCTGTCCTATCATATAGTGAAATCTACTGATCCTGGACTTTTTAGTATTGGTCTCCACAGCGGAGAGATCAGGACACAGCGGGACATTTCAGAATCTGACAACATGAAACAGAACCTTATTGTGGCAGTGAAAGATAACGGACAGCCCTCTCTGTCTGCCACCTGTTCCATGTATTTACTTATTTCTGATAACTTGGCTGAGGTGCCAGAACTGAAGGATATTTCGTATGATGAGAAGAACTCCAAGTTAACATCTTACTTGATCATCGCGCTGGTGTCTGTGTCCACGTTTTTTCTGACCTTTATAATTATCATCCTGGGTGTGAGGTTTTGTCGCAGGAGAAAACCCAGACTGTTGTTTGATGGAGCAGTTGCCATCCCCAGTGCGTATCTTCCTCCTAACTACGCTGATGTTGACGGCACAGGAACTTTACGCAGCACTTACAATTATGACGCCTACCTGACAACAGGATCCAGAACCAGTGACTTTAAGTTTGTTTCATCTTACAATGACAACACACTGCCTGCTGAACAGACCCTGAAGAAAAGTGCATCAGATTTCACTGAATCGTTTGGAGATGGTGATATCTTTCCTGAGGTATGCAAAAATCTAATATAATACCCAAAGGTTGTAATTACGTCATCTTCAGTTGCATTGCTGTTGCATTGCTGTATGACTCTGAAAAAGAGTGCATCAGATTTTGCTGATACGTTTGGAGAACTGGCAGAGTGTACAGAGGTATGATTGCACTTGCCAACTTCTTTTTAAGTACCCTTACAAACCGTCTGTCTTCACCAGTTTCTTCCCAATGTCTTTGCTTAAGTGCAAATGAGTCTTTTTGATAATGTAAATGTGTTTTTTTTGACGTTACGTTAAATGTGAGAGTCGTTCTTTAACTTTTCTACATGACTTCATTTCATTCTGATTAAATTAACTTCTTCAGTCTCTCTGAGAGGCCGTTTAGTTGTATGAGACTACTGCAGTTATGGATTTTTGTTAAGCAAGAGACCACTACAAAATTATCATTATTTAGGCTTCATCTTTTATATGTGCAAATATTGGTGAACTAATAAGCTTGTTAAATTTTTTTTTGTGAAAAACTCACAATATGTCTCTTTATTTCCACATGAAACTATTGTTGGTGGATAAATCCAACTTTTAATCCCAGCTTTTGCCATGCTCGCTGCCAATTTTTCATATTGCTCTTGGGTAAATATTTCCCACTTTTCCTCTAAGAAAATTAAACAGCTCAGCTGTGGTTGATGGTTCATGATCATCCATCTTCATTTTGTTGTCAGTACAGAAGTTTTCAATGGAGTTCCAATTTTGAGATTTAGCTGGCTATGGCAGGCTCTTCATCCAGCGATCCTCCATCCAGACCTTGATTCTTCTGGCTGTGTGGCATGTTGGATTGTCCTACTAAAAATAAAAATTCTTTGAGTAGGTGTGCATCTATCTTTATTTTTATTTTCTTTATTTTTTTTTTATGGATAGGCTTGTATGTTGCTTTATAAATGCCTCCTTCACTAAATCTACATGATTCAAGTTTTGTTGAAGCATCCCCGGATTACCCCAGATTTTTTTTTCCAGAGCTAGTTGCCCATTTATATGTCTATTTGCTATAATTGTAGTTATTCTTCCAAAACGTGACTCAATTTTTCACAAGTTATATGCTGTAGTGCTAAATTAATAATCAAGTTTAAGTCTCCAAGCCCTTAGCAAATATGTTGGAATGCCATTGACTTTTAGTGATGACAAAGAATGCCTATATATGCACCTAATATTATCATATTCGTGGGAGACTAAATTATTTTATCACTCCCTTGCTCCTTTGCTTTTTTGATGTATTTTATTACTCCCTTGGATTGTACAGGTAGATTATCTTATTTTCCTCATACTATAAATCATGTTGGTTATGAAAATATTGACTCAGTCCTACTGTATTTATTTTCAAGGCTTCCTTACAAAAATCACAGCAAAGACGTCGTTCTTTATACATTATTTTCTTCTGTTTAAATCTGCAACCTTGGTGCTCTTGTTTTGGTTATAAATTGTAAAATTACAATTTATGTCATATTTTAAAGCTTTTTGGAGATAATCACTTAGATTTTATGCAATACCTAATACATGCAACACCCTCCAACACATGTGTGCCTACCTCTCATTCCACTTCCATCAACACTCCTGGCACAGCAATAACACAAAAGATGGATTCTTTTTTAGTATATTAGACAAAACTTAATCTGTGACACTTAAGCTAACATATCATTTATTTAAGTGTGTTTTACCCATACATGTAAAAACACACACTGAGTTCTCATTTTTATATATATTTGTATTGTTATGCATATGTTTGAAAGGTAAATATTTGAATTTACCAGTTTTTACCATCTTTACTTTGTCGTCACACTGTAAGTAATAATTAAGATCTGTACTTAATCTTGCAAACGATGTGTACGACTAGTTAAAACTTTTAAACTTTTACGTTTTAGTTAAAATGCTACTTTGATTTTCATCTATAAATGTGTAATGCACCCCCGAGGGTCAGGAAAATGAGAGTTACAAACTAATGGTGAGGTAATAATTAACTAATGACTCGGTACTCAGTAAGTACTGTAAGTATCACTTTACAATAAGGTACACAATAAGAGTAAGTAATCAGTAGGTAATGGTTAAATAGTGATTCAATACTCAGGAAATTATAGTCTTTTTCCAGTTTTTCACTAATAACATACTGGTCTTTATTATGTTAACTAATCATCATGTAATAACTGATAACTCTAAGCTCTGCTAAAGAATTCCAATATACCCAGATGAAGTGTGTGTGTAAAAATGTCAAAAAAAAAAAAAAAAAAAAATTCTTGAATCTTTATAAACCTACTTTTCATGTTCATCAGTGAGTACTGGTTAACTGAATATTAGTCCCTGATTCGTTGCTCTTTTGTTTCCCTGACAACTAACCAATAGTTCCCTGGTAAGCCTGGATTGTGTGTTCACCAGTAAGTACTAGTTAACTATATATTAGGAAAGGCAAAGCAATTTTGTTTGTTTAGCACATTTCATATACAAGACAATTCAAAGTGCTTTACATAAAACATTAAAAGCATTACAAATGGTGCAAAGAAAGCATTAAAAAGTAGCAAAAGCTAGCAACAAATAGCAAAAAATACAATAAAATCATAAATGACATGAAACTGATTAAAAACAAGATATGTTCAAATCTACTGTAGAGATTTCCTGTATAGGCACAAGAGATAATTGGTTTTAACTTGGATTTAAAAGTGTCTACATTTGGCGAAAGTTTAATCTCCGCTGGAAGTTGGTTCTACTTGTTTGAAATATAACAGCAAAATGCTGCTTCTCCATGTTTAGTCTGTATTCTGGTCTGGACTTGTTGACCAGAGTCAACTAGCTCTGCTAGGTTTATATTTTCTGAAAAATATCACAGATGTATTCTGGGCCTAAACCGTTCTGGGATTTGTAAATGAACAGAAGGGTTTTTAAAATCTGTTTTGTTACTAACTGGAAGCCAGTGTAAAGATTTTCTAACTGGTTTGATGTGCTAAGTCCTGGTTAAAACTCTAGCAGTAGTGTTCTGGATGAGCTGCAGATGTTGAATGCTCGTTTTAGGAAGTCCTGTTAAAGACCATTATCCAGCCTACTGGAGATGAGTGCATGGATGCATTTCTCTTGGTTTTTCTGGGAGACTAAACTTTTTAGTCTGTTGATGTTTCTGAGTTGGTAAAAAGGTATCTTAGTAACAGCTTTGTGTGGCTGTTAGCTCCTCATTCCTTCATCTTTGTTCTCCCTGATAACTATCCATTAGTTCCTGATTCGTTCCTCATTGGTTCCCTGATAACTAACCATTAGTTATCTACTAAGCCTGGAATGTGTGTTCACCAGTAAGTACTGGCTAACTCTTCATTACTTCCTCATTCGTTCATGAGTCATTCCCTACTAACAAAACACATTTTTGTGCACCTCATAGTAAAGTTGTACCACTAATCATTGTGTAACAGTATTGTTCTAAGAATTTATTAAATAGCATAGGATTACCAGCAAATCTTACCTCACTGATGACATGTGCAGTCATTTCCTCCAGAGAGTGCTTTCTGTTGTACTTCTGGTACCTGTAATTATTTTCTAAAGAGCATCCTCCAACAAGAGACTACCACCATAAAGACAGCAATATTCCCCTTGCCTTTCCAAAGCTGTATAAACTATTAGACTGGTATGACCAGCAATAACAAACAGAGTGGATTTCAGAAGTGATTTCCATGCCAAATATTTAGCTTTTTTAACCATCTGGTCACACCCTTTTTAAAGTTTTTGTTGTTTTTATTTTTTTTAGTCTCCATTCTAGCATATGGTTTTGTGGTAGCTATTATGTTTTTAAATTATATGTTTATCCTGGGTTTAACTGCAATTGGTATTCACAGTGAATCTCCCAGGACGTTTGTTGGCTTTCCTCAGCTTCATAGTGTACACATATTTTCATACATTATTGATATTTGAAATGTTTGCCTAAACTAGACAGTTATTTGAAATCAAAAAGCGAGGTAGATCATCTTATCTTCCTTCTACTGTTATTATTCTTCCTTAGCCAAAACTATCTTGAACTGACATTTTACTTACTTTTTGTTTAAAGGTTAGGCTGTTATTGTGTAGTTTTATAGTTAACAAAGCCCACTGCTTCATACCCTTGCAGTCCTCCCAAACTCTTCTTTTCAGTGACAAATCAACCTGTGTCTCTTGCTTCTGAGCTGCGTCTGGATTACTCTTAGTCGACTAGTTGAGAAAGTTCACTGCATGAGGCCCTTGCTGAACCATTGTTTGCTTAAATCAATTAAACTTCATACCAGTGGTTATTTTCTAGAAAAAAAAGGGCTTTTTCTTTTCAGTTACAACTGTCCTTTTCTTGTAGTGTTTTTTGATAATGGCTATATTTTGTTTTCTTTTCCTGGATTTCCCCTGTTTCCAGTGACAGCTAAACAGCTTTCTTATTTGATATCTTTTTATGTTTCGCAAGTACTTACGTGTTTAAAACCAACATTTTTTTGTTCTGTTGATGCACTCGGGACAGATATGCTGAAACTCAACATGGTCAAAAGTTTGCTCATCAAAGAATTGCTTATATCTGGGAGCTATGGTTCACTCACAGGATACAATATGTAGTCACTTTGGGTCTTCTGCATTTACAGTACTATACATATCTGCTGTTGTATCAGAGATTTTGGCATTTTGTCTAAAACAATTTACTGCATTTTTTGCACATTTTTTTTCTATTAATAAGGAGCTTATCAAGACATTATTCAGTCCATCCATCTATTTCTGTCAATGGATTTTTCAATGCAACCACTGATAATTTTTTTTTTTTTTTTTTTTTTTTTTTTTTTACGTTTTTAATCAAAATAGGGAATTTAAATTAAAACATAGAAGTAGTATCTCTCTGTCCTTCACAATTTCTTTGCAACATTAATGCTAGTTGCAAGACTATGAAAAAATGATGGCCTCATATTAAGCTGGAGCCCTGGGTCGTTTTTAGTCATACCTTAGTAAAGAAGATGCAATACAACATTATTAAAAAAGAGGGGAAAAGGAGGGATGTTGGATTATACTTACTTATATCTGTCTGGTTTTGGAATACAAGCAGAAGAGTCTTAGCAAGTGAACTCAGGTTGGTCATTATTAAAACATTACAGGTTTACATTATCTACTGATTGTGGTGAATAACAATGTACTGAGATTTACCTTTACTGCGGTTATCAAGATGAAGAGCATACATGTCTGCAATTTTGTATCAGTCAACATGTTACAGTCTGGAAATATTAAGACATAATACGTTCTAATTTAGATATTGTACAGGAGAAGTGTTTCAGCAATGTTCATTTTTCTTTTTTTTAAATGATCATTTAGGTGTTTTTTCAAGTCATTTTTTCTGTTAGTATTTTCTGTTGTGTTTGCTGCAGGAACATGTAACACTTGTGAGCTAAAGTACGTCATCAGCCTGTGCGCACCGAGTGTTTTTGTGCGACGTTTGTGGAGCTGCTGGCTCACGTGTGTATTGTGGTCATTTCGTTTGTCCTGGTTTCCTCAAGAAAAAAGATAAGCAGCGCCGGACGAATGAAGTTGCCAAAGCCAAGACGGAATCCTGTCTGCTTTAAGGGTGCAACAAACACAGTGCACGAATGCTTATTGTGTACGTGTTTATGAATATTAGACTACCTGTAGGATACAGTGCATATACAGTGGAAAATAGTGTAGGAGTAGTGACGGTTTCTTCACAAGTGGAATCAGTGTTTTGGCTTGATCTAACTCACGATGGCGCTGTACACCAGCTGAAAGATAATTGAAATCGTCCACCATTTGCTGTAGACACGCATTCTTGTTCCGTTGTGTGGAGATACGGGTAACAATCCCGTCTTTGCAGCTGTTGTTCGTTTTATTTGGTTTAATCTTATTCGTTTGTTAACCTTTTATCGATAGTGATGGGTTCGAAAATCACCTTGGTTCAAATGTGTGGATTTAATTTGTTCCTTTTTTGGTTCCATGTCGCATATGGAGACATGAGCTATTCTTTGTCAGAGGAATTGAAACGAGGATCAGTTATTGGAAATATTGCCAAGGATCTTGTGATGAAGACAGGCGCGCTGTCCACCAGAAGAGCCCGGATTGACACCGACGGGACTGATAAACGTTACTGTGACATAAATCTCAACAGCGGTGAACTAACTGTGGCCGACAGGATTGACCGTGAGGGACTTTGTGGCGGAAGAGCTTCGTGTATCCTAAAACAAGAACTTGTACTTGAGAATCCTCTTGAGCTGCATCGTATCAGCCTTCACATTCAAGATATTAATGACAACTCCCCAAAATTTAAAGAGGAATTGATTAATATAGAAATTCACGAGTCGGCAGTGAGGGGAGCTCGTTTTGTAATAGAGAAGGCGCACGATGCGGATGTAGGACAAAATTCTGTTCAGCAGTACAGCCTTGAGAAAAACGATAATTTCATCGTGATTTCTAATAAAAACAAATTAGAACTTGTTCTTGATAAAGAGCTTGATCGTGAAAAACAAAAGGAAATTAATTTGCTGCTTACAGCTCTAGATGGTGGATCTCCTCAGAGATCAGGTACAGTAGTCATACACGTCACTGTGTTGGATGCTAATGATAACGCCCCAGTGTTCAGCCAGGAAATATATGAAGCCAGTCTGCCTGAAAACTCTCCCTTGGACACAGTTGTGGTTAAAGTGAGTGCAACTGATGCGGACGAAGGAATCAATGGAGAAGTGACTTATGACTTCGGGCATGTATCTGAAGAAGTGATTCAGTTATTCAGCATTGACAGTAAATTAGGAGAGATTAAGGTAATTGGTGCTGTTGATTATGAAACAGCAAAATTATTTGAAATACGTGTAAAAGCAAAGGATGGTTTGGGGCTGTCATCTTACGCTGATGTCATAATTTCGATCACTGATGTCAATGACAATGCCCCAGTCGTCAGTCTGAAATCATTGACCGATCCAGTTCCAGAAAACATCCCTCCTGGTACAGAGGTGGGCATCATTAACGTGCAGGACAGAGATTCTGAGAACAACAGACTCGTCCACTGCTCCATTCAGCAAAATGTTCCATTTAAGTTGGTTCCTTCTATTAAAAACTATTATTCTCTGGTGACCACAGGACACCTGGACCGTGAACTAGTTTCTGATTACAACATTACAATAACTGCCACTGACGAGGGCTCTCCACCTCTGTCCTCCTCTAAAACTGTTCAGTTATCTGTAGCTGACATCAACGACAACCCACCTGTGTTTGAGGAACAGTCATACAGCGCATTTGTTACAGAAAATAACAAACCAGGCTCCACTTTATGTTCCGTTTCTGCTCGAGACCCTGACTGGAGACAGAACGGTACAGTGATTTATTCTCTGTTACCTGGTGAGGTGAATGGTTCTCCGGTGTCCTCCTATCTGTCTGTTAACGGAGATACCGGAGGGATCCACGCTGTGAAGTCGTTTGATTATGAACAGTTCAGGAGCTTTAAAGTCCAAGTGATGGCCAGAGACAACGGTTCTCCTCCACTCAGCAGCAACGTGACCATCAATGTATTCATATCTGATCTGAATGACAACTCTCCTCAGATATTGTACCCCACCCTGGATGGCAGCTCCTTTATGACCGAACTGGTCCCCAAAGCTGCACACGGAGGCTCTCTGGTGTCCAAAGTGATAGCAGTGGATGCAGACTCCGGACAGAACGCATGGTTGTCCTATCACATAGTAAAATCCACTGATCCTGGACTTTTCAGTATTGGTCTCCACAGCGGAGAGATCAGGACACAGCGGGACATTTCAGAATCTGACAGCATGAAACAGAATCTTATTGTGGCAGTGAAAGATAACGGACAGCCCTCTCTGTCTGCCACCTGTTCCATGTATTTACTTATTTCTGATAACTTGGCTGAGGTGCCAGAACTGAAGGATATTTCATATGATGAGACGAACTCCAAGTTAACATCTTACTTGATCATTGCGCTGGTGTCTGTATCAACTTTTTTCCTGACCTTCATCATCATCATCCTGGGTTTGAGGTTTTGTCGCAGGAGAAAACCCAGACTGTTGTTTGATGGAGCAGTTGCCATCCCCAGCGCGTATCTCCCTCCTAATTACGCAGATGTTGATGGCACAGAAACTTTACGCAGCACTTACAATTATGACGCCTACCTGACAACAGGATCTAGAACCAGTGACTTTAAGTTTGTTTCATCTTATAATGACAACACGCTGCCTGCTGACCAGACACTGAAGAAAAGTTCTTCAGACTTTGCTGCAGCATTTGGAGACTGTGATGCTTCTCCTGAGGTAGGAACAAGATTATATTTTCATATAAGTTCCATTCAGCACCGATCAGTGACAAAAAAACAAATAAATGAAGAAAATCTTAACTAGAAAAATCAAGAAGTAATCCGTTTTTTAAATGTTGTCTTCGTTGTCTTTCACCCTGGTGTTTGTTTTATTGCTCATGACCGTCTTACGTATGTCATATATTTTTGGACAACAAATGTTGTTTTGGTCCTCTGTGGGTGCGTCGGGGGCGTATTTTTATATGAAATGAACTTGCATGCGATTTCATACGTTAACAAGAAACTTTGTCCGTGACAGGGCGGAGTTGTGAACGCGGCGGTGTCTTTATATACCACAGTGTTGTACATGCTCGCCATCTCGAGTAGCTGCTCATCAAATCTATGCATTTATCCTATTATCAGTGGAAATGTGGAAGTGTCAACTCTTCCCTCTTAATTTTTTCCGTGTTAACTACGCCCACATCAATTGTCCAATCTCTCGGTACTTCTCGGAGCCCCACGAGAAGAACAACTGTGTTGAGAAGAAAGTTCTGCTCGACTGAGGCGTCGAGAACCAGCAACAAGTTCTCGCTGAGAACGCAAGAGGTTTAGCGTTTGATTGCTTCGCTGTCCTTGGTCCTGAATGACTGTTTTATTTCGGAATTCTTTCAGCATTTCGTTGCTTTGTTGTCTTTGGTCCTAATCGGCGTTAGGATTTTCATTTTTCTCTGGCTGTACAGTTATTTTTATTCATTTAGACTTTTCAAAAGATTACATTATTAAATTGAAATGAAAAATGAAACAAAGACGTTTCAATCTCTTCATTTTATTTGTACCATGCTTCAATAGTAAAGTTTTGAGCCAGAGCAGATTGTACTGCTTGTCCACATTTTATTATTCACGTATACTTTCACATTTTAATATTTTCTTAAATTTTAGATTGGTTTTCTAAATTCGCTATCAGTAACGATCATACAGCAGCAATGATCATGTAATCTACGTAAGGCTGTGTTTTGTCAGTTTACGAGTTTACAGTATTTGGATTTCTATAATAAAAAGGTCACTTTCTGATTTTGTTGTAAAAAAGAAAAAAACGAATTAATTTACATGACATTTAGTTTTTCATATGATTAACATATACTTCAGATAGTTGTTGACTTCACAAAGTTCTTTTAAGTAATGTAATCTTTACCACATTCTCACATCAGGTGGGAGAGAGATTGTTTCAAACATATATAACATTTTTTTACTCTACCCCTTTTATTTTACTCTCATTTTAATTTTCATTAGTACAGTGGAATAATTTTAAGGAGCTGACTTTACGATAAAAGAAGCTTTAATAAAAGAAGGAAGGAAATTATCTTTTGTTTTGATAAATGTCTGACTCAGTAAACGTCACCAGTTGCTTTCAGCATTTACCAAACATTATCTAAATAAAATTGTTATTTATTAGTAAATCTGAATCAATAATTAAGCATTCACTTATGTGTACGAATGGCTAAAGATTTAGTTAGAATTATTATTATTATTATTATTCATTATAGTTAATTACGTGACCGTATAAACAGGTCATAATTACTTTGACAATACATATATTGTCTGTAATTGTGAATGATTTTCTCGTTGGATCAGCCTCTCATTAAAAAGCTGTAATTCATTTCCATGTGGTTTAAATCTTTTCAGTTACAACGTGTAGATGTTTTAGCTCTGAATAGAATAAAGAAACTATAAGGGAAACATTCGCTGTCGCCTACATTAGTTTATGTTGGTCGCTTGATACAAACCCACTTAATGTGTGAATGCAACGAGATTACTCTCAATTTCCTGTGTGTCCTCTCAGCAAACATAGCAAGTTAACTCTCACACTTGTTTGTATATATTTTGGTCTTTCATCGCTAAGTAAATATAACAGTTTAACGTATCTGAGTTATAAAGAAATACGTTGCCATATCTCAGCACAGACTCATGGTGTCAGTGTGTACTAGTAAACGCAAAGTCACAGTCATTCCCCTCCCTTTGGTGTAAACGACTCCAAAGCCTTATTTCACTGTTCTAGACACAAGATCGCTCCGCAAATGGCTGTAGTTTTCCGCTTTCTAAACCACTGTTAATAGAGTTATACCAAACGGCGATAATTTTCTATGTGTTTACTTTTGCTCGCTACAGCTATGGGATACATCACATTTAAGCTGCACTGCTGCGTTCTTTTTGTTTTTCTTTCCATTATCATCGTCAATGGAGATATTACTTATTCTATTCAGGAGGAGATGAAACGTGGATCTATCATTGGAAATATTGCCAAGGATCTGGGACTTGAATTAGGTGGACTGTCCTCTCGCAAGGCCCGTGTTGATACAGAGGATAACAGTGTTAACTACTGCAGCATAAACATCAAGACGGGAGATTTGATTATTGAAGAAAGGATTGATAGGGAAGCGCTTTGTGAGAAGAAACCATCGTGTGTTATAAAACAGGAAGTGGTCTTAGAAAACCCTTTACAACTATACCGTATTAATATCCAAATTCAAGATATCAACGACAATTCACCACAGTTTAAAGAGGAATCGCTGAAATTAGAAATTCAGGAATCAGCACTTAAAGGGGCAAGCTTTCTGCTTGACGAGGCGCACGATGCAGACATCGGAGATAACGCTGTTAAGGGCTATTCTCTCCAAAAAAATGACTATTTCATATTGAATGTGAAATCAAAGGGTTTTGGACGAAAATATGGCGAATTAATCTTAGATAAAGAGTTAGACAGAGAACTAAAAAAAGAGATGGTGCTGTTGCTTTCCGCGTTTGATGGTGGCTCTCCTCAGAGATCAGGTACTGTAATTTTATACATAACTGTCTTGGATGCTAATGATAATGTACCAGTGTTTAGCCAGACGGTATATAAAGCTAGTCTGCGTGAAAATTCTCCCATGGATACTGTTGTGCTCAAAGTGAGTGCTACTGACGCAGACGATGGAGTGAATGGTGAAGTCACCTATGGATTTGACCATGTTTCAGATGAAAACCAAATTTTCTCTCTAAATCCCACAACAGGAGATGTTACAGTGGTTGGAGCTATTGACTATGAAAAAAAATCATCTTATGAAATTGAAATTAGTGCAAAAGATGGTTTAGGACTGGCATCATATGCAACTTTGTTAATTGAGATCAAGGATATAAATGATAATGCCCCAGTTATATTTCTAAAATCTCTATCTAACCCCGTACCTGAGGACGTCTCAGCTGGTACAGAGGTGGGCATCATTAACGTGCAGGACAGAGACTCTGAGAATAACCGTCAAGTACGCTGCTCCATTCAGCAAAATGTACCCTTTAAGTTGGTTCCTTCTATTAAAAACTATTATTCTCTGGTGACCACAGGACATCTGGACCGTGAACTAGTCTCTGATTACAACATTACAATCACTGCCACTGACGAGGGCTCTCCACCTCTGTCCTCCTCTAAAACTGTTCAGTTATCTGTAGCTGACATCAACGACAACCCACCTGTGTTTGAGGAACAGTCATACAGCGCATATGTGGCAGAAAATAACAAACCTGGATCCACTTTATGTTCCGTTTCTGCTCGAGACCCTGACTGGAGACAAAACGGTACAGTGATTTATTCTCTGTTACCTGGTGAGGTGAATGGTTCCCCGGTGTCATCCTATCTCTCTGTTAATGGAGATAAGGGAGTGATACAAGCTGTGAGGTCGTTTGATTATGAACAGTTTAGAGATTTTAAAGTCCGGGTGATGGCCAGAGACAATGGTTCTCCTCCACTCAGCAGCAACGTGACCGTCAGTGTTTTTATCGCTGACATGAATGACAACTTTCCTCAGACATTGTATCCAACCCCAGAGGGCAGCTCCTTCATGACCGAGCTGGTGCCCAAAGCTGCACACGGAGGTTCCCTGGTGTCCAAAGTGATAGCAGTGGACGCAGACTCCGGGCAGAACGCATGGCTGTCCTATCACATAGTAAAATCTACTGATCCTGGACTTTTCAGTATTGGTCTCCACAGCGGAGAGATCAGGACACAGCGGGACATTTCAGAATCTGACAGCATGAAACAGAACCTTATTGTGGCAGTGAAAGATAACGGACAGCCCTCTCTGTCTGCCACCCGTTCCATGTATTTACTTATTTCTGACAACTTGGCTGAGGTGCCAGAACTGAAGGAGATTTCTTATGATGAGAAGAACTCCAAGTTAACATCTTACTTGATCATTGCGCTGGTGTCTGTGTCCACATTTTTTCTGACTTTCATCATCATCATCCTGGGTGTGAGGTTTTGTCGCAGGAGAAAACCCAGACTGTTGTTTGATGGAGCAGTTGCCATCCCCAGCGCATATCTTCCTCCTAATTACGCAGATGTTGACGGCACAGGAACTTTACGCAGCACTTACAATTATGACGCCTACCTGACAACAGGATCTAGAACCAGTGACTTTAAGTTTGTTTCATCTTACAATGACAACACGCTGCCTGCTGACCAGACCCTGAAGAAGAGTGCATCAGATTTTGCTGAGTCCTTTGAAGAACTGGAAGCATGTACAGAGGTATGATTGCACTTGGTATTTATCAAGTACCCATACGAACCGTTAATCTTCACTTACCAAATCCTCGAATTAAATGTATATCAATCTTATTGGTAATGTAAACATGTTTTTGTTTACATTAGGTTTAATGTCAGAGCCATGCTTCAACTTTTCTACATGTGTTTCTTTGATTCTGATTAAATTAATTTGTTCCTTCTCACAGTTATAGTTGTTTTTTTAAGTAAGAGACCACCATAAATTATTTGTTTTTTTGGCTCTATCTTTTATTTGTCCAAATATTGGTTGACTGAACAGCTTTGTCAATTTTTCTGTGAACAATTCACAATATTTCTCTTCATTTCCAAATAAAACCATTGTTGATGGATAAACCGACTTCTCATCAAAGCTTTTCCAAGTTTTGTCCTGATTGCTGCCAATTCTTCATATTACGCTTGAGTAAATATTTCTCACTTGTTCTGCAAGAAAATCAAACAGTTCAGCTGTGGTCGTGATTACCTATCTTCATTTTGTTGTCAGTCCAGACGTTTTCATTAGATTTCCAATTTTGAGATTGAGCTGGCCATGACAGGCACATAATCCAGTGATCCTCCATCCAGACCTTGATTCTTCTGGCTGTGTGGCGTGTAGGTTTGTCCTACTAAAAATACAAATTCTCTGAGTTGGGGTGCAAAGGTGTAGTATTAGGAAGGCAAGTTTTTTTTATTATTATTTATTAGTTGATTTTTTTTATGATAGGCTTGTATGTGGCTTTATTTTTTCATCCTTCACAAAGACATCTACATGATTTAAGTCATGTCGAAGTATCCCCACATAACCCCAGATTTTTTTTCCACAGCTTTCTAACTAGCACTATATTTACATGTCTGTCCCTATGTCTATTTACTATAATTGTAGTTATTCTTCCATTACAGGACTCAATTTTTAACAAGTTATATGCTGCAGCTTAATTATTAGTGACGTGTTATTTTTAAGTTTCCAAACTCTTAGCAAATATGTTTGAATGTCACTGACTTGCAGTGATGAAAAAGAAAGCCTTTATATTCACCTACTATAATTGTCCCTCCATGGGGAAAAGCACACCATGGCATTGTACAGGTGGATGATCTTGGAAATTATGTGTAGGACTAGTTAAAACTTTTAAACTTTAAAAATTTTAGTTAAAATGCTACTTGGATTTGTATCTGTAAATGTAATGCACTGCAGAGGAACAGGAGAATGAGAGTTGAAAAATAATGGTGATGTAATAATTAACTAATGACTGTACTCGGTACGTCTCACTTTACAATAAGGTACAGAAAAACAGTATTCAGTGTAATGATTAAATAGTTATTCAATGCTCAGGAAATTATAGTCATTTTCCACTTTTTCACTGATAACATACTGGTCTTTATTATGTTAACTGACCATCATGTAATCTTAACTCAAAGCTCAGCTAAAGATTTCCACTGTATCTAGAGCAAGTGTATGTGTAAAAATGTCAAATAAAATCTTGAATCCTAATAAACCTACATTTCATGTTCATGGTTAACTGACAATTAGTCCCTGATTTATTCCCTGTTTGTTAACTATCCATTAGACAAGGCACTGAAAGTTTATTTCTTTAGCACATTTAATGTACAAGACAATTCAAAGTGCTTTACATAAAACATTAAAAGCTTTAAAGATGATGCAAAGAAAATATTAAAAAGTAGTAAAAGCTAGCAACAAATGGCAAAAAATACAATAAAATCAAAAATACATTAAAAGGATTAAAAACAAGTTAAGTTAAAATTTACTGTGCAGATTTCCTGTATAGGCACACGGGATAAATGTTTTTAACCTGGATTGTGTTTACATTTGGTGAAAGTTTCATCTCCACTAGAAGTTGATTCTACTTGTTTGGAACATAACAGCTAAATGCTGCTTCTCCATGTTTAGTCTGGACTCCGGTCTGGACTATTTGACCAAATTCTTTGGCTCTAAGAGCTCTGCTAGGTTTATATTATCTGAACATATCAGATGTAGTCTGGGCCTAAATCGTTCTGGGATTTGTAAATGAACAGAAGGGTTTTAAAATCTGTTTCGTGACTGACTGGAAGCCAGTGTTAAAAATTTATAACTGGTTTGATGTGTTCAGATCTCTTAGTCCTGGTTAAAACTGTAACAGTAACATTCTGGATGAGCTGCAGATGTTTAATGCTCTTTTTAAGAAGTCCTGTTAAAGACCATTACAGTAATCCAGTCTACTGGAGATGAATGCATGGATGAGTTTCTCGTGGTCTTTCTGGGAGACTAAAATTTAATCTGTTGATTTTTCTGAGATGGTAAAAAAGCTGTTTGAGTGATAGCTTTGGTGTGGCTGTTGGTTCCTCATTTTTTTTAGCCTGCATTCCTTGGTTATAGCTATTGTGTCTTTTAAAAGCAGGTTTATCCTGGTTTTAACTGCAGTTGGTATATACAGTGACTCTCCTGGGAAGTTTGTTGGCTGTCCACACTTTCATTTTGTACATATATTTTCATACATTATTGATGTTTGAAATGTTTGCCTAAACTAGGCAGTTCTTTAAAATCAAAAAGGAAGGTAGAGCCTCTTATCTTCCTTGTACTGTCATTATTTTTCCCTAGCCGAGCTAACTTGAACTGACGTTTCACTTACTTTTGCTTTACAAGCTAGGCTGTTATTGTGTAGTTTTATAGTTAACAAAGTCCACTGCTTCATACCCTTGTAGTCCTGCCAAACTCTTCAATTCAGTGACAAATCAACCTGTGTCTCTTGCTTCTGAGCTGCCTCTGAATTATTTTTAGTGGACTTTAAGAAAGTTCACTGCATGAGACCCTTGCTGAACCATTGTTTACTTAGATTATTAATCTTCATACAAGTGATTGGTTTGCTAGGAAAAACAATAGATTTTCCTTCTTCAATTATAACTATTTTTGTGTAGTGTTTTATATATATATATATATATATATATATATATATATATATATATATATATATATATATATATATATATATATATATATATATATATATATATATATATATAATGGCAGGTGTATTATTTTTTGTTCCTCTGAATTTACTCTGTCTTCAGTGACAGCTAAACTGCTTTCTTTCTTTGAGATTTCTTTTCATATTTTGCAAGTGCTTAGTGTTTAAAGCCAACATTTCTTTTGTTCTGTTGATGCACACACTGATGCCAGATATGCTATAATTTAACTGGCCTAATGATGAACACTTGCTCTTCAGAGAAGTGCATTCTTCTAGAGAGCTATGGTTCACTCACAGGGCTTATACAAATCGCTTTGGGTCACCTACATATAAAGTACCATACATATCTGCTGTTGTATCAGCGGTTTTGGCATTTTATCTGAATCAATTTACTGCATTCTTCTGCATATTTTTTCTATTAATAGGGAAATTCCTTTACCATCAAGAAATGGTAAATGTACCTGTACTTAGATCTATCTGGCTTTGGAATACAAGCAGATAGCAAGTGATCTCAGGTTGTCCATTGTTTTAACATAACAGGTTAACATTATCTACTGATAGTGGGGGAAAACAATATACTGAGGCTATTACCCTCAGATGGTTACTGCGGTTTACCAAGATGAAGAGCATGCATGTCTGAAATTTTGTTTCAGTCAACACAATGGACTAATGCTTATTGTGTACATGTTTAGGTTCACATATTAGACTACCTGTTAGATACAATACAGATGTTATTTGCAAAGAGAAAATGTTGAAAATTAGTTGCAGTTTCTTCACCATCAGCGTGTATCAGTGTTTTGGCTTGATCTAACTCACGATGGCGCTGTACACCAGCTGGAAAATTATTGAAATCGTCTACCGTTTGCTGTAGACACTCATTCTTGCTCCATTGTTTGTAGATACGGGTAGCCATCCCTTCTTTGCAGTTGTTGTTCGTGTTATATGGTTTATTCTGATTCGTTTGTTTTTTAACCTTTTATCGATAATGATGGGTTCGAAAACCCCAGTGGTTCAAATGTGTGGATTTAATTTGTTCCTTCTTTGGTTCCATGTCGCATATGGAGACATGAGCTATTCTTTGTCAGAGGAAATGAAACGTGGATCAGTTATTGGAAATATTGTCAAGGATCTTGTGATGAAGACAGGCACGCTGTCCACCAGAAGAGCCCGGATTGACACCGAAGGGACTGATAAACGTTACTGTGACATAAATCTCAACAGCGGTGAACTGATCGTGGCCGACAGGATTGACCGCGAGGGACTTTGTGGCGAAAGAGCTTCGTGTATCCTAAAACAAGAGCTTGTCCTGGAGAATCCTCTTGAGCTTCATCGTATCAGCCTTCACATTCAAGATGTCAATGACAATTCCCCAAAATTTAAAGAGGAATTGATCAATATAGAAATTCACGAGTCGGCAGACAGGGGAGCTCGTTTTGCCATAGAGGAGGCGCACGATGCGGATGTAGGACAGAATTCAGTTCAGCAGTACAGCCTTGAAAAAAACGATAATTTCATCGTAATTTCTAATAAAAACAAATTAGAACTTGTTCTTGATAAAGAGCTTGATCGTGAAAAACAAAGTGAAATTAATTTGCTGCTTATAGCTCTAGATGGTGGATCTCCTCAGAGATCAGGTACAGTAGTCATACACGTCACTGTGTTGGATGCTAATGATAACGCCCCAGTGTTCAGCCAGGAAATATATGAAGCCAGTCTGCCTGAAAACTCTCCCTTGGACACAGTTGTGGTTACAGTGAGTGCAACTGATGCGGATGAGGGAATCAATGGAGAAGTGACTTATGACTTCGGACATGTATCTGAAGAAGTAATTCAGTTATTCAGCATTGACAGTAAATTAGGAGAGATTAAAGTAATTGGTGCTGTTGATTATGAAACAACAAAATTATTTGAAATACGCGTGAAAGCAAAGGATGGATGGGGGCTTTCATCGTATACTAAGGCTGTAATTTCTATTACTGATGTCAATGACAATGCCCCTGTCGTCAGTCTGAAATCATTGACCGATCCAGTTCCAGAAAACATCCCTCCTGGTACAGAGGTGGGCATCATTAATGTGCAGGACAGAGACTCTGAGAACAACAGACTCGTCCGCTGTTCGATTCAGCAAAATGTCCCATTTAATTTGGTTCCTTCTATTAAAAACTATTTTTCTCTGGTGACCACAGCACACCTGGACCGTGAACTAGTCTCTGATTACAGCCTAACAATCACCGCCACTGACGAGGGCTCTCCACCTCTGTCCTCCTCTAAAACTGTTCAGTTATCTGTAGCTGACATCAACGACAACCCACCTGTGTTTGAGGAACAGTCCTACAGCGCATATGTGACAGAAAATAACAAACCTGGCTCCACTTTATGTTCCGTAACTGCTCGAGACCCTGACTGGAGACAGAACGGTACAGTGATTTATTCTCTGTTACCTGGTGAGGTGAATGGTTCTCCGGTGTCATCCTATCTGTCTGTTAACGGAGATACCGGAGTGATCCACGCTGTGAAATCGTTTGATTATGAACAGTTTAGGAGCTTTAAAGTGCAGGTGATGGCCAGAGACAACGGTTCTCCTCCACTCAGCAGCAACGTGACCGTCAATGTGTTCATATCTGATTTAAATGACAACTCTCCTCAGATATTGTATCCCACCCTGGATGGCAGCTCCTTCATGACCGAGCTGGTCCCCAAAGCTGCACACGGAGGCTCTCTGGTGTCCAAAGTGATAGCAGTGGATGCAGACTCCGGACAGAACGCATGGCTGTCATATCACATAGTAAAATCCACTGATCCTGGACTTTTCAGTATTGGTCTCCACAGCGGAGAGATCAGGACACAGCGGGACATTTCAGAATCTGACAGCATGAAACAGAACCTTATTGTGGCAGTGAAAGATAACGGACAGCCCTCTCTGTCTGCCACCTGTTCCATGTATTTACTTATTTCTGACAACTTGGCTGAGGTGCCAGAACTGAAGGATATTTCGAATTATGAGAACAACTCGAAGTTAACATCTTACTTGATCATCTCGCTGGTATCTGTTTCCACTTTTTTTCTGACCTTCATCATCATCATCCTGGGTGTGAGATTTTGTCACAGGAGAAAACCCAGACTGTTGTTTGATGGAGCAGTTGCCATCCCCAGCGCGTATCTTCCTCCTAATTACGAAGATGTTGACGGCTCAGGAACTTTACGCAGTACCTATAATTATGACGCCTACCTGACAACAGGATCTAGAACCAGTGACTTTAAGTTTGTGTCATCTTACAATGACAACACGCTGCCTGCTGACCAGACCCTGAAGAAAAGTTCTTCAGACTTTGCTGAGGCATTTGGAGACTGTGATGCTTCTCCTGAGGTAGGAACAAAATTAGATTTATAAAATTTTCAGTCATTGGCAATCAGTAACAAGAAAACAGACAAAGGAAGAAAAAGTAACTAGAAAAATAAAAAATAATAATACTTTTTTTTTTTTTTTTGTCTTCGTTGTCTTTGGCCCTGATTTGATTGCTCATTGCTTAGATATGTTATATACTTCTGGTCGGAAGTGTTTCTTTGTTTTGTGTGTGCGTGCGTGCTTGCAGTGGATTTGCTTGTGATTTCTTACATTAACAAGAAATTGACGGCGGTGTCTTCATATACCACACGTGTTGTATTCAGTGTTGTGCTTTCTTGCCACCTCGAGAAGCTGCTCATCAAATCAATGCATTTTTCCTCTTATCAGTGGACCTGAGGAAGTGTCAACTCTTTCCGCGTTAACTACGCCCACATCAATTGTCCAATCTCTCGGTACTTCTCGGAGCCCCACGAGAAGAAAGTTCTGCTCGACTGAGGCGTCGAGAACCAGCAACAAGTTCTCGCTGAGAACGCAACGGGTTTAGCGTTTAATTGCTTCGCTGTCCTTGGTCCTGAATGACTGTTTTATTTCGGAATTCTTTCAGCATTTCGTTGCTTTGTTGTCTTTGGTCCTAATCGGCGTTAGGATTTTCATTTTTCTCTGGCTGTACAGTTATTTTTATTCATTTAGACTTTTCAAAAGATTACATTATTAAATTGAAATTAAAAATGAAACAAAGACGTTTCAATCTCTTCATTTTATTTGTACCATGCTTCAATAGTAAAGTTTTCAGCCAGAGCATATTGTACTGTTTGTCCACTTTGTATTATTCATGTATACTTTCACATTTTAATATTTTCCTAAATTTTAGATTGGTTTTCTAAATTCGCTATCAATAACGATCATGCAGCAGCAATGATCATGTAATCTATGTTTTGTCAGTTTACGAGTTTACGGTATTTGGATTTCTATAATAAAAAGGTCACTTTCTGATTTTGTTGTAAAAAAGAACAAACACGAATGAATTTACATGACATTTAGTTTTTCATTTTATGACTCATATATACTTTAGCATAGTTGTTGACTTCACAAATTTCTTTTAAGTAATTTAATCTTTACCACATTCTCACATCAGGTGGGAGAGAGATTGTTTCAAACATACGATTTTTTTACTTTACGTTTTAATTTTACTCATGATTTTATTTTTCATTAATACAGTGCAATGATTTTAAGGAGCTGACTTTATGATAACAAAAGTTTTAATGGAGGAAGGAAGGGAGAGAGAGAGAGACAGACAGAGAGAGAGAGAATACTGGTCTTTTTTTTCACCTATATGCTTATAGCTTAAAAACTGATGTTTTCTCTTAAAACAAATATCATTCACCGGCAAATTATCTTTTATTTTGATAAATGTCTGACTCAGTTATTGTCACCAATTGCATACAGCATTTACAAACATTAACTGGATAAAATAGTGATTTATAAGTAAATCTTATTTAATAATTAAGCGCCCATGTATGTGTATAAATTGCTAAAGATTTTTTTTTAGATTTTTTTTTTCATTATTTTATTTTATTTTAATTTATTTCTATCTTTTTTTCATTGTGGTTAATTAAATGACCGTATAAACAGGTCATAATTCCTTTGATAATACACGACAGATGGCTCTATTGGTTGTAATTGTGAGTTGTTTTCTCGTTGGATCAGCCTCTCATTAAATGATTACATTAAATGATGACGTGTAGAGTTTGTAGCTATGAGAAGAATAAGGAAACTATAAGGGAAATATTCGCTGTCGCCTACATAAGTTTATGTTGGTCACTTGATACTTAATGTGTGAATGCAACTAAATTACTCTCAGTTTCCTGTGTGTCCTCTCAGCAAACATGGCAAGCTAACTCTCACAGTTGTTTCTATTATAATTTGGTCTGTAATTACCATGTAAATATAACAGTTTAACCTCTTGGAGTTTGCAAAGAAATACGTTGCCATATCTCAGCACAGACTCATGGTGTCAGTGTGTACTAGTAAACGCAAAGTCACAGTCATTCCCCTCCCTTTTGTGTAAACGATTCCAAAGCCTTATTTCACTGTTCTAGACACAAGATCGCTCCGCAAATGGCTGTAGTTTTCCGCTTTCTAAACCATTGTTAATAGCGTTATACCCAACGGCGATAGTTTTATATATGTTTACTTTTGTTCGCTACAGCTATGGGATACATCACATTTAAGCTGCACTGCTGCGTTCTTTTTGTTTTTCTTTCCATTATCATCGTCAATGGAGATATTACTTATTCTATTCCGGAGGAGATGAAACGTGGATCTATCATTGGAAATGTTGCCAAGGATCTGGGACTTGAATTAGGTAGACTGTCCGCCCGCAAGGCCCGTGTTGATACAGAGGATAACAGTGTTAACTACTGCAGCATAAACATCAAGACGGGAGATTTGATTATTGAAGAAAGGATTGATAGGGAAGCGCTTTGTGAGAAGAAACCATCGTGTGTTATAAAACAGGAAGTGGTCTTAGAAAACCCTTTACAACTATACCGTATTAATATCCAAATTCAAGATATCAACGACAATTCACCACAGTTTAAAGAGGAATCGCTGAAATTAGAAATTCGGGAATCAGCACCTAAAGGGGCAAGCTTTCTGCTTGACGAGGCGCACGATGCAGACATCGGAGATAACGCTGTTAAGGGCTATTCTCTCCAAAAAAATGACTATTTCATATTGAATGTGAAATCAAAAGGTTTTGGACGAAAATATGGCGAATTAATTTTAGATAAAGAGTTAGACAGAGAACTAAAAAAAGAGATGGTGCTGTTGCTTTCCGCGTTTGATGGTGGCTCTCCTCAGAGATCAGGTACTGTAATGTTACACATAACTGTCTTGGATGCTAATGATAATGTACCAGTGTTTAGCCAGACGGTATATAAAGCTAGTCTGCGTGAAAATTCTCCCATGGATACTGTTGTGCTCACAGTGAGTGCTACTGACGCAGACGATGGAGTGAATGGTGAAGTCACCTATGGATTTGACCATGTTTCAGATGAAAACCAAATTTTCTCTCTAAATCCCACAACAGGAGATGTTACAGTGGTTGGAGCTATTGACTATGAAAAAAAATCATCTTATGAAATTGAAATTAGTGCAAAAGATGGTTTAGGACTGGCATCATATGCAACTTTGTTAATTGAGATCAAGGATATAAATGATAATGCCCCAGTTATATTTCTAAAATCTCTATCTAACCCCATACCTGAGGACGTCTCAGCTGGTACAGAGGTGGGCATCATTAACGTGCAGGACAGAGACTCTGAGAACAACCGACAGGTCCGCTGCTCCATTCAGCAAAATGTACCCTTTAAATTGGTTCCTTCTATTAAAAACTATTATTCTCTGGTGACCACAGGACACCTGGACCGTGAACTAGTCTCTGATTACAACATTACAATCACTGCCACTGACGAGGGCTCTCCACCTCTGTCCTCCTCTAAAACTGTTCAGTTATCTGTAGCTGACATCAACGACAACCCACCTGTGTTTGAGGAACAGTCATACAGCGCATATGTGGCAGAAAATAACAAACCTGGTTCCACTTTATGTTTTGTTACTGCTCGAGACCCTGACTGGAGACAGAACGGTACTGTGATTTATTCTCTGTTACCTGGTGAGGTGAATGGTTCTCCGGTGTCCTCCTATCTGTCTGTTAACGGAGATACGGGAGTGATACAAGCTGTGAGGTCGTTTGATTATGAACAGTTCAGGAGCTTTAAGGTCCAGGTGATGGCCAGAGACAACGGTTCTCCTCCACTCAGCAGCAACGTGACTGTCAATGTGTTCATATCTGATCTGAATGACAACTCTCCTCAGATATTGTATCCCACCACGGAGGGCAGCTCCTTCATGACCGAGCTGGTCCCCAAAGCTGCACACGGAGGCTCTCTGGTGTCCAAAGTGATAGCAGTGGACGCAGACTCCGGACAAAACGCATGGCTGTCCTATCACATAGTAAAATCTACTGATCCTGGACTTTTCAGTATTGGTCTCCACAGCGGAGAGATCAGGACACAGCGGGACATTTCAGAATCTGACAACATGAAACAGAACCTTATTGTGGCAGTGAAAGATAACGGACAGCCCTCTCTGTCTGCCACCTGTTCCATGTATTTACTTATTTCTGATAACTTGGCTGAGGTGCCAGAACTGAAGGAGATTTCTTATGATGAGAAGAACTCCAAGTTAACATCTTACTTGATCATCGCGCTGGTGTCTGTGTCCACTTTTTTTCTGACTTTCATCATCATCATCCTGGGTGTGAGGTTTTGTCGCAGGAGAAAACCCAGACTGTTGTTTGATGGAGCAGTTGCCATCCCCAGCGCGTATCTCCCTCCTAATTACGCAGATGTTGACGGCACAGGAACTTTACGCAGCACTTACAACTATGACGCCTACCTGACAACAGGATCTAGAACCAGTGACTTTAAGTTTGTTTCATCTTACAATGACAACACGCTGCCTGCTGACCAGACCCTGAAGAAGAGTGCATCAGATTTTGCTGAGTCCTTTGGAGAACTGGAAGTGTGTACAGAGGTATGATTGCACTTGCTATTTATCAAGTACCCATACAAACCGTTAATCTTCACTTACCAAATCCTTGAATTAAATGTATATCAATCTTATTGGTAATGTAAACATGTTTTTGTTTACATTAGGTTTAATGTGTTTCTTTGATTCTGATTAAATTAATTTGTTCCTTCTCACAGTTATGTTTGTTTTTTTAAGTAAGAGACCACCATAAATTATTTGTTTTTTTGGCTCTATCTTTTATTTGTCCAAATATTGGTTGACTGAACAGTTTTGTCAATTTTTTTTGTGAACAATTCACAATATTTCTCTTCATTTCCACATGAATCCATTGTTGATGGATAAACCCGACTTCTCATCAAAGCTTTTCCAAGTTTTGTCCTGATTGCTGCCAATTCTTCATATTGCGCTTGAGTAAATATTTCTCACTTTTTCTGCAAGAAAATCAAACAGTTCAGCTGTGGTCGTGATTACCTATCTTCATTTTGTTGTCAGTCCAGACGTTTTCATTAGATTTCCAATAATGAGATTGAGCTGGCCATGACAGGCACATAATCCAGTGATCCTCCATCCAGACCTTGATTCTTCTGGCTGTGTGGCGTGTAGGTTTGTCCTACTAAAAATACAAATTCTTTGAGTTGGGGTGCAAAGGTGTAGTATTAGGAAGGCAAGTTTTTTTTCTTTTATTCATTGATTGATTTTTTTTTTTTATGATAGGCTTGTATGTGGCTTTATTTTTTCATCCTTTACAAAGACACCTACATGATTTAAGTCATGTCGAAGTATCCCCACATAACCCCAGATTTTTTTTCCAGAGCTTTCTAACTAGCACTATATTTACATGTCTGTCCCTATGTCTATTTACTATGATTGTAGTTATTCTTCAAATACAGGACTCAATTTTTAACAAGTTATATGCTGCAGCTTAATTATTAGTGACGTATTATTTTTAAGTCTCCACACTCTTAGCAAATATGTTTGAATGTCACTGACTTGCAGTGATGAAAGAGAAAGCCTTTATATTCACCCACTATAATTGTCCCTCTGTGAGGAAAAGCACACCATTGCATTGTACAGGCGGATGATCTTGGAAATTATGTGTAGGACTAGTTAAAACTTTTAAACTTTAAATATTTTAGTTAAAATGCTACTTGGACTTTTATCTGTAAATGTAATGCACTGCAGAGGAACAGGAGAATGAGAGTTGAAAAATAATGGTGATGTAATAATTAACTAATGACTGTACTCGGTACGTCTCACTTTACAATAAGGTACAGATAAACGGTAATCAGCATGTAATGATTAAATAGTGATTCAGTACTCTGGAAATTGTAGTAATTTTGCACTTTTTCACTGATAACATACTGGTCTTTATTGATAACTCAAAGCTCTGCTAAAGAATTCCACTGTACCTAGAGCAAGTGTATGTGTAAAAAGTCAAATAAAATCTTGAATCTTAATAAACCTACGTTTTATGTTCATCAGTAAGTACTGGTTAACTGACAATTAGTCCCCACATCGTTCCTCTATTTTCCCTAATAACGACCCCTTTTGTTACAGTAAGTAATTGTTAACTATCCATTAGGCAAGGCACTGAAAGTTTATTTGTTTTTGCACATTTAATGTACAAGACAGTTTGAAGTGCTTTACATAAAACTTTAAAAGTATTACAGATGATGCGAAGAAAACATTAAAAAGTAGCAAAAGCCAACTACAAATAGCAAAAAAATACAATAAAATCCTAAATTACATTAAAGTATTAAAAGTAAGTTAAGTTCAAATTTACTGCACAGATTTCCTGTATAGAAGGGGAGCCCAAGTCCAGTCATCGAGATCCACTATCCTGCAACTTTTAGATACATCCCTCCTTCAAAATACCTGTATCCAGTGTCTGAATCCTCTCATCCGCATGTAATTCATCTATGCAGAGGCCTGGTAACAGGGCATTCATTTGATTCAGGTATGTTGGAGAAGGGATGCATCTATAAGTTGCAGGATAGTAGATCTCGAGGACTGGACTTGGGCACCCCTGCTGTATAGGCACAAGAGATAAATGTTTTTAATCTGGATTTAAAAGTGTTTACATTTGGTGAAAGTTTCATCTCCACTGGAAGTTGGTTCCACTTGTTTGAAACATAACAGCTAATTGCTGCTTCTCCATGTTTAGTCTGGACTCTGGTCTGGACTATTTGACCAAATTCTTTGGCTCTAAGAGCTCTGCTAGCTTTATATTATCTGAACATATCAGATGTAGTCTGGGCCTAAACCGTTCTGGGATTTGTAAATGAACAGAAGGGTTTTTAACATCTGTTTTGTGACTATCTGGGAGCCAGTGTAAATATTTTATAAAAATTATATCTGATGTGTTCAGATGTCTTAGTCCTGGTTAAAACTCTAGCAGTAGTGTTCTGGATGAGCTGCAGAGGTTGAATGCTCTTTTTAGGAAGTCCTGTTAAAGACCATTATCCAGCCTACTGGAGATGAATGCATGGATGAGTTTCTTGTGGGCTTTCTGGGAGACTAAATGTTTTAATCTGTTGATGTTTCTGAGATGGTAAAAAGCTGTCTGAGTGATAGCTTTGGTGTGGCTGTTGGTTCCTCATTTTTTTAGCCTACATTCCTTGGTTATAGCTATTGTGTCTTTTAAAAACAGGTTTATCCTGGTTTTAACTGCAGTTGGTATTCACAGTGACTCTCCTGGGAAGTTTGTTGGCTGTCCACACTTTCATTTTGTACATATATGTTCATACATTATTGATATTTGAAATGTTTGCCTAAACTAGGCAGTTCTTTGAAATCAAAAAGGGAGGTAGAGTCTCTTCATTGTACTGTCATTATTTTTCCCTAGCTAAACTAACTTGAACTGACATTTTACTTACTTTTGCTTTACAAGCTAGGCTGTTATTGTGTAGTTTTATAGTTAACAAAGCCCACTGCTTCATACCCTTGCAGTGCTCCCAAACTCTTCTTTTCAGTGACAAATCAACCTGTGTCTCTTGCTTCTGAGCTGCGTCTGGATTATTTTTAGTGGACTAGTTGAGAAAGTTCACTGCATGAGGCCCTTGCTGAACCATTGTGTGCTTAAATTAATTAAACTTCATACAGGTGGTTTTCTGCTAGAAAAAAAGGACTTTTTCTTTTCAGTTACAACTGTCCTTTTCTTATAGTGTTTTTTGATAATGGCTATATTTTGTTTTCTTTTCCTGTGGATTCCCTCTGTTTCCAGTGACAGCTAAAACTATAGAACTATAATACTACTATAGAACTTCATACCCTTGCAGTCCTCCCAAACTCTTCTTTTCAGTGACAAATCAACCTGTGTCTCTTGCTTCTGAGCTGCCTCTGGATCACTTTTAGTGGGCTACTAGAGAAAGTACACTGCGTGAGGCCTTTGCTGAACAATTGTTTGGTTACATTAATTAAACTTCATACAGGTGGTTGGTTTGCTAGGAAAAAAAATAGATTTTCCTTCTTCAGTTATACCTATTTTTTGTATATATATATATATATATATATATAAAAAATGGCTGGTTTATTTTTTTTTTCTTTTCCTCTGAATTTCCTCTGTTTCTAGTGACAGCTAAACAGCTTGTTTTCCTTTAGATATATTTTCATTCTTTTGCAAGTACTCGTGTTTAAAACCAATATTTCTTTTGATCTTGTGATGCAGTCAGTACAGATATGCTGTAACTCAACATATTCGGAAGTTTGCTCTTCAGAGAAGTGCATACTTCTGGGAGCTATGGTTCACTCACAGGGCAATGTAATCACTTTGGGTTGTCTGTAGGCATATACGGTACTATACATATCTGCTGTTGTATCAGAGGTTCTGGCATTTTGTCTAAAACAATTTACTGCGTTTTTAGCATATTTTTTTCCTATTATTAAGGAGATTGTCAAGACAATATTTAGTCATCCCATCTATTTCTGTGGATCTTAATACTTTTTTCAATGCAACCACTGATAATTGTGTCTATTAATAAGGAGATTGTTTAATTGTGAAGACATTACTCAGTCAATATATCTTATTCTGTGAATCTTCAGTCACTTCCTTTTCAACGCAAAAATTGATAATTGTTTTTACGATTTTAAGCAGAATAAGGAAATTAAATTAAAAACATACAAGCACTATCTACATGCCACTGTTTCATGAAAATGAATCTGATTATGTGGTCCTTTGTTCTTCAGACTTTCTTTGACATATTAATGCTAGTTGCGAGAATATGAAACAATGATGGCCGTACATATATTAAGCTGAAGCATTGGTGTAGTGTTTAGTCTTACCTTAGTAAAGAAGATGCAATACAACATTATTTAAAAAAAGGAGAGAAAAGGATGTTAGAGATACAGTACTGTGCTTGTACTTATCTGTCTAGCTTTGGAATACAAGCAGAAGACTCTTAACAAGCGATCTCAGGTTGTCCATTAACAACATTAACATTATTGGGGAAAAACAATGTACTGAGACTATTTCTCTCAGATGGTTACCGTGGTTTATCCAGATAAAGAGCATGCATGTCTTGAATTTTGTTTCAGTCAATACAATGCACTGCTTATTGTGTACGTATTTAGATTCAAATATTTGGCTACCAGTAAGTTACAGTGATATGTTATTTGCAAAGTAAAAAGAATAAAAATTAGGAGCCGTTTCTTTACCAGTTACACCAATGTTTTGGCTTGATCTAACTCACGATGGCGCTGTACACCAGCTGGAAAATTATTGAAATCGTCGACCGTTTGCTGTAGACACTCATTCTTGTTCATTTGTTTGTAGATACGGGTAACCATCCCGTCTTTGCAGTTTTTCGTGTTATATGGTGTTTTCCTATTTTTTTTGTTTTTAACCATTAAGCGATGATGGATTTGAAAACCCCAGTGGTTCAAATGTGTGGATTTAATTTGTTCCTTCTTTGGTTCCATGTCGCATATGGAGACATGAGCTATTCTTTGTCAGAGGAAATGAAACGTGGATCAGTTATTGGAAATATTGCCAAGGATCTTGTGATGAAGACAGGCGCGCTGTCCACCAGAAGAGCCCGGATTGACACCGAAGGGACTGATAAACGTTACTGTGACATGAATCTAGACAGCGGTGAGCTGATCGTGGCCGACAGGATTGACCGTGAGGGACTTTGTGGCGACAGAGCTTCGTGTATCCTAAAACAAGAACTTGTCCTGGAGAATCCTCTTGAGCTTCATCGTATCAGCCTTCACATTCAAGATGTTAATGACAATTCCCCAAAATTTAAAGAGGAACTCATCAATATAGAAATTCGGGAGTCGACAATGAGGGGAGCTCGTTTTGCCATAGAGGAGGCGCACGATGCGGATGTAGGACAGAATTCAGTTCAGCAGTACAGCCTTGAGAAGAACGATAATTTCATCGTGATTTCTAATAAAAACAAATTAGAACTTGTTCTTGATAAAGAGCTTGATCGTGAAAAACAAAGTGAAATTAATTTGCTGCTTATAGCACTAGATGGTGGATCTCCTCAGAGATCAGGTACAGTAGTCATACACGTCACTGTGTTGGATGCTAATGATAACGCCCCAGTGTTCAGCCAGGAAATATATGAAGCCAGTCTGCCTGAAAACTCTCCTTTGGACACAGTTGTGGTTACAGTGAGTGCAACTGATGCGGATGAGGGAATCAATGGAGAAGTGACTTATGACTTCGGGCATGTATCTGAAGAAGTAATTCAGTTATTCAGCATTGACAGTAAATTAGGAGAGATTAAAGTAATTGGTGCTGTTGATTATGAAACAGTGAAACTATTTGAAATACGTGTGAAAGCAAAGGATGGTTTGGGGCTTTCATCATATGCTAAGGCTATAATTTCTATTACTGATGTCAATGACAACGCCCCTATTGTCAGTCTGAAGTCACTGACCAGTCTCGTACCAGAAAACATCTCACCTGGTACAGAGGTGGGCATCATTAATGTGCAGGACAGAGATTCTGATAACAACCGACAGGTCCACTGCTCCATTCAGCAAAATGTACCCTTTAAGTTGGTTCCTTCTATTAAAAACTATTATTCTCTGGTGACCACAGGACACCTGGACCGTGAGCTAGTCTCTGATTACAATATTACAATCACTGCCACTGACGAGGGCTCTCCACCTCTGTCCTCCTCTAAAACTGTTCAGTTATCTGTAGCTGACATCAACGACAACCCACCTGTGTTTGAGGAACAGTCCTACAGCGCATATGTGACAGAAAATAACAAACCTGGATCCACTTTATGTTCCGTAACTGCTCGAGACCCTGACTGGAGACAGAACGGTACAGTGATTTATTCTCTGTTACCTGGTGAGGTGAACGGTGCACCGGTGTCCTCCTATGTGTCTGTTAATGGAGACACGGGGGTGATTCACGCTGTGAAGTCGTTTGATTTTGAACAGTTCAGGAGTTTTAAAGTCCAGGTGATGGCCAGAGACAACGGTTCTCCTCCTCTCAGCAGCAACGTGACTGTCAATGTGTTCATATCTGATCTGAATGACAACTCTCCTCAGATATTGTACCCCACCCTGGATGGCAGCTCCTTCATGACCGAACTGGTCCCCAAAGCTGCACACGGAGGCTCTCTGGTGTCCAAAGTGATAGCAGTGGACGCAGACTTCGGACAGAACGCATGGCTGTCCTATCACATAGTAAAATCCACTGATCCTGGACTTTTCAGTATTGGTCTCCACAGCGGAGAGATCAGGACACAGCGGGACATTTCAGAATCTGACAGCATGAAACAGAACCTTATTGTGGCAGTGAAAGATAACGGACAGCCCTCTCTGTCTGCCACCTGTTCCATGTATTTACTTATTTCTGATAACTTGGCTGAGGTGCCAGAACTGAAGGATATTTTTCATGATGAGAAGAACTCCAAGTTAACATCTTACTTGATCATCGCTCTGGTGTCTGTGTCCACATTTTTTCTGACCTTTATCATCATCATCCTGGGTGTGAGGTTTTGTCGCAGGAGAAAACCCAGACTGTTGTTTGATGGAGCAGTTGCCATCCCCAGCGCGTATCTTCCTCCTAATTACTCAGATGTTGACGGCACAGGAACTTTACGCAGTACCTATAATTATGACGCCTACCTGACAACAGGATCTAGAACCAGTGACTTTAAGTTTGTTTCATCTTACAATGACAACACGCTGCCTGCTGACCAGACCCTGAAGAAAAGCCCATCAGATTTTGCTGATACCTTCGGAGAACTGGAAGCATGTACAGAGGTATGGGTACTGCTGTCACATTTTTTTTTTCGATTTACGAACACAAAACATATTTCTAAACCACTTCTAAGTTAAAACCTGCTGAATTAAGCAAGAAACATAGTAATTTAATAGTGATAACATGTTTTCCCTGTAGAGTGATATATTTATGTGCAGATGTATTTTATCGGACCTTCTCTAATTTTATCATAGTTAGTGTATGGATTGACCACCCTTTCTGTGACAAATGCTGCAAGTACAATAGAATATATATATATATATATATATATATATATATATATTGTTTTTCTGTTTGTGTTATGACAACCATTCTATTTACATTTCTGCAGTAATTCTGTTGGCCAACTGAGGGGACTTTTTTCACTTTTAAAATTATGAATTACAACTCTATATATTCCAGTCTGTATTTTAATTGTGCAGATACAGATTTTTTTTCTTCCTTGTTGTCTGTGTGTGAGTGTGTATGTCAGAGTAGATATAAAACTCTATTAGTGATTTTTACTTTTACAGAACCCTTGCTGAGCATAATTAAATAGATTTCATGCGTGTCTAATTGATTGATGGGGCTGTCTTTTTCAGTTATAAGTTTAGGCTGATATAGTGGTTTTGTTTATGGTTAGTGTGACAGTTTGTTATCTCTCTGTTTTTACTTGGCGTTCAGTGGACGATTTTGTCTTTGATTTTTCAGATTTATTTTCACCTTTTTAAAGTGGCATTAATGACAAATGAATCTTCTTTTTTTATGTACTTCCAACATTTATCCTCTAACTCTTCGGGCATAATTAAGATGTTTTCCCCTCTCTTCGGAAGAGTGCAAACTTGTGGTCAGTTGTGATTTACTTTCAGAGAAATGTGTAATCACTTTATGCCATTATGCTGTATAAATGTATAGTGCTATACACATTTGTTGTTGTATCAGGGGTTTTGGCATCTTGTCTAAAATAATATATAACATTTTTCTACATTGGGTTATATAGGAATATTTCCTGACTCCATCTTTGCATACAGACATTATTCAATCTACGCATTTGTTTCTGCATTGCCTTAGACGTGTAGAGCCACACTATTTATTTATTTATCTTTAAAATCAAACTTCCAGTGTTTTTAATATTTTAAGACAAAATCTCTCTTTGAGGCATTTGTATGAAAATTGACAAGCTATTGTACTGAAGTGTCAGTTTGTCATGCACTCTAAAAGTCAGAGCATATCCTGAACATCTCTCCATCATCTGCAACACAAAACACATCTAAAAGAATGAGACTCACACTTGTTTCAAAAGTATAATTAACCATTTAATTGTGAGCACAGCTGTAGTGTTCAGTCATATATTCTTATCAGTACATATGACACAATCCAAAAGCTCAGAAGAAAAAAAAATGTCGACATCACATCTTGATGGTCGAGTAAAAACATTCAGGCACAAAGACCATTATTCTAAGAGTGTGACATAAGTGACTGCATTTGATCACATGGACAGCAGATGCCATGTTTGGTGACAGAGAACAAACACTAGGTCTTCTCAGTTATTACATTTATTAAAATAAATGAGTCTGATATAGTAAAGTCAGGTTTAGAATTTACTAGCATTGATTGAGTCCTTACATATATCTCATGTGTAACGTCAGATGCAAATAATAAATATATGTAAGATACAATGCGTGCCATGTTATGTACAATGAAAAAGATCGAAAGTCATCCTCAGTTTCGTTCTTTACAATTTGTATCCATGATTTCGTGTAATCTGACTCACGGTGGCGCTGTACACTAACAGAAAGATGATGGAAATCGTCCACCATTTAGGCACATTTTCTTGTTCTCCTGCAAGCAGGCACGGATAACCACACTGGCTTTGCAGTCGCTGATCGTATTATATGGTTTAAGTCTGCTCTTTTCTTTAGTAACTTGTGCACTAGATGATGGGGTCGAAAATCACCTTGGTTCGGATATGTGGGTTTTATACGGTCATGATTTGGGTCCATATCGCATATGGAGACATGAGCTATTCTTTCTCGGAGGAAATGAAACGTGGATCGGTTATTGGAAATATTGCCAAGGATCTTGTGCTAAAGACAGGTGCGCTGTCGACCAGAAGAGCCCGGATTGACATCGACGGGACGGATAAACGTTACTGTGATATAAACGTGAACACCGGTGAGCTGATTGTGGCCGACAGGATTGACCGTGAGGGACTTTGTGGCGAAAGAGCTTCGTGTATCCTAAAACAAGAGCTTGTACTGGAGAATCCTCTTGAGCTTCATCGCATCAGCCTTCACATTCAAGATATTAATGACAACTCCCCAAAGTTCAAAGAAGAAATAATAAATTTAGAAATCCGTGAGTCGGCAGACAGGGGAGCTCGTTTTGCCATAGAGGAGGCGCACGATGCGGATGTAGGACAAAATTCAGTTCAGCAGTACAGCCTTGAGAAAAACGATAATTTCATTTTGGCTGCAAATAAAAACACATTAGAAATTGTTCTTGACAAAGAGCTTGATCGTGAAAAACAACATGAACTTAATTTGCTGCTTACAGCACTAGATGGTGGATCTCCTCAGAGATCAGGTACAGTAGTCATACACGTCACTGTGTTGGATGCTAATGATAATGTACCAGTGTTTAGCCAGGGCATTTATGAAGCCAGTCTGCCTGAAAACTCTCCTTTGGACACAGTTGTGGTTACAGTGAGGGCAACTGATGCGGATGAGGGAATCAATGGAGATGTGACTTATGAATTCGGACATGTATCTGAAGAAGTGATTCAGTTATTCAGCATTGACAGTAAATTAGGAGAGATTAAAGTAATTGGTGCTGTTGATTATGAAACAGCAAAATTATTTGAAATGCGTGTGAAAGCAAAGGATGGGTTGGGGCTTTCATCGTATGCTAAGGCTATAATTTCTATTACTGATGTCAATGACAACGCCCCTGTCGTCAGTCTGAAATCACTGACGGATCCCATTCCAGAAAACATCCCTCCAGGTACAGAGGTGGGCATAATTAATGTGCAGGATAGAGATTCTGAGAACAACCGACAGGTCCACTGCTCCATTCAGCAAAATGTACCCTTTAAGTTGGTTCCTTCTATTAAAAACTATTATTCTCTGGTGACCACAGCACACCTGGACCGTGAACTAGTCTCTGATTACAACATAACAATCACTGCCACTGACGAGGGCTCTCCACCTCTGTCCTCCTCTAAAACTGTTCAGTTATTTGTAGCTGACATCAACGACAACCCACCTGTGTTTGAGGAACAGTCCTACAGCGCATATGTGACAGAAAATAACAAACCTGGCTCTACTTTATGTTCCGTTTCTGCTCGAGACCCTGACTGGAGACAGAACGGTACAGTGATTTATTCTCTGTTACCTGGTGAGGTGAATGGTGCACCGGTGTCCTCCTATCTGTCTGTTAACGGAGACACGGGGGTGATCCACGCTGTGAAGTCGTTTGATTATGAACAGTTCAGGAGTTTTAAAGTCCAGGTGATGGCCAGAGACAACGGTTCTCCTCCACTCAGCAGCAACGTGACTGTCAATGTGTTCATATCTGATGTGAATGACAACTCTCCTCAGATATTGTACCCCACCCCGGAGGGCAGCTCCTTCATGACCGAGCTGGTCCCCAAAGCTGCACACGGAGGCTCTCTGGTGTCCAAAGTGATAGCAGTGGACGCAGACTCCGGGCAGAGCGCATGGCTGTCCTATCACATAGTAAAATCCACTGATCCTGGACTTTTCAGTATTGGTCTCCACAGCGGAGAGATCAGGACACAGCGGGACATTTCAGAATCTGACAGCATGAAACAGAACCTTATTGTGGCAGTTCAAGATAACGGACAGCCCTCTCTGTCTGCCACCTGTTCCATGTATTTACTTATTTCTGATAACTTGGCTGAGGTGCCAGAACTGAAGGATATTTTTCATGATGAGACGAACTCCAAGTTAACATCTTACTTGATAATCGCTCTAGTGTCTGTGTCCACGTTTTTTCTGACCTTCATCATCATCATCCTGGGTGTGAGGTTTTGTCGCAGGAGAAAACCCAGACTGTTGTTTGATGGAGCAGTTGCCATTCCCAGCGCGTATCTTCCTCCTAATTATGCAGATGTTGATGGCACAGGAACTTTACGCAGCACTTACAATTATGACGCCTACCTGACAACAGGATCTAGAACCAGTGACTTTAAGTTTGTTTCATCTTACAATGACAACACACTGCCTGCTGACCAGACCCTAAAGAAAAGTCCATCAGATTTTGCTGATACCTTCGGAGAACTGGAAGCATGTACAGAGGTATGAGTACTGCTGTCACATTTTTTTTTTTTTCGATTTACGAACATAACACATATTTCTAAACCACTTCTAAGTTCAAACCTGCTGAATTAAGCAAGTAACATAGTAATTTAATATTGATAACATGTTTTCCCTGTGGCTTGCATTTAACCTCATAACTGTACATTTTATTCTTAAATTGTCTTTCTCATTTTCTGTCGGACTGGTACATTTTATTCTAATTTAACCTAATTTTCATATAATTCTGTAAGAAGGATAATCAAAATCTTATGAAACTTAGCTTTCACCTGGACTCTGCATTCTTTAAATGCACATTTTTGCACTTTGCTACTGATGACTTGTTGTGAGCATCTGGCAATGATAAAATTTTTTTGTTTTTTATTTTAATTTTTTTTATTGTTATTACTATTTTATTTCAGTCATTAACTTTTAGAAAAAGTATTTTAGCACTTTTTCCTAAATTTATCTCAAGTTTCTCATCACGTTTAGATCTATCAGCTTCTGAACTTCTCAATTTACTCCCTTGGTCTGTAGTATTAACAGGGGAGTTACAATTACATTTTAAAGTCTTCTTTTGATACCAACCTAGATAATATGCAATATGTTTCTTCTGATAAATGTTACTGCATTTAGACATCTAAATGTCCATATTCTTCTCATTCTTCTGAATGTTTGGCATGCTAAAAATTTGTAAGCATGCACAACCCTGTGCTTCTTAATGAAGTTGACATTCAGAGTGATATATTTATGTGCAGATGTGTTTTTATCAGGCTTTCTCTAATTTTATCATAGTTAGGGTATGGATTGACCACCCTTTCTGAGAAATGCTGCAAGTACAATAGAATATATATATATATATATATATATATATATATATATATATATATATATATATATATATATATATATATATATGACAACCATTCTATTTACATTTCTGCAGTAATTCTGTTGGCCAACTGAGGGGACTTTTTTCACTTTTAAAATTATGAATTACAACTCTATATATTCCAGTCTGTATTTTAATTGTGCAGATCCAGATTTTTTTTTCTTCCTTGTTGTCTGTGTGTGAGTGTGTATGTCAGAAGAGATATAAAACTCTATTAGTGATTTTTACTTTTACAGAACCCTTGCTGGGCATAATTAAATAGATTTCATGCTGGTCTACTTGATTGATGGGGCTGCATTTTTCAGTTTTAACTTTAGGCTAATTTTGTTAATGGTTAGTTTGACAGTTTGTTATCTCTTCCTAGATATTCACTCTGTTTTTACTAGACATTCAGTGGAGGATTTTGTCTTTGATTTTTCAGATTTATTTTCACCTTTTTCAAGTGGCATTTAATGGCAAATGAATCTTCTCTTTTTTTATGTACTTCCAACATTTATCCTCTAACTCTTCGGGCATAATTAAGATGTTTTCCCCTCTCTTCGGAAGAGTGCAAACTTGTGGTCAGTTGTGATTTACTTTCAGAGAAATGTGTAATCACTTTATGCCATTATGCTGTATAAATGTATAGTGCTATAAACATTTGTTGTTGTATCAGGGGTTTTGGCATCTTGTCTAAAATAATATATAACATTTTTCTACATTGGGTTATATAGGAATATTTCCTGACTCCATCTTTGCATACAGACATTATTCAATCTACGCATTTGTTTCTGCATTGCCTTAGACGTGTAGAACCACGCTATCTATCTATCTATCTATCTATCTATCTATCTATCTATCTATCTATCTATCTATCTATCTATCTATCTATCTATCTATCTATCTATCTATCTATCTATCTATCTATCTATCTATCTATCTATCTATCTATCTATCTATCTATCTATCTATCTATCTATCTATCTATCTATCTATCTATCTATCTATCTATCTGTCTGTCTGTCTGTCTGTCTGTCTGTCTGTCTGTCTGTCTGTCTGTCTGTCACTTCTCAGTGTTTGTAATATGTTAAGGAAAAAAGCTTTTTTTGAAGCATTTGGATAAAAAAGATGAGCTGTTGTACTTAAATATCAGTTTCTCATGCACTCTAAAAGTCAGAATATATGGGAGATATCCTGAATATCTCTCCATCATCTGCATCACAAAATATATCTTAAAGAATGAGACTTACACTTGTTTCAAAAGTAATATTAACGGCTTAATTGTGAGCACAGCTGTAGTGTTCAGTCATGTTTTCCTATCAGTACATATGACACAATCCGAAAGCTCAAAAGAAACGAAATTGAATTCATGATATATAGTATTATAAAAACACTTAAACATTTCTCTTCAGCTTTGGAATACAAGGAAAAAAAAAAAAAAAGTCAAGATAACATTTTGATGGGCGAGTAAAAACATTCAGGCACAAAGACCATTATTCTGAGAGTGTGACATAAGTGACTGCATTTGATCACATGGATAGCAGATGCCATGTTTGGTGGCAGAGAACAAACACTAGGTCTTCTCAGTTATTACATTTATTAAAATAAATGAGTCTGATATAGTAAAGTCAGGTTTAGAATTTACTAGCATTGATTGAGTCCTTACATATATCTCATGTGTAACGTCAGATGCAAATAATAAATATATGTAAGATACAATGCGTGCCATGTTATGTACAATGAAAAAGATCGAAAGTCATCCTCAGTTTCGTTCTTTACAATTTGTATCCATGATTTCGTGTAATCTGACTCACGGTGGCGCTGTACACTAACAGAAAGATGATGGAAATCGTCCACCATTTAGGCACATTTTCTTGTTCTCCTGCAAGTAGGCACGGATAACCACACTGGCTTTGCAGTCGCTGATCGTATTATATGGTTTAAGTCTGTTCTTTTCTTTAGTAACTTGTGCACTAGATGATGGGGTCGAAAATCACCTTGGTTCGGATATGTGGGTTTTATACGGTCATGATTTGGGTCCATATCGCATATGGAGACATGAGCTATTCTTTCTCGGAGGAAATGAAACGTGGATCGGTTATTGGAAATATTGCCAAGGATCTTGTGCTAAAGACAGGCGCGCTGTCGACCAGAAGAGCCCGGATTGACATCGACGGGACGGATAAACGTTACTGTGATATAAACGTGAACACCGGTGAGCTGATTGTGGCCGACAGGATTGACCGTGAGGGACTTTGTGGCGAAAGAGCTTCGTGTATCCTAAAACAAGAGCTTGTACTGGAGAATCCTCTTGAGCTTCATCGCATCAGCCTTCACATTCAAGATATTAATGACAACTCCCCAAAGTTCAAAGAAGAAATAATAAATTTAGAAATTCACGAGTTGGCAGACAGGGGAGCTCGTTTTGCCATAGAGGAGGCGCACGATGCGGATGTAGGACAAAATTCAGTTCAGCAGTACAGCCTTGAGAAAAACGATAATTTCATTTTGGCTGCAAATAAAAACACATTAGAAATTGTTCTTGACAAAGAGCTTGATCGTGAAAAACAAAAGGAAATTAATTTGCTGCTTACGGCACTAGATGGTGGATCTCCTCAGAGATCAGGTACAGTAGTCATACACGTCACTGTGTTGGATGCTAATGATAATGTACCCGTGTTTAGCCAGGGCATTTATGAAGCCAGTCTGTCTGAAAACTCTCCTTTTAATACTGTAGTTGTCACAGTGAGTGCAAGCGATGCGGATGAGGGAATCAATGGAGATGTGACTTATGAATTTGGACATGTATCTGAAGAAGTGATTCAGTTATTCAGCATTGACAGTAAATTAGGAGAGATTAAAGTAATTGGTGCTGTTGATTATGAAACAACAAAATTATTCGAAATACGTGTGAAAGCAAAGGATGGTTTGGGGCTTTCATCGTATGCTAAGGCTATAATTTCTATTACTGATGTCAATGACAACGCCCCTATTGTCAGTCTGAAATCCCTGACCAGTCTCGTACCAGAAAACATCTCACCTGGTACAGAGGTGGGCATCATTAATGTGCAGGACAGAGACTCTGAAAACAACCGACAGGTTCGCTGCTTCATTCAGCAAAATGTTCCCTTTAAATTGGTTCCTTCTATTAAAAACTATTATTCTCTGGTGACCACAGGACAACTGGACCGTGAACTAGTGTCTGATTACAATATTACAATCACTGCCACTGACGAGGGCTCTCCACCTCTGTCCTCCTCTAAAACTGTTCAGTTATCTGTAGCTGACATCAACGACAACCCACCTGTGTTTGAGGAACAGTCCTACAGCGCATATGTGACAGAAAATAATAAACCTGGCTCCACTTTATGTTCCGTTACTGCTCGAGACCCTGACTGGAGACAGAACGGTACATTAATTTATTCTCTGCTACCTGGTGAGGTGAATGGTTCTCCGGTGTCCTCTTATCTGTCTGTTAATGGAGACACGGGGGTGATTCACGCTGTGAAGTCGTTTGATTATGAACAGTTCAGGAGTTTTAAAGTCCAGGTGATGGCCAGAGACAACGGTTCTCCTCCTCTCAGCAGCAACGTGACCGTCAATGTGTTCATATCTGATGTGAATGACAACTCTCCTCAGATATTGTACCCCACCCCGGAGGGCAGCTCCTTCATGACCGAGCTGGTCCCCAAAGCTGCACACGGAGGCTCTCTGGTGTCCAAAGTGATAGCAGTGGACGCAGACTCCGGGCAGAGCGCATGGCTGTCCTATCACATAGTAAAATCCACTGATCCTGGACTTTTCAGTATTGGTCTCCACAGCGGAGAGATCAGGACACAGCGGGACATTTCAGAATCTGACAACATGAAACAGAACCTTATTGTGGCAGTTAAAGATAACGGACAGCCCTCTCTGTCTGCCACCTGTTCCATGTATTTACTTATTTCTGATAACTTGGCTGAGGTGCCAGAACTGAAGGATATTTTTCATGATGAGACGAGCTCCAAGTTAACATCTTACTTGATAATCGCTCTAGTGTCTGTGTCCACGTTTTTTCTGACCTTCATCATCATCATCCTGGGTGTGAGGTTTTGTCGCAGGAGAAAACCCAGACTGTTGTTTGATGGAGCAGTTGCCATTCCCAGCGCGTATCTTCCTCCTAATTACGCAGATGTTGACGGCACAGGAACTTTACGCAGCACTTACAATTATGACGCCTACCTGACAACAGGATCTAGAACCAGTGACTTTAAGTTTGTTTCATCTTACAATGACAACACGCTGCCTGCTGACCAGACCCTGAAGAAAAGTCCAACAGACTTTGCTGATGCGTTTGGACAACTGGAAGCATGTACAGAGGTATGAATACTGTTGTCACATTTTTCTTTTCAAACGACCGATAAAAAACAAATTTCTAAACCAATCTTGAGTTCAAACATGTTTTCCCTGAAGCTTGCATTTAGTCTCATAGCCGCCCTTTTCATTCTTAAATTGTCTTACTTATTTTCTGCCTTAATAGACTGGTACATTTTATTCTAATTTAATTTTCATTTCCATATCATCACCTAAGAAGACATTTAAAATCTTACGAAACTTAGCTTTCATCTGGATTCTGCATTCTTTAAATGCACATTTCTACACTTGCTATGATTGTCTGGCAATGACAAAAATTGTTTTTCATTATTATTATTATTATTATTATTATTATTATTATTATTATTATTATTATTATTATTATTATCATGATCATTTAAAAACATAATTCTTGAAATTTTTCCAAAATTGATCTTAAGATTCTCATCATTTTGAGATCCAACAGCTTCTGAACTTTTCAATTACCTCCTTTGGTCTGTAGTATTAAAAAGGGATTTACAATTATGTTTGTAATACATTATGTTTTCTTTTGATACTGACTTAGGTAACATGTCTTTTTTGATGTCTGACTCTTTTGACAAATTGCTTTTTACTGTTCATCTTTAAATTCAGTCATAAAATCATGTTCCCATTTAGATCTGGCATGTACTGGGCTACAAACAGACAACTTCTTTAACATTTTGTACATAGCTGAAACAAATTTCTTTACATTTTTACCCACTATAAGTGTCCAATTCCAACAGGTATAAAGACAGTTGTTTACCTCCTTGTTGAAATCTAACACAATCCTAGACCTAGAGGTGCTTAAAAAATTATTAGAATCCAGGTAACTTTGACCTTAACTGATCAAATGATAATAAGGACCCATCATCAAATAGATCACCAAATATCTGAAAGGCTAGAAAGAGTAATATCTGCTAATTCATGTTGCTCAATTTGTAACAAAGACAGATTCTATCTATTGGTTTGCTAGGCCCATATGACCATTGATTTTGCTGCTAAGTATAAATAGGGAGACCCATTCTTCCCTCACATGGGCTCAGACAGACAAGTTTCAATTTTATTCCACCTAACATGCCCCGCCATAGAAGTTTAGTGATTAAACTATTTAGGTGCTTAAAGAAAGATTGAAGAACATGGCAAGGGAGAATCCTAAATAAATATAAAAACCCAGGAAGCACACTCATTTTTAATACAATTTACTCTACATAATAATGAAAGAGGCAGCGTTTTCCATTTATCTTATGCCCCACCTTCTTTAATGGACCATAGTTTATATCTGATCTCGTTTGTTTGATAATTGTAAACCAACACATGTTAAGCAATTATCCTTCCATGAAAACGACCTATTCTGTTTGGGCATAGCTTCTGCAGTTGAACTGAGAGGCATGATGATACTCTTTGTGTTGTTTACCTTGTATCCTGAAATAGCATAATAGCCCTCATTTAGACTGACCAGTGCTGGAAATGATATCTTAGTTTAAATCTGTAGTCATACACATCACTGTGTTGATGCTAATGATAATGCCCCAGTGTTCAGAAAGGACATTTATGAAGCCAGTCTGCCTGAAAATTCTGCTTTGGACGCAGTTGTGGTTACAGTAAGTGCTATTGATGTGGATGAGGGAAATAAAGGAGATGGGACTTATGACGTCGAACTTCAGACATGTATCTGAAGAAGTGATTAAATTGTTCAGTATTGACAGTAAATTAAGAGAGATTAGAGGAATTGGTGCTGTTGATTATGAAACAGCAAAATCATTTGAAATACATGTTAAAGCAGAGGATGGGTTGGGACTTTCATCTTACACTAAAGTCATAATTTCTATTACTCATGTGAATGACAATGCCCCTGTCATCATCTGAAATCATTGACCAAATCCATACCATAAAAACATCCCATCTGGTACAGAGGTGGGCATCTTTAACGCACAGGTCAGAGACTCTGAGAATAACAGACTGATCTGCCTCCATTCAGCAAAATGTTCCCTTTAAGTTAGTTTCTTCTATTAAAACTTGTTCTCTGGTGACCACAGGACACTTGGACCGGATCTCTATGTTTTTGTTTGTTACCCTCAGTTTATGCGGGAGTGCAATTGTTTCCCTGACAACTGTACTTTCATTCAGAATCACACAAATGTATTTGTTGATTTTCTTTATTTCCACTACAAGGGTTATCCATTGCCATAGCCATCTGGTGAATTAGTGGTTCTGAATTAATTAAAACAATCCACAAAGAGCATTAATAATATTATGCAATACAGCTGTCAAATGGTTATGAACATACAGATGACCAACTAAATGAAGCAAATATCCCTGCTATGTTTACCATAAATATAAAGTAACATAAAAAAAGTCTAACACAAAAAAGTATCAATTGGCAAACTACAAGCAAGGGTGTCATGGCTAGTGCTATAATTGTCACTTAAGAGGCAACACTGCTACCCACTGACCACAAGGTTTGTGAAGGATATCTACTCTGCCTTTTCAAACTACTGAGTCATACTCAAGGTTAATACAGCTTTACTCCTAATCGTTGTTTATATTGCCACAAATGTCAGTCACGGTGGCATAAATGTAAAAAAGATGCATAGGAAACCTAGAACAGTAATAATCTTAGATGCTATAAATAAAGTTTACCAAACAAGCTTAATTAGCTTAAATAATTTTTAACAACAGCGTCACTTGGCCAAAATAGTTACAGCCTAAAGAACAGTCTCTCATTCACTTCCACCAGATGACAACCAATAAGAAACAGGAATGTCTCCGAAAAGTTGCAGCGTTCTAGTAAAGGGACACTTGTTACCGTGCAAACTCTGGACTAATTAAGAAGCGTACAATGCAGGCGTGCTCTGATTGGCTGGCTGGTGGGCGAAGCGCACATGATCGCTATAGGGGAGCCTTTTGCACAGTTTATGTTGTTTAATCTTCGTTTGTTTGTTATTCTGTCTATCCTTTTTTGATAAAACAACGGACTTAACTATGTCAGTAAGCTTCACATTTCAAATAGGCCTACTATATGTATAATATACACTCATGCTACACTTAGACAAGGGTGTTACCTATAGCTGCTTTTTCAGATCAACTATGACTTACGTGATCAATAGTTTAGCATCACCAGTCACACAATTTTCTTCAATCGTCATAGGAGTATGGAAATTGTATACTTATTTAAAGAATTAAAAGTTCACATTAAATCTGCATTAAATAATATTTTATCAAATGCTTTTGTTGTCTTTGAGCAACAAGTAACTAAATTCCCTGTTGAAAATGATGGTGACCTCAAAATTAGTCATGACGACATGCCGTCATGACTGCTGTAAGGAAACACACACACACACACACACACACACACACACACACACACACACACACACACACACACACACACACACACACACACACACATATTAACAATATAGCAGCGTTTGATGTAGATTAAAAGAACCCTTGAGGTATATAAGGTTAATTGTAATCAGGTCTAACACAGAAGTTTTCAATGTGTGAGGCTTCCAGAGTGATGGGGCACGCTGAGTGAATGAATGTCAGGAAATTTTATGTTATCAAAACAATGATTCAAATGTTTCTCATGTGATTGAAGAGTTCAGATACAATTTTAGGCAAATTGTCTGTTTTCCCAAAAGTCCTAATAAGTATTGTATAATGCAATATCTTATAGACCATTTATGCATTTAGCGTAGTTATATGTACAACAGTGACATTTGGTTTTCAAAGTCTTAATCCTCTCACTGTGCAGTTGCAAAACACAAGCTGAGACAAGCACGGATTATTAGGTTGAAGGAGGCTGTTTGTAATATCATGTCTGTTTTTGATATCTATTTTATGGAATTCATTAAAGAATAAGTTTGCTCATAACTCATTTGATTACATTAGTGATCGTATCTTGTACATTTTAAGCATAAATAGCAAATAAATTGTTTCTAAAAATTACTACACGTTCTGTTTGTGTAATAAACTCACGGTGGCGCTGTACACCAGATTTAAGATGTTTGAAACCCTTTAGTCTTTGCTGTGGACACACATTCTTGTGATCGTGTTTTTAGAATCACTGCGGACTTGACGTTGCTGTTCCTTTGATTTAGCTAAGCAACATTTTTTTCATTTTTGTTGAAATATTTCGTAATTCATCGTTGGATATGGGTTCAAAGATCAACTTAGTTCAGACGTGTGGGTTTAATTTGTTTCTTCTGTGGTTCCACGTCGCATATGGAGACATGAGCTATTCTTTTTCTGAGGAAATGAAACGAGGATCAGTTATTGGAAATATTGCCAAGGATCTTGGGCTGCAGGCGGACACGTTGTCCACCAGAAGAGCCCGCGTTGACACCGAAGAGACTGATAAACGTTATTGTGACATAAATCTTAACAGCGGAGAGCTCATTGTAGCCGACAGGATGGACCGTGAGGCGCTTTGTGGCGAAAAGAATTCGTGCATCCTAAAACATGAGCTCGTGTTGGAGAATCCTCTTGAGCTGCATCGTATTAACCTTCACATTCAAGATATTAATGACAACTCGCCACAATTCAACGAAGAATTGATCAATTTAGAAATTCGTGAGTCTGCAGACAGAGGAGCTCGCTTTGTAATTGAGGAGGCGCACGATGCGGATGTAGGACAGAATTCAGTTCAGCAGTACAGCCTTGAGAAGAACGATCACTTCATTTTAGTCGCTAATGGAAACACTGTAGAGCTGGTTCTGGATAAAGAACTGGACCGTGAAAAACAGCACGAAATTAATTTGCTTCTTACAGCTCTAGATGGTGGATCTCCTCAGAGATCAGGTACAGTTGTCATACACGTCATTGTGCTCGACGCTAATGATAACGTACCAGTGTTCAGTCAGGCTGTTTACAAAGCCAGTCTGCCTGAAAACTCTCCTTTAGACTCTGTAGTGGTTACAGTGAGTGCAACTGATGCAGATGAGGGAATTAATGGAAATGTGACTTATGATTTCGGTCATGTCACTGAAGAGGTGAGGAGATTATTCAGTATTGACCGTAAATTAGGTGATATTCGAGTAACTGGTGCTGTTGACTATGAAACTACAAAGTTGTTTGAAATACGCATTAAAGCAAAGGATGGGTTGGGGCTGTCATCTTATGCTAAGGCTATAATTTCTATCACTGATGTGAATGACAACGCCCCTATTATCAATGTGAAATCCCTGACCAATCCCATCCCAGAAAACATCCCACCTGGTGCAGAGGTGGGCATCTTTAACGTGCAGGACAGAGACTCTGAGAACAACAGACTGGTTCGCTCCTTCATTCAGCAAAATGTTCCTTTTAAATTGGTTCCTTCTATCAAAAACTATTATTCTCTGGTGACCACAGGACACCTGGACCGTGAACTAGTGTCTGATTACAATATTACAATCACTGCCACTGATGAGGGCTCTCCACCTCTGTCCTCCTCTAAAACTGTTCAGTTATCTGTAGCTGACATCAACGACAACCCACCTGTGTTTGAGGAACAGTCCTACAGCGCATATGTGACAGAAAATAACAAACCAGGCTCCACTTTATGTTCCGTTTCTGCTCGAGACCCTGACTGGAGACAGAACGGTACAGTGATTTACTCTCTGTTACCTGGTGAGGTGAATGGTTCTCCGGTGTCCTCCTATCTGTCTGTTAACGGAGATACGGGGGTGATTCACGCTGTGAAGTCGTTTGATTATGAACAGTTCAGGAGCTTTAAAGTCCAGGTGATGGCCAGAGACAACGGTTCTCCTCCACTCAGCAGCAACGTGACTGTCAATGTGTTCATATCTGATGTGAATGACAACTCTCCTCAGATATTGTACCCCACCCCGGAGGGCAGCTCCTTCATGACCGAGCTGGTTCCTAAAGCTGCACACGGAGGCTCTCTGGTGTCCAAAGTGATAGCAGTGGATGCAGACTCCGGACAGAACGCATGGCTGTCATATCACATAGTAAAATCCACTGATCCTGGACTTTTCAGTATTGGTCTCCACAGCGGAGAGATCAGGACACAGCGGGACATTTCAGAATCTGACAACATGAAACAGAACCTTATTGTGGCAGTGAAAGATAACGGACAGCCCTCTCTGTCTGCCACCTGTTCCATGTATTTACTTATTTCTGATAACTTGGCTGAGGTGCCAGAACTGAAAGATATTTCGTATGACGAGACAAACTCCAAGTTAACATCTTACTTGATCATCGCGCTGGTATCTGTTTCCACTTTTTTTATGACTTTCATCATCATCATCCTGGGTGTGAGATTTTGTCGCAGGAGAAAACCCAGACTGTTGTTTGATGGAGCAGTAGCCATTCCCAGCGCATATCTTCCTCCTAATTATGCAGATGTTGACGGCACAGGAACTTTGCGCAGCACTTACAATTATGACGCCTACCTGACAACAGGATCCAGAACCAGTGACTTTAAGTTTGTTTCATCTTATAATGACAACACGCTGCCTGCTGACCAGACCCTGAAGAAAAGTCCATCAGATTTTGCTGATGCCTTTGGAGAACTGGATGGGTGTACTGAGGTACGATTTTCATTTTGCTTTGATTTCATAATTTCAATTAACCACAAAAAAACTTAAGTTTTCCTTTCTTACATTTTATCAGATTTATTTACTCGTTCTCATTCGGATCTCCATGTGTTGTTACCCTCAGTTTATGTAGGAATGCATTTACTTAATGTACTGAATCACGAAGATAGATCTCGCAGCGGGTGATCAATCAGAGTCACCCAGATGTAGTTGAGCAGTTTCTTCATTTCCACCAGAAGGCACATCCGTTGTTACAGCCATCTGGTGAATTTGCTGTTCTGAATGAATTATATCAACCCAAAAAGAACATTATTATTGTTATGAACATACAGGTGTCAGACTAAATGGAGCAAACATATCTGATACGTTTACCGTAAATAAAATTAAAATAAGTTCAACACAAAAATGGAGCAACTAGTAAACTACAAGCAGATAGGCCGTCATGATGTAGTGTTATAAGCTTCACTGATGAAGGAACACTGCTACCTACTGACCACAAGGTTTGTGCAGGACATCTACTCTGCCTTTTCAAACTACTGAGTCATACTCATGCCTAATACAGTGTTACCTTTAAATCTTGGTATTATTGCCACAAATGTTAGTCACAGTAGCATAAATGTAAAAAAAAAGATGCATAACAAACCCAGAACAGTAATAAACTTAGCTGCTAAAGAACAGTCTCTCACTCATTTGCACTAGACACACTTCCACCAGGTGACCACCAATATAAAACAGAAATGTCTCTGAAAACTTTTAGCGTTCTATTAAAGGGACACTTGTTACCGCGCAAACTCTGGACTAATTGAGGGGCATACAATGCAGACGTGCTCCGACTGGCTGGCTGGTGTGTGAAGTGCAGTTAGATTGCCTTTGGGAGACCGTATGATTGCTATAGGGGGCCATTTTGCACCATTTATGTTGTTTAATCTTCATTTGGTTTTTGTTTTTTTTCTCTCAATCTTTTTTTGGTAAAATAACGGACTTGATTTTAACTTTGTCAATAAGCTTCATTTCAAATACTGTATGTATAATACACTGACGCCACACTTAGACAAGGGTGTTACCTATAGCTAATTTTTCAGATTAAATATGACTTTTGTGATCTGTGTAGGTGTAGGATTGGGACTGTACTGTCAAGTTATTAAAGATTTACTTTTTTTTAAGTAGAAATTCTCCATGTGTCAGTTTCTAGATTTTTCACCTCCATATCACATCTTCAACACTTCATTTTCTATCTGTATCAGTAGCATAGACTGCTTCTTGCTATAATATTTCAGTTTCAATTAACAAACTTAAGGGTATGTGGCAAATATATTGCATATCATTGTGCCAGTGGTAGGGTACCCTGGTCATTGAGAGCTGCAGTCCTGCAAGTTTTCAATTTTTTGTTGCTCTAACACACCTGAATCAAATCAAAAAACAGCCTGTCAGGTTCTTCATACGACTCATTAATGTGAGTCAGTTGTGTTGGAGCAGGAAAACATTGAAAACTTGCAGCACTAGGGCCAAGGTTCCCCAACCATGCTTTATGCAATTCTTTTTAAAATTACCTATGCTCATTTAGACTGTTTTTCATAGATTTAATGCTTATGCCAGGGTTTCTTAGTAACTTTTAAAAGTTGTTTCTCACCTTTGAGTTTCTTTAAATACAAATGCCTACTGAATGATTGGACAAAATCCCATGTGTGGGAACAAGAAACACATATCACTGTCTTATTATGCCTTACAACAAAGTCCTTACACCTCGCACAACTTGTTTTGAGGTAAATTTTAAACTGACCTTTGTCACACCTATTCTCCTTTTTTTCCCAGTTTGATGTCTTACATTATGTGTCTTTTCTATACTGGATTTACAAATATGACTGCCTTATCAAGGACAGTCAAAGCATGACAAGGTGGCATCTATAGAATCTCATACTTTGACAGTGTTGCTGTTAAGCTCTTGAAGATCGCAATTTAGATTTCACTGAGTTACATTATCTAGAAAGTCTGACATGCTGTTTCTTTTGATCGTCACATTACACCTAATGCACAAGTAGAATAAACTAACCCAATACAATAAGCACTGACAGATTTATTCAGATGGTTTTGAGTTTTGCGTTGATGCTGCATTGTCTGATCGTGATTATGAAGTGGTAAGAGCAACCGCAGTGTTGTTCCAGTTTTAGTGTTATGCTTAGTTATTTCATTCATTACTAATTACATTCAGTCTTTACTTATATCAGGCCTCTATTGTCACAGTCAAGAACCTGGCTTTGTCTTAGAGAAATAACAGATTTTTCTCAATTGTGACTTGTAAAAATATCAGTTTATTCATAAGGATACACAGTTTAAAATCATTTTGTTTTTTCTTTCTTTCATTTGTCTGAAAGTTTTGTCACGTGGGGATTGTGTTAACAAGTGTTGTTATTTTTTTAAATATTTTATTTACTTGATTTTAAGTTTCTGGTCTTAAGTACTTATTTCTCATTTGCTGTACTTTCTTTATCACATGATTAATGAAGATATCTCAGCATATGCTAGAATATCTTAAACTGCATAGTATCACTATATCAGCAGTGTTCAACTAAATAACTTTCCTAAACTTGGTACAGATACACATCAAGCATTCAGGTATTATTTTCTTTAAACCAATAATATATTCAACATGGTTGTGGGCATGAAGTTGTCTTTGAGGAGAAGAATCCTTTACTTTGCTTGTACATCATGAAAATATATTCACACAATAAATACCAGGCATGAATTTAGCAGCTTAGTTTTTTCAAATATTTAACAGAATATAGATTGTACTTTATTGGTAGACATGAATCTCTTTTCATACAAGAATTTGGGCTCAAGTTTATACTTGATATTTTCAGAGGGCCACTTAACAGTTGGGCAGGTTTGCAGTTGTGAATAAAAAAGCCTTCTTTAACCAGCATTATACCACCTAATCTGCTGTGCATTGAGGATAAGTTTCATTGTCTACTTTTATAACTGTTCACTATCAAGATTGTATAATATACAATGCATGGTATCACTTAGGCAGTTTTCCCCTCCCAAACAGCCAAAATCGGTAGAGCCAGTACAGTCTGTTATCATATACTCTTTTTAATTTACATTCATGACATAAAAGTTGAGAGTGCTTTGAAAATGTGTGTTTTCCCAGAACCCTGAGTTGGACTAAGCAGTGTAGAAAATGGATGGATTGGTATGGAATTAAGATGCAAGGAGGATTTGAAAAGCTCAAGTGTAGAAAGCAAACAGTGCTGCATGGTGACCTAGCCAAATTCCCAAAACTGACAGGTACTGTCAAAGTGAACAAATTTGTGGGTGACTAGTTACTCAAGGTAAAGAAAGAGACAAACAGAAATGCGGTAACTGATGTGGAATGTCAGCTTTCAATATGTTGCCAAGGAAAACACTGCATCACCAGTCACAGAATTTTTCTTCAAATGAAAATTTCATAATTATTTAAAGAATTAAAAGTTCACACTAAATCTGCATTAAAATAATATTTTTAACAAATGCTTTTGTTGTCTTTGAGCAACAAGTAACTAAATCCCCTGTTGAAAATGATGGTGACCTCAAAATTAGTCATGACGACATTGACCGCTGTAAGGAAACACACACACACACACACACACACACACACACACTTACACACATACATACAGACACAAACACACACAAATACTCATTAAGAGTTTCGATGCTTTTGATGCAGATTCAAAGAACACCTGAGGTATATAAGGTTAATTGTAATCAGGTCTAACACAGAAGTTTTCAAAGTGTGAGGCTTTCACTGTGATGGAGCACGCTGAGTGAATGGATGTAAGGAAATTAGATGTTAACAAAACAATAATTCAAATGTTTCTAATGTGGTTGAAGAGATCAGATACAATTGTAGGCAGATTGTCTGTTTTTCCAAAAGTCCTAATTAGTATTGTATAATGTAATATAGACCATTTATGCATTTAGTGTAGTTTGCAACAGTAATATTTGGTTTTCCTGTATAAGGTGATCTGCTTACGTGGTAATACACAGCATAATCATGATCATGTTTGCAACAAAGAATATACCAAATGTAAATCAAAATCATTGAGAGTCAGGAGGCATATTAAGTCCAACTTCTCAGTAGGTTATGGCTTATTCATTTTTATTTACATCTGATTTTAATATCTGTCATTATAACTTCAGTCTGTTATGAAAAAGTAAATAGTGGTTAAAGCTGCTTTCATTAAACACTCAGTGACACAGGAGCATTTATATAGCCTTCATGCTAATATGTACTGCAAAGAAGTTCTTAGGTCCACTGACAATAAGAAACATAAGTCACAAGATTTCAGAAACCAGCACACTGTTGGATTAAAGTTAAATTGCCTTAATTTAGATTTAGATAAGACTTACAAATAAAAACCTGCAGAATAGAAGAGAACTGATTTATTGTTTAATTCCCTTTTCAACAATAAAAAGTTGACTTGGCTTAGAAATTAAATTTCTGGGCTGAAAATTGGCCCCACTCTGCCCCCTCATGTTTGAGGGGATTGTTAAAGCAAAATTTATCTCTGTATGACTATTTGTAAACTATATGATATGATCAAAAAGGTTACAAAAAAGAGAGAGCAATAAACAGTATTAAAACTATGTTGTCCGACTATAACAATTAAAACAAAACAAGTGACAAGAACAGAACATAAATCAAACTGAGTCTACAAACTCTTCAAAGACATCTTACAATCAAGCAATATCAGCAAACTGAACAGGTGTTGTAATACAAACATCTTTCACTCTAACCTTGGAAGCAGCTTAGGCTGAATGCCTAAGCCCAGGGTGTAAAAAGTTAGGCATAATTATGCAGCAGCATTAATGAAAACATAGATGTACTGGGATCACTGGGTATCCCAATGTGTCACATAAAGCAACTAACAGCAAATTATGAACATCACCTTCATGTTTGATGAATGCAATACTTATGACTATGCGACCATGTAAGAAAATTACCGGACAACAAATCAAAGTCTTAATCCACTCACTTGCAGTTGCAAAACACAAAATGGGACTAGCACGCATTTATTAGGTTGAAGGAGGCTGATGTCATGCCTGGTTTTTATATCTATTGTTTAAATTCATTAAAATTAAGTGTGGCAATAACTTCCTGGATAACAAAATATGTACATTTTAAGAATAAATCGTAAATAAATTGTGCCTAATAAATAGCACATGTTTTTTGTGTAATAAACTCACGGTGGCGCTGTACACCAGATTTAAGATGTTTGAAACCCTTTAATCTTTGCTGTGGACACACATTCTTGTGATCGTGTTTTTAGAATCACTGCGGACTTGACGTTGCTGTTCCTTTGATTTAGCTAAGCAACATTTTTTTCATTTTTTTGAAATATTTCGTAATTCATCGTTGGAGATGGGTTCAAAGATCACCTTAGTTCAGACGTGTGGGTTTAATTTGTTTCTTCTGTGGTTCCACGTCGCATATGGAGACATGAGCTATTCTTTTTCTGAGGAAATGAAACGAGGATCAGTTATTGGAAATATTGCCAAGGATCTTGGGCTGCAGGCGGACACGTTGTCCACCAGAAGAGCCCGCGTTGACACCGAAGAGACTGATAAACGTTATTGTGACATAAATGTTAACAGCGGAGAGCTCATTGTAGCCGACAGGATGGACCGTGAGGCGCTTTGTGGCGAAAAGAATTCGTGCATCCTAAAACATGAGCTCGTGTTGGAGAATCCTCTTGAGCTGCATCGTATTAACCTTCACATTCAAGATATTAATGACAACTCGCCACAATTCAACGAAGAATTTATCAATTTAGAAATTCAGGAGTCGGCAGTGAGGGGAGCTCGCTTTGTAATTGAGGAGGCGCACGATGCGGATGTAGGACAGAATTCAGTTCAGCAGTACAGCCTTGAGAAGAACGATCACTTCATTTTAGTCGCTAATGGAAACACTGTAGAGCTGGTTCTGGATAAAGAACTGGACCGTGAAAAACAGCACGAAATTAATTTGCTTCTTACAGCTCTAGATGGTGGATCTCCTCAGAGATCAGGTACAGTTGTCATACACGTCATTGTGCTCGACGCTAATGATAACGTACCAGTGTTCAGTCAGGCTGTTTACAAAGCCAGTCTGCCTGAAAATTCTCCTTTAGACTCTGTAGTGGTTACAGTGAGTGCAACTGATGCAGATGAGGGAATTAATGGAAATGTGACTTATGATTTCGGTCATGTCACTGAAGAGGTGAGGAGATTATTCAGTATTGACCGTAAATTAGGTGATATTCGAGTAACTGGTGCTGTTGACTATGAAACTACAAAGTTGTTTGAAATACGCGTTAAAGCAAAGGATGGGTTGGGGCTGTCATCTTATGCTAAGGCTATAATTTCTATCACTGATGTGAATGACAATGCCCCTATTATCAATGTGAAATCCCTGACCAATCCCATCCCAGAAAACATCCCACCTGGTGCAGAGGTGGGCATCTTTAACGTGCAGGACAGAGACTCTGAGAACAACAGACTGGTTCGCTCCTTCATTCAGCAAAATGTTCCTTTTAAATTGGTTCCTTCTATCAAAAACTATTACTCTCTGGTGACCACAGGACACCTGGACCGTGAACTAGTGTCTGATTACAATATTACAATAACTGCCACTGACGAGGGCTCTCCACCTCTGTCCTCCTCTAAAACTGTTCAGTTATCTGTAGCTGACATCAACGACAACCCACCTGTGTTTGAGGAACAGTCCTACAGCGCATATGTGACAGAAAATAACAAACCAGGCTCCACTTTATGTTCCGTTACTGCTCGAGACCCTGACTGGAGACAGAACGGTACGGTGATATATTCTCTGTTACCTGGTGAGGTGAATGGTGCACCGGTGTCATCCTATTTGTCTGTTAACGGAGACACGGGGGTGATTCACGCAGTGAAGTCGTTTGATTATGAACAGTTCAGGAGTTTTAAAGTCCAGGTGATGGCCAGAGACAACGGTTCTCCTCCACTCAGCAGCAACGTGACCGTCAATGTGTTCATATCTGATGTGAATGACAACTCTCCTCAGATATTGTACCCCACCCTGGAGGGCAGCTCCTTCATGACTGAGCTGGTCCCCAAAGCAGCACACGGAGGCTCTCTGGTGTCCAAAGTGATAGCAGTGGACGCAGACTCCGGACAGAACGCATGGCTGTCATATCACATAGTAAAATCCACTGATCCTGGACTTTTCAGTATTGGTCTCCACAGTGGAGAGATCAGGACACAGCGGGACATTTCAGAATCTGACAGCATGAAACAGAATCTTATTGTGGCAGTGAAAGATAACGGACAGCCCTCTCTGTCTGCCACCTGTTCCATGTATTTACTTATTTCTGATAACTTGGCTGAGGTGCCAGAACTGAAGGATATTTCTTATGATGAGACAAACTCCAAGTTAACATCTTACTTGATCATCGCGCTGGTGTCTGTGTCCACACTTTTTTTGACCTTCATCATCATCATTCTGGGTGTGAGGTTTTGTCGCAGGAGAAAACCCAGACTGTTGTTTGATGGAGCAGTTGCCATCCCCAGCGCGTATCTTCCTCCTAATTACGCAGATGTTGATGGCACAGGAACTTTGCGCAGCACTTACAATTATGACGCCTACCTGACAACAGGATCTAGAACCAGTGACTTCAAATTTGTGTCATCTTACAATGACAACACGCTGCCTGCTGACCAGACCCTGAGGAAAAGTCCAACAGACTTTGCTGATGTGTTTGGTGACTCTCCTGAGGTAGGCATATGTGAAATCTGTCTGCAAACTCTTTAATCATTTGTTTCCCCCCACAAACACCCACACATTTTCTTTAAGCTTTCCGTTTAGAGACAGGAGTGCCTTCCGATTTGTTCCTCGCTGTCCTTGGTGCTGATTGTTTTTTCCTTCAGATGTATTTCATAATTTGGACCTTTTTCTTATGATCTACACACTATTTTGATAGACTATGATTTACAATTTCTTTGTCATTCATTCTACTACTACATGTTTATCACCTTTTGCTTTTAATGTTGCGATTTCAGTCATGAAAAAAATCACTTATCTTACAATTTATATTGATTTTCTTTTAAATAGTACTGCTGATAATAATTAAATAATTATAATAACAATAACATTCAAATCAAATGTCACCATCACTTATAATCATACTTGGAAACATTAATAACTGAACTTTAAATATATACATACATAAACTTAACAGGAACATTGCAAAAGTGGGAGAGAAACATTTTTTGGACATTGATCTTCTTTTCATTGCTTTACTATTGGTTTTGTTTTATGTTCCATTTATTCAACTGCATGTTTTTCATCAACGCAAGAGGAATTAGGTTTTCAGAGTAGATAAAACTTTAGGCAACAGCTGATACCGTATATCGCTGCACATATGGTGACTTGTTGTAGTGGTGTAGTGCACTCTGTGGCACATTTAAGTGAAACATTGTGTGTGAAGTCATGCCTGTTGTGTAGATCATGAGAAATCTTTTCACCAATGCATCTATCTCTGTTTTTTATCTAAGGAAAATATATGACACCAGTCTTTTTTATGCAGGCTTAGATCTCTTAGATCCTGATAGATGTATGTTTTGCTGGACCTACTGCTAATGTTCAGTGACAGAGTAAGCAGTTTATTGATTAACAGCTAGCAAGTAAAGCAGGCCAACCTCTATTCCTCAGGATCTTTTTTTCTTGTTTTTAATTTGTCCATCTTGCTTCAGTTACTTGTTTTGTTGTTTTGGTTTTCAGGATTTTTTTTCCTGACCTTTATATGTAGATTAAATATATATATATTAATGCAATTTTGCTCCCTGTCTCTTGGTGACGCTCTTCTATAAAGCCTGAGTCATGGATGCTGTCTCACCCTAAATGTGTCAGTGAAACTAGAGCAATGGGTTAGAGCCATGAGCTGAGCATGCATGCGCATTTGTGCCAGTGTGCATGATGGAGAGAAGGAGAGAGGCTGCGTGCCTGTGTGAGTGAGTCAGAGAGAGAGAAAGCAACGGTGAAATGGGAACAGAGAGAGAGGAATCCAAGCTGACAGCATCCCTATTAGAGCATTACTAACTGAGCAAGAGAAGCAGAGAGCTGACTGCAGCATCGTTCTCAGCTTTATAGTGGGATGTACATTTTAAGGATTTTAATATAATGTCGTCATTAAATCTATTTCAGAAACCATGTTTGGTAATCGACGATCGAATAGATCTGAAAAACTGGATGACTTTTTTATTATACTCTCTGCTCATTGGGGTTTCATTTGGAGAGGTCCGTTATGTTCTTCCCGAGGAGATGCAGACGGGCTCTGTCATCGGAAACGTTGCGCGGGATCTGGGGCTGAAGGTGGCAGAACTTGATGCTCGTCGAGCCCGGGTTGTTGCAGAAGGAACAAGTCAGCTTTGTGAACTGGACACCTCTTCAGGCAATCTTTTGATCAGCCGACGGATAGACCGAGAGGAGCTGTGTTCGCAAGCCAGCGTCTGCATTCTACAGTTTCAGCTTTTGCTTGAACAGCCACTTCAAGCATTCAGTCTAGTTTTGGACATTGCAGACATAAACGACAACAGCCCAGTGTTCCCCGCACCGGAGATAAAATTAGATTTAGTAGAATCTACGGTTTTGGGAAGGCGCTTTCCATTAGAGAGCGCGCATGACCCCGATCTTGGCACCAACTCTGTCCGTGAATATAAATTAAGCCAGAATGCTCATTTTACTCTAGAAATGAACAGCCAAATAAACGGCAATGCTTATCCGGAACTAGTTCTCAAACAACCCTTGGATCGGGAGGCACGAAATGAACATGTACTAAAAATCAGTGGAATTGACGGGGGAAATCCAGTCAGATCAGGGACGGCTTCTATCCTTATCCGTGTTTTGGACGCCAACGATAATGTCCCAGTTTTTAGCCAACGAATTTTCAAAGCAGCTGTGCCAGAGAACGCAGCTATAGGGACTGCCATAACAACCCTAAATGCTACAGACTTGGACGAGGGTGACTATGGAGAGATAACGTATTCCTTCAGTCACCTGTCAGACACTTTGGGTGGAGTTTTTGAAATCCACCCTCTCAGTGGAGAAGTTAGAGTTGCAGGTGTTATTGACTATGAAGAGGCTAGCTCACATGAGCTGGATGTTCAGGCAAAAGACGGCGGTGGTCAGGCCTCTCACTGTAAACTTATAATTGATGTCACTGATGTTAACGACAACAAGCCTGTGATAGAAATAAAATCAGCCTCTGCTAACGTAGCTGAGGACTCCAAACCAGGAACTATGGTTGCTCTAATTAATATCTATGACCAGGACACTGGCAGCAGTGGGCGTGTCACTTGTTCAATATCAGACAATGTTCCATTTAGATTAGTTTCAGAGGTTAAAAACTATTACATGTTAGTGACTGATGGAGTTCTAGACAGAGAAATCCAACCAGAGTACAACATTACAGTTACTGCCACGGATGCAGGCTCTCCCCAACTCTTTGGTGTAAAAGTAATTTCAATCGTGGTTAACGATGTAAACGATAACTCACCGACTTTTACGCAGAGCGAGTTTAACGCCAACATTTTGGAAAACCAACCAATTGGCACATTTGTGATGAGAGTCACAGCACAGGACTCTGACGATGGGTCTAATGCTAAAATTCTTTATCACATATCGAAGGAAACGAGCTCAGGATTGTCTTTCCTCACCATCAACTCAGATACAGGGGAGCTGTTCACATCACGGGTATATGATTACGAGCAGTCCGTTCACTTCCAGATTAAGGTGATAGCGAGAGATGGAGGCGAGCCTTCACTCTCCACGACATGTACCGTAAATGTCTTTATTAAAGATCAAAATGACAACGCACCTGTTATCCTATACCCTGTCCAGACCTCTGGTTATATTGCCGAGGACATTGTGCCAACTGAAGCGCCTAGAGGTTACTTGGTTACAAAGGTGGTAGCTGTTGACGCAGACTCTGGCCATAACGCCTGGCTTTCATACAGAATAATCAAAGCAACACGGTCCAACCTGTTTATGGCAGATTTGCACACAGGGGAAATCAGAACTCTGCGACCATTCATGGAGGAAGATGAACCTAAGCACACTGTTGTCGTTTTGGTAACTGATAACGGGCGTGAATCTCTCTCGGCCACTGCGACGGTCAGCATAATGCTTGGTGACGGGCTGCCAGTTTTAAGCGAACTTTTTGAGTTTACAGATGAATCACAGGACAGAGATAACTTGACGCTCTATTTAATAATCGCGCTGTCAACCGTTTCTTTACTTTTCATCCTGTTAATCAGCGGAGTGTTTTATTTTAAGCTCTGTCGTCGTGGTTATGTTTACCGTTCAAGTGCAGCTAGTCTCCCTGTTTTTCCCCCGCCATATTGTCCATCTAGTTTTACAGATTTTAGCCGTTGTGGGACTTTGTTGAAAGATGATAGATACGACCCTTTCTTAACCACTGGCTCCTGGAGAGGCGACTTTCGTTTTGGATCAAACACAGACACGGATACGCTTAAAAAGAGAAGCGCAGCCTATCAAAAAAACACTCTAAGGCGCCTCAGTACAGACAGGGCCAGTCTGAAGGTGAGGGGAGGGCCACCGCATCCTTGTTATGTGGTCAAGTGAGGCATATGTTGTAAAGCAACCCCTGTGTTTAATTAATCGTTCCCATTCAGACAATTCAGTTCCAATTGCTTCAGTTTTACCCACAGTTCTTATATATATATATATATATATATATATATATATATATATATATATATATAGTATCTTTAAAGAAATCTAATAAATGTATGGATTTGGTTCACTAAGTATCTATGCATGAATATATCAGGTGAAAGTGTTTTTTTTAGTGACATCATCCTTATACCCAACAACCAGGTGGCTTCATTAACCTTGTAGGCCTAGGTCTTCATGCATATTTTCCAGAAAAGGATTCATAAAGTTTTTGTATTTGTATATGTTGTATGACTGTTTTATGAGAATGGAAATGTTTGGAACAGGCAGTTTCCCTGGTCTGAAAATCTGTTTTCATTTATGAAAAGCCCAAATATTCCATAATTGTTTTAGATGATTATACAACTGTGAAAATTCCAGTGGAATGATTGATGTGTCTTGTTTCTTGCATTCAGAAAGCACACTTGTCTTTTCTGACCCAATTTGTCCATCATTACTCTGTATGTCTTGAGCATGACATAGTTAAGGCAAAATAGCTGTTAGTATTTTGCTCTGTCTGTGGTAAATCTGTTTTTAGCTCTGTTTAGAAGTTTGGTGTATGAACAGCTTTGTTTTTTATTGTAGACAATTTTTAGACATGTTGTGTGTGGTTTTCACAAAATAACTATAAATTTTCTGTTTGATAAAGACAAAATATTTTAATTACATGCTATGAATCTCTTCACAAATTCCATGAATTGAATAATATGTAATATGACTTTAGATATGCGATGTAGAAATAAACCTACAAAAAAAGAAAAAAAAAAACTTTTATTTTAATTTTTTGTGGTGTCATTTAAATATGGATTATTCAAGTCTGTCTTACTGTTTTTTTAGGAACACTTGAAAGAGGGAGGACACATCTGAATTGCAGCAAAATAGATGTATTGAAGTCTTTGGTCTTACACAGGACAGCATATTATTCTCTCAGAGACTTTCACAAGTCCTTTTTTCAAGTCCAAGTCAAGTCTCAAGCCTCTGACCTCAGGGAGGGCCAAAATGCTACACTTTAGTACAGAGGATCACCAACTGCCCTGCAGGTTTTAGACATTTCCCCAGTGTGGGTCACAACAAGCAAAATTATGGTTTTAGGGAATCTTGAACAGAAGCACTACATGTCATGTTTCCGTGTATTTGTTTTATGGAACAGTGGTGACAAAATTCAAGGGGACTCTGTACAATCACACAAGAACTATCTGTCTGCACACAGCGACAGACCTGCTGGTCTTTCATGGTGGTTATCTGGAAATATTAAATTAGTGAAACAGAATAGTAGTGGTCACATACAGATGTGGACAAAAATTGTTGGTACCCTTCGGTTAATGAAAGAAAAACTCACCTTGGTCACAGAAATAACTTGAATCTGACAAAAGTAATAATAAATGAAAATTCTATTAAATTTACCCAATGAAAGTCAGACATTGCTTTTCAACCATGCTTCAACAGAATTATTTAAAAAAATTAACTCATTAAATAGGCCTGGACAAAAATGATGGTACCCTTAGAAAGACTAGGCCTGTCGCGATAAGCAATAAGTCAATTAATTGAACGATAAGAAAATAAGAGCACGATAAGTTTGCCGGCCGCGATAATTTTTTTTCGTCCCCCCTTTACCATAGACTGTGTATGACAATAGGTTTCACTATGGATTATTTCGACTAAACGCTCTGGTTTCTTGCGGAGTGATCTCTCTAGTGTCACACTTGACTGCAGCATGTTGCAGCACGAGCCGGTAAGCCGCATTTGTTTTGCACGGCTGCCAACACGCAATGGCCGTGAGACTTGCGTATTTAAGTGGCTTCTCACGCTCTCGCGCTAAACCTCCGATTCTCATGCTGAAATATGTAAATAATAGATGCAAGCATCTCCTCTTTTATTGTTTCGCTGCTTCCCAAATGTAAGCAGAACACACACATTCTAGTTTACGACGTCAGTACAAAGCCCCCACTTCCTGGTCTACCGTAATAACCCCTGTAATCCGCAGGCACATTACGCAAATAGAATCAGCCTATATACTACCGTATATGACAAAATACACATTAAGAGCAATGCCGGCTAATAGAGAGGTTTGGGAGGATTCCCAGTGGGCCGCATAACTTTTGGGCCGGTGTCCCGGCGTATGTGAATGTGGTATCCCAGCTAACTGCTGGGTTGTAGTTACTTATAAGGCCAACAGAGGGCAGAATGACTTTGTTTCACAAGCAGTAGATTTTGAAGAGCAGAAGAAGAACACGGGTTTTTGTTCGATGTAAAGTGCTGAAGTTTGGTTCGTCATTAAAACCGGCATGCTTGTCTACTTGTCTGGAGTTTATTTGAAGATGCAACAGTGAAAAAGGCGCTTTTATTTATTTAGTTTATTGACCTTTGAAAATGTGTACTTGCATTATTACGGCATAGGTCACTATATTAGTTGAGAATGGTCTCAAAATGACACATCTGCGCAATATTATCGTTTATCGCGATAATTTCTGAGAAAATTTATCGTACAGCTAAATTTGTTATCGTGACAGGCCTAAGAAAGACTGAAAATAATGTGACCAAAGGGACATGTTAATCCAAGGTGTGTCCACTAATAAGAATCATAGGTGTCTACAATCTTGTAATCAGTCAGTGGGCCTATATATAGGGCTACAGGTGTGCTGTTTGGTGACATGGTGTGTACCACACTCAACATTGACGAGAGGAAGCAAAGGAAATATCTGCTACTGTGTAATAGATGCTTCTTTCCAAAAGCCAGCATTATGAAAAAAAACAAAACAAAAAAAAAACAAACAAAATAAAAAAAAAACAATAAAGAAAAGAAGAGAAAACAAAACAAAAAAAAAACTCTGCTCTCTGAAACATTAAGGATAAATCATGCATTTATTAATGTGACAAAAGCTTTTTAAAACACTCTCAATAGCTCTGCAGTTTAAAGTTTGATTATACTTAGTATGAGAGAATTCTTGGTCCGGATCAAAATTGACCCCGATTATATGAATGAACAGTATGTAAGTGTTAAGTGTGACCCGACTGCCCATCTCTGTTCTCTGGGGTGTTTTAAACCATCTAAAGCATAAAATACCTTTGTGAGTTGGAACACAGTGTTATCACTGCTGAAAAAGGAAATTGTACATGCAAAATTTCTTTTCTTTCTTTCTTTCTTTCTTTCTTTCTTTCTTTCTTTCTTTCTTTCTTTGAAAGAATATCCCTTTTAAGGTATCATTTAGAAAAAGAAAAACATTTTAATACAAACTAAATACTAAGGTGAAAAACAAAAAGGAAGAAATTACTGTATCAGTTCTGCTGTAAGGTTATTGGTTACAGTCTTATAAATTATTAAAACATGCATTTTTCTGTGTCACATTAAGTGTCTGTGAATATCCATTCATGTCATTATGTGGTAAACAGGTAAAGCAGTTCTGAATTCATGCTTGTTAATGTTTGTGTTATAGCTGCAGGCCCATTTGTGTTTCTTATTTCAACCATAGCAGGGGGAGGAGAGGAAAACGCTGTGTTTAATGTTTGCTTATTGCTATATAGGTCACAGGAGCAATGTTCTAAATACTGTGGCTGGCAGTACTGAAAATATGTCAGCTTCACTTGTTCTTATTAATACAAGCTCCACAATTTCCCCAGTGTTTTGAAATGTGGATAGTTTTGTCTTACAGAAGTAACCTTTGGAAAGTACTGAAAAAAAAAAACAAGAGGATTGATGCATTGATATAACATAAAAAATGGCTTTTTTAGCAGTAACTTTCATTTGCACACCTTTTCAGACAATATATGGTATTTCCACATATAACTGCATATTTATCAGATTTCTTGACTTAATTTTTTTCTTCTGTTTCATTATTTAATTAGTTTTATTTTTTCTTTGGGCTCATATTTGGTTGTTATATTTTTGACACTGAATTTGGAAATGTGGTTACAAACTATATTTAATACTTGCAGGTATTTGTTGATCTGGTACAATCAATTGTATGATATTTCACACCAACACACCCACATACGCATACACACTCATATATATATATATATATATATATATATATATATATATATATATATATATATATATATATATATATATATATGCATGTATGTGTGTGTGTGTGTGGTTATATGTATGTGCAAATGTATTATGCAATACAAATGAATACTAACTGTTTTTTTTCTGTTTTCTCTTATTTTTCCTTGGTGCTCTTAATGGATGGAACTCATTTTGAACCAGCAGGTAAGATAATTTCCCTTTCTCCTTCATTTTCAAACAAAACACTTCATTACAATCACTATATTCAGTTCCTACAATCAACATTACATACGTCTCCCATTCTAGTCTATGCATTTTTTCTCTTTTTTTTTTTTTTTTACTGTAGAGTAACTGTTTTACCACCAGCTATATAACATTATGAGTGTTTATCAAATCAGCCCCAAAATGACGTTATTTGTCAAATCTGAAGTGTTGGATGTGCCAGTATTGTAACATGCAGCTGCCTTTCTGCAAAAATTGTGTGCAGTGTGATTCCTCCTGAGGCTCTGTACCACATGAATATTAATAACCCTAGCTGCTGCTGTGCAGCCTGAATAATGCACAATCATGATGCACAGAATGTTGTGCTCTTCAGAAACTGACATGTGAAACTGTTCCATGACCCATCAACAGACAATCACATCATACTTGTGCCCATTTGTTTATGACAGAAAAAGGAAATACACTGCAGTGGAAATGATCAGCAATGATTCAATGCCTGTGGATAAGTGTTGTAGTGGTTTTCATGTTGATTTCACTGCTCAAATGTAGGTCACTGGACTCATCAGTTAGATTAGAAGGAGGGAGTAGATTATCTATTTATGTCTCTATCTGTTATTTATCCATCTGTCTCTTTACAGACAGACTGCTGTGTGTTCTTTTACAGCAAGTTCACATCACATTCACATATTAGTTCTTTATCTGTCTTGCTTATGAAATAATTCATTTTAATTCATTATATTTTGGGTTTTTGATTATCATCGTTACCATTTAGAACCAGCTTAATTGATGAAGTGTGGTTGCTATCAGCCACTTCTTGAGCAGCATAACATTTATTTATTTATTTGTATTGAAGGTGGGTTGACGTCAGAACTACAAGTTTACTGAATAACGGTGTACAAAGAAAACTAATCATAATGGGGATTTAATAATCCAAGTAGTCTTTTGCAACGTCCTTTGATTAAATAGATTAGACTCTACTACTCAATTCTGTTCTATGAGGGCCGCATTCAGCAGGTTTTCACTGTATTCCTGTTTCAACACACCTGCTTCAATTAAATGGACCTGACAGCCTATCAAGTTCATTAAGATGACTCATTAATTTGACTCAGGTGTGTTGGAGCAGGTATGCATCGAAAACCTGCTAGATTGCGGCCCTCGTAGAACCAAATTGTGTAGCCCTGGATTAGGCAGTGAACACAGTAGAGCAATGATGCATACTCTGAAGAAATTGGTGTTGGTGGTGCTGCACCCTAAACAAACCAATTGTGTAATGTCAGCTGTATCAAACCACCACCTGTTTTTGAGGAGAAGGCGTCAATATGTAAATTTATTAATATCCTAAATATTGTCTTTATATGGATTTAAAGACCATACAAATTTAGTTGCAGTACATTTTGGATGGGCTTTGCCTCCAGTTTGTGTAATCATGTTATTCTTGAGGGTATTATTGGTAAGAAATTGATCATTTGAAGAGCAGAGACATTCTGCTGGACTGGAAAATCATCAGTTTGCTTTTCTACCTTTTTGCTGCGGTCAGTGGGTAAATTCACTATTCTAAACCTAGGGAGATAAGGAAAGGACTATTGATGGGAGACATTGCAAAGACATAGGTTTGGATGTCAGAAGGCTGGTGTCTGGTAGGGGTCGACTGGTTATACACCACGAACTTCAATACGGCGCACTGATCCAGAACAAAAGACACATCGCTGTTCATGAAAGGATTGACAGAGAGAAAATGTGTGCTAAGAAGTCACTATGCAGCTTTAGTCTAGAAATTGTCCTCAAAGATCCTTTGGAAGTGTTTTCCATTGGTCGAAATAGAAGATGTAAACAATAATGCTCCTGCTTTTCCCAAAAAGAAAATTAATTTGGAAATTAGCGAATTGACGTGCAGTGGGACTGAATTCTTGCTTGATAACGCAGCTGATCCTGACGTAGGAACAAACTTACTACAGAAATACTCAACAATTTGCACTCTCACAACATACTTGATTAGATGGAGACAAATATAGCCGAAATGATGATTGGTACTGGTTTGGACCATGAGGTGTCAGGGACAGTGAAAAACGTATCTGTTCTGAACGCAAATGACAACATACCTGTTTTCACACAATGTTTGTACAAAGCCTCTGTTTTAGAAAAAATTTTCCAATAATCAGTTATTGTTACAGTTACTGCGGTGGAAGCAGACAAAGGGTACAATGGTAACGTTACATATTAACTTAGACACTTTAGAAGATTAGTCCCTTGTCTTTTCGAAATGAATGCACACACTAGAGAGATTAAACTAACTCATGAATTTGATTACGAGATTTCACGACAGATATGATATGCGTCCACGACCAGAATGACAACCCCACTCAGGTGTTTTATCCAGTCCAGACTGGTGGGTCTGTGGTAGCTGAAATGGTTCCTCGTTCAGCAGATGTGGGTTATCTGGTTTTCTTCCTCTTCATCATGCGTTTAATGGTTGTCATATCAGTGAATAGATGGGGACAGTCTCGCATCCTGTACCACTCCAACCTCCCTGTGATTCCATATTACCCACCCTACTTTGGGAACTAGGACTCTTCCACACAGGTACAATTATGATGTACACAGGACTCCTGACTCCAGAAAGAATAACTATAAGTTTGTTAGAGCTGGAAATCAGAACATCTTGATAATGGACCCCAGTTCTACAGAAACGATGCAGAATACAAAATTAAAAGAGCATCCGGGAAGAACTCCTCTATAGAGTCAGACCGTCAGTGTTGCAGCACTTTCGCTGTCCATGGTGCTGAAGTTCTGACTTAAGCTTGTTACATACTCTGTGAGAAGCGAGAACATTGTTTTTTCTAGAGCCCCACAAGAAGAAAGTTCTGCTCGGCTAATGTCTTGAGAACAAGCCACAAGCTGTCCCCATTTGCTTCTTGTGAAATATGTAACAGCTTTTTTTGCGTCTATTTTTATAAGATGTCGTTATAGTTAGTTGATGAAGACATAAGTTGAAGTATTGGAAAAATAAAATAAAATTGTGTTTTATGAATCAAACTCTTTTTTTCCTCCTTTTTGAAAAAGTAAACTATTATGAGGCTGTTTGTCTTTAGAGAATAGAAGGCATTTTAGAACTCCGTAGTTTTTTATTAATTTTAACGGGAGATCATATTCAGGACAATAAGTTTACACCGATGTGCCCATTCTCTCTCTCTCTCTCTCTCTCTCTCTCTCTCTCTCTCTCTCTCTCTCTCTCTCTCTCTCTCTCTCTGTCTGTCTCTTGTAATGGAACAGAGCCCCATCAAGGTCTTTATTAATTTATCAAAATGTAATTAGTTCAAGAGGACGATCTTTACCGTAGCCTACTATTGACAAGTTATCACTCTGAACATCATCCGAAGCATTAAACTACTGGTATTTGTTGTCTGATCATAAGAAATCCTTATTTTAGCCTCTAAGAGACGCTGTTGGCTGGTAAATCAGTTATGTGCTGCATTTTCAGACAGAGCTTACCAACCTCTTTGCTGCATTTGACTTCGGCAGCTGGCCTGTGTTTCGTTTCACCCGCTGGCTCATCGAATACAAGCATTTTTTTATATTTTTCACACCCATCTGAGTTATATGTTTACGTTTTTCCTGCTTAGCTGAAATATTAATTGTATCGCCAGATTTGTTTAGAAATATTGTTTTCACATGGAATTTGAAGAACAGCGCCAACACAGAGGAGCGAAGTGGAGAATACAAATGGCGTTGAGGCTATTTATTTTTCAAATTTTTTTTATTTTTCAATCAGAGGCACAGATCCGGTACTCGATCCCAGAGGAGTTGAAAACAGATACCCTGGTTGGCAACATTGCACAAGACCTAGGTTTGGATTTAAAAAGGCTTCGCACTGGTCGGGCTCGAATAGTGACTGGAGAAAACATCCAGTACATCCAGCTAAAGACAGACAAAGGAACTTTGCTTGTGAAGGAGAGAATCGACCGGGAGCAGCTCTGTGGAGATGCTACACCGTGTAGTTTTGCTTTTGAGATTCTTTTGGAAAAACCGATGGAGTTGCATCCTGTAACGATAGAAGTGTTGGACGTAAACGACAACGCTCCCACTTTTCAAAACAGCCACTTGGAATTTAATATAAGCGAATCCGCAGCGCTCGGTTCACGTTTTGTTTTAGAGAGTGCGGACGACGCTGATGTTGGGCAAAACGGTCTGCAGGACTACATTTTAACTCCAAATGAACATTTTGTTTTAAAGCAATATGTTAATGCTGACGGAAGTAAGTATGCTGAAATGGTGCTTCAAAAACAATTAGACAGAGAAACACAGCCACGCCTGTCTCTGAAACTATTGGCTGTGGACGGTGGCAATCCACAGAAGTCTGGTACAGTAAATATAGATGTCATCATCCTCGATGTCAATGATAATGCTCCTGTATTTAACCAATCAGTGTATAAGGCCACAGTTATTGAAAATGCACCAAGAGGCACTTATGTTGTTACTTTGAATGCAACCGACATAGATAGTGGCTCAAACGGTCAAATTACCTATCATTTTTCAAAGTCCAAAGCAGGAATAGGAGATTTCTTTGAGATAGATAATTTTTCAGGGAGACTATATGTGACGAAAGAAATTGATTTTGAAAAAGAAAAAAAAGTAGAGTTCTGGGTTGAAGCTAAAGATCAAGGAGGTCTAACAGATAAAAGCAAGATTGAAATTGAAGTTATTGATATAAATGATAACTCTCCGGTCATTAACGTTATGTCTTTCACCAGTCCTGTATCAGAAGACTCCCCCATTGGTACCACTGTTGGTATCATTAATGTTAAAGACATTGATTCGGGTGAAAACGGACAAGTTAGTTGCAAGATCGATGGTAATTTTCCTTTTAAAATTAAATCTAATGTTAGAAATTACTATGCATTGATAACGGATGCTGAATTAGATCGTGAAATTTTACCGGAGTGTAACATTACTGTTGTTGCCTCAGACATGGGAACGCCTGTCCTCTCAACCAAAAGAACGTTTAATTTAAAGATTTCAGATGTGAACGACAATCCCCCAGTTTTTCCACAAAATATTTACAGCGCTTTCATTGAGGAAAACAATCTTCCCGGAGTTTCTATAATAACTGTTAAGGCTAAAGACCCTGATGAAAATCAAAACGCTCGAGTTTCCTATATTTTGGACGACTGCGAGTTAAGTGGGTCTCCAATATCGAAGTATATTTCTGTTCATGCAGAAAACGGCGAAGTTTGTGCAGTTCGCTCATTTGATTATGAGCAAATCAAAGAAGTCGTGTTCATTGTCAAAGCGCAGGATGGAGGATCTCCTCCACTCAGCAGTAACGTAACCGTGAAAATACTGATTCATGACAAGAACGATAACCCTCCTCAGATTTTGTACCCAGTCCAGACTGGTGGCTCTGTGGTGGCTGAAATCGTGCCTCGTTCAGCAGATGTGGGTTATCTGGTCACTAAAGTGGTGGCTGTTGATGTGGACTCTGGACAGAATGCCTGGCTCTCCTATAAACTACAGAAATCCACAGACAGGGCGCTGTTTGAAGTGGGATTACAGAATGGAGAAATAAGAACTATCCGCCAAGTGACTGATAAAGATGCTGTCAAACAAAGACTGACTGTTATCGTGGAGGACAACGGACAGCCCTCTCGTTCAGCTACAGTCATTGTTAACGTGGCGGTGGCGGACAGCTTCCCTGAAGTGCTGTCAGAGTTCACAGACTTCACACACGACAAGGAGTACAATGACAACCTGACTTTTTACTTGGTGTTGGCTCTGGTTGTAGTTTCCTTCCTCTTCATCACGTGTTTGGTGGTTATTATATCAGTGAAAATCTACAGATGGAGACAGTCTCGCATCCTGTACCACTCCAACCTCCCTGTGATTCCATATTATCCTCCACGTTACTCAGACACTATGGGAACAGGAACTCTTCCACACGTGTACAATTACGAGGTGTGCAGGACTACTGACTCCAGAAAGAGTGACTGTAAGTTCGGCGTGGCTGGTAGTCAGAACGTGCTGATAATGGACCCCAGTTATACAGGAACGATGCAGCGGATTCAGAATGAGAAGAGCATCCTGGATGAACCAGACTCTCCTCTAGAGGTGAGTCAGATAATTTTCCTTCGTTCTTTTGTCATTATTTGTCTTTGTGCTTTTCAGATGGCTTAACAGTGTGCTCTAACTTCTTAAAACCATATTCGCAGTTCGTTGCACTTTTACTGAATTTCATATAGCTACTTCAGGGAAATGTATTACTTTTTCAATCCTTTGGTTAAATTATGGAGTACTTTTAACCACTTACAGCGCCTTAAATATTTTATGGACCTTTAAAAAGACATTTGAAGTTTTCAGGCGTGTTTATTTCCAATGAAGAAACTTGTTTTATTTTCCTCCTCCAAGGCAAAAGTAATTTTTTCGGTGGGCTTAGCCTCCATCTGATTGTGAATTAGATTTGAATTGGGATTTAATCATTTTGCTAATTGTATTGGTGGAAGAGTTGCTTTCTCTTCCACCAAGCAGCTTTAATTAACAAATAAGTGGATATATTCGAAGTAACGCCAAATTACAGGAAAAGAAAAGTTTTATGAATTCCACCCTTTAGACTCTAAGCGACGCTGTTGGGCAACAAAATATTTTCTGTGTTTTGTCGTCACCCAGTTGATCCCTGACTGAGTTTTATTCACTGCAGAACGGCTTCTTCATTCGGACAATGAACTGCGAGCTAACGCAGCAGTATTTGCTTTTTAGAGGCTGAGGACGTCTTTTATTCTGACGAATAAATATATGTAGTCTACTCAGACCGGTTTTACAGATACATTTAAACAATATAAATAAAAAAGGATCCTGAGTTTCTATCTTTTTTTCGGGGATAGCCACTATGAGACGTGTCAGCAACACCTTTTTAAGATGGCGATTATTTCATGGACTTCAACGGCAAGTAGGACTGCTTGTGTTTCTCCTTCATTCCGTTAACATGGTAGGTGGACAGATCCGCTACTCTATTCCAGAAGAGATGAAGAAAGGATCTGTCATCGGTAACGTAGCGCAAGATCTTGACTTGGATCTGACAAGACTCCGCTCTGGTCGAGCCCGGATCGCGGCAGGAGAAAATGTTCAGTACACAGAGCTTAAAGCAGACAAAGGGACTCTAGTCGTGAATGAGAGAATAGACCGAGAGGAGCTTTGTGGAGACACAACGCCGTGCAGCTTCAGCTTTGAGGTGATTTTGGAAAACCCTATCGAACTCCACAGAATAACTGTTGAGGTTATGGATATAAATGACCACGCTCCTGTCTTTCCAAACAACGATAAAGCAATTAATTTTGAAATGAGTGAATTAGCTGCGCCAGGAGTACATTTTCCATTGCAAAGTGCAGAAGATCTTGATGTAGGTCAAAACGCGCTGCAAAATTATATTTTGACACCAAATGACAATTTCATATTGAAGCAACATGCCAATCCCGACGGAACTAAATATGTTGAATTGGTGCTACAGAAGCCTTTAGACAGAGAGCAACATTCTCATTTGTCTTTAAAATTAATCGCAGTTGACGGAGGGACACCACAGAAATCCGGTACAGTAAATATAAATGTGACTGTTCTTGATGCCAACGACAATATTCCAATTTTTAACCAGTCAGTATATAAAGCGTCTGTGATGGAAGACATCACGAAAGGTACTGCTGTTATTACTGTAAATGCCACGGACGCCGACAGTGGCTCAAACGGACTAATTACCTACAGTTTGTCTAAAATGAAAGGGAGTGCTGTAGATATATTCAGTATTGACGAAACCATTGGCACTATTTCGGTATCTGGGGTCATAGATTTTGAAAAAGAAAGAAAATATGAACTCAGAGTGGAGGCAAAGGATCACGGTGGACTAATTGGAACCAGTAAAGTTATAATCGAGGTTCTTGATGTCAATGACAATGCCCCGATAATAAACGTGATGTCATTTTCGAGCCCAGTACCTGAAGATGCCCCTCCTGGTACAACTGTAGCTGTTTTCAATGTAAAGGATGCAGATTTTGATAGAAATGGGCAAATCAAATGTTCTATAGATGACAAACTCCCTTTTCAAATTAAGTCATCTCTTACAAATTATTACAATTTAGTCTCAGATAAACAGTTTGATAGAGAGTCCATCTTAGAATATAACATTACAATAACAGCCACAGATTTTGGGTCACCTCCTCTATCTAGTTCAACAAATTTACACATTAAAATATCTGATGTTAACGACAATGCGCCTTTATTTGGTAAAAACAGCTACTTTGCATACCTCACAGAAAACAATTCCCCTGGACTTTCCATAATTGCTGTCAGTGCGCAGGACTCTGACTGGAATCAAAATGCCAGAATATCATACTTTTTAGAGGACACACGTGTCAGTGGCAATCCGGTTTCCACTTATGTGTCCTTAAACTCTGAAAGTGGAATTCTTAGTGCAGTTCGCTCGTTTGATTATGAGCAAATTAAGCAACTTCAGCTAGTAGTCAAGGCACAGGATGGAGGCTCTCCTCCACTCAGCAGCAATGTGACTGTGAAAATACTGATCCAGGACCAGAACGATAACCCTCCTCAGGTTCTGTACCCAGTCCAGACTGGTGGCTCAATGGTGGCTGAAATTGTGCCTCGTTCAGCAGATGTGGGTTATCTGGTCACTAAAGTGGTGGCTGTTGATGTGGACTCTGGACAGAATGCCTGGCTCTCCTATAAACTCCAGAAATCCACAGACAGGGCGCTGTTTGAAGTGGGATTACAGAATGGAGAAATAAGAACTATCCGCCAAGTGACTGATAAAGATGCTGTCAAACAAAGACTGACTGTTATCGTGGAGGACAACGGACAGCCCTCTCGTTCAGCTACAGTCATTGTTAACGTGGCGGTGGCGGACAGCTTCCCTGAAGTGCTGTCAGAGTTCACTGATTTCACACACGACAAGGAGTACAATGACAACCTGACTTTTTACTTGGTGTTGGCTCTGGCTGTAGTTTCCTTCCTCTTCATCACGTGTTTGGTGGTTATTATATCAGTGAAAATCTACAGATGGAGACAGTCTCGCATCCTGTACCACTCCAACCTCCCTGTGATTCCATATTATCCTCCACGTTACTCAGACACTATGGGAACAGGAACTCTTCCACACGTGTACAATTACGAGGTGTGCAGGACTACTGACTCCAGAAAGAGTGACTGTAAGTTTGGCAGAGCTGGTAGTCAGAACGTGCTGATAATGGATCCCAGTTTTACAGGAACGATGCAGAGGATTCAGAATGAGAAGAGCATCCTGGATGAGCCAGACTCTCCTGTTGAGGTTAGTTGAACATATTTTACTTCAAATAATTTTGTTTTTTATACTCGCCAAGATTAAATCGTCGTGAACCAGCATCCTATTTTCAGCACCATGGACAGTGTTTCTGTTTGCCTTAACCCATTGAATTGGTTTTGTATTATTTTCATGTAAATGAAAAAGAATATAATATCATACAAGAAAACACACACACACACACACACACACACACACACATATATATATATATATATATATATATATATATATATATATATATATATATATATGATGAAAACATATGAGAAACGTACCATAGCAGGTTGTTTTGTTATGTTTTTTTTCTCTGGAACATTTGGTCTTAATCCTTTGGTTGTGCTTGTGCAGTCAGCTGGCCTGGATGTGGTTATGTATTTTTGCTTCATAACAATGTCCTGACTTGCATTATCATGCATTTAATAATAAGTATGTTATGGTACCTAATTGTTCCTTAATGAAATTCTCGGTCAGTCATTATAGGACCTCGTATTTCACTGTACTGCATAAAGTCATCTATACATAAGAATTTAATGTTGTTCTTCAGAACGTTCACTGCTTGTTCTATTATATTTTTCTGCTTTTTTATTGTCAACACACAGCTGCGCATTTAAGTGTTCTTTTTAAATAATGACTTTCAAATGTATATTTTTCTCAGTTATTTTTACATTTTCCAAAGTGAATTGTCATTTATGTTATAGATAGTATTATACGTTGGAAGTGTTCGTTACCAAACAGAGTGTTTACTTTGGCGGCTTCAGTCTGGTGGAAGCTTTGTTTTTATTTTCATCTTTTGGACTCTAAGCGACGCTGTTGGTTAGCTAAAAAAATCTTTGCTGTGGCGTCATTTAGTCCATATGCACATTGACTGCAGGCTTTTTGTATTCTGTGCAGCTTTGGGCGACGATGGACTATAAGATTTGTATGTAAATTTAGACATTGTAGACATGACAAGGACAAGGAAACCATAACTGGACCTATTTTACCGACATATCTTTTGGATTAACTAAACGTTGTCATTTTTTTTCTATTCCTTTTTTCTATCTGTGATGGAGACTGAAATACGTCTAAACTACGCAGCCTTAAGATGGCGATTATTCCGCGAACCGAGACAACAAATAGGACTGCTGGTGTTACTTCTTCATGTAGTTGACATGGCAGATGGACATATTCGCTACTCTATTCCAGAGGAGATGAAAAAGGGTTCTGTCATCGGAAATGTAGCGCAAGATCTTGGCTTGGATCTGACAAGACTCCGCTCTGGGAGGGCCCGCATTGTGACCGGAGAAAACGTTCATTACACCGAGCTGAAAACGGACAAAGGGATTCTATTGGTGAACGAGAGAATAGACCGAGAACAGCTTTGTGGAGACGTAATGCCGTGCAGCTTCAGCTTTGAGATGATTTTAGAAAACCCCATGGAACTTCACCAAATTACTGTTGAGGTTTTAGACATAAATGATCACGCTCCCGTTTTCCCATTTAAAGATAAACCAATTAGTTTTGAAATAAGCGAATCAGCTGCAGTTGGAGTACGTTTCCCTCTGCAGAGTGCAGAGGATTTTGATGTCGGCCAAAATGCGTTAAAAGATTATATTTTGTCAGCGAACGACAATTTTGTCCTGAAACAACAAGTAAATCCCGACGGAAGCCGATATGTTGAAATGGTGCTGCATAAACCTTTGGACAGGGAGCGACGTCCGCAGTTTTCTTTAAAGTTAATCGCAGTTGACGGAGGTACACCACAGAGATCTGGTTCAATAAACATAGCCGTAACTGTGCTGGATGCTAATGACAATTATCCCGTTTTTAATCAGTCGGTATACAAAACATCTGTTGTGGAAAACACAAAAAAGGGCAGCAGTATTTTAACAGTAAATGCCACTGATGCCGACAGTGGTTCGAATGGAGTCATTACCTACAGTTTGTCCAAAATGAAAGGAATTGCAGATGACATATTCACAATTGATCAAAATACAGGGACGATTTATGTATCTGGTCAAATAGACTATGAAAAAAATAAAAAATATGAACTGAGAGTTGAGGCCAAAGATCAGGGTGGACTCACTGGGATAGGTAAAGTTATTTTTGATGTTGTAGATGTTAATGACAATGCCCCAGTTATAAATGTCATGTCATTTTCTAGTCCACTTTCAGAGGATGTACAACCTGGAACAACAGTTGCTATTTTGAATGTTAAAGATTCAGATTCTGAAAACAATGGGCAAATCAAATGTTCCATAGACAACAAGCTTCCTTTCGCAATTGAGTCCTCTCTAACAAACTATTACAATTTGGTCTCAAATCAACAGTTTGATAGAGAATCCATCTCAGAATATAACATAACAATAACAGCTACAGATTTAGGTTCGCCTCCTCTGTCTAGCACAGCTGAATTGCATCTTAAAATCTCTGATGTTAATGACAATGCACCATTATTTGAGAAAAATAGCTATTCTGCATATGTCACAGAAAATAATCCCCCTGGGTTTTCCATGTTTGCTGTCAAGGCACATGACTCCGACTGGAATCAAAATGCTAGAATCTCCTACCTTTTAGAGGACACAGATGTCAGTGGTAGTCCTGTATCTACTTATGTGTCTTTAAACTCTGAAAGTGGAGTTCTTAGTGCAATACGCTCATTTGATTATGAGCAAATTAAGCAGCTACAGGTTGTAGTCAAAGCGCAGGATGGGGGCTCTCCTCCACTCAGCAGCAATGTGACTGTAAAATTACTGATCCAGGACCAGAACGATAATCCTCCTCAGGTTCTGTACCCGGTCCAGACTGGTGGCTCTATGGTAGCTGAAATGGTTCCTCGTTCAGCAGATGTGGGTTATCTGGTCACTAAAGTGGTGGCTGTTGATGTGGACTCTGGACAGAATGCCTGGCTCTCCTATAAACTACAGAAATCCACAGACAGGGCGCTGTTTGAAGTGGGATTACAGAATGGAGAAATAAGAACTATCCGCCAAGTGACTGATAAAGATGCTGTCAAACAAAGACTGACTGTTATCGTGGAGGATAACGGACAGCCCTCTCGTTCAGCTACAGTCATTGTTAACGTGGCGGTGGCGGACAGCTTCCCTGAAGTGCTGTCGGAGTTCACCGACTTCACACATGACAAGGAGTACAATGACAACCTGACTTTTTACTTGGTGTTGGCTCTGGCTGTAGTTTCCTTCCTCTTCATCACGTGTTTGGTGGTTATTATATCAGTGAAAATCTACAGATGGAGACAGTCTCGCATCCTGTACCACTCCAACCTCCCTGTGATTCCATATTATCCTCCACGTTACTCAGACACTTTGGGAACAGGAACTCTTCCACACGTGTACAATTACGAGGTGTGCAGGACTACTGACTCCAGAAAGAGTGACTGCAAGTTCGGCAGAGCTGGTAGTCAGAACGTGCTGATAATGGATCCCAGTTCTACAGGAACGATGCTGAGGATTCAGAACGAAAAGAGCATCTTGGATGAGCCAGATTCTCCTGCAGAGGTCAGTTGAAAATGTTTTACTTTTAATAATTTTGTGTTTTATACATGCCGAGATGAAATAGTCGTGAAACAGCATCATATTGTCAGCACCATGGACAGTGTTTGTGTGAAACTTGGAACATTTGGTCTTAATCCTTTCGTTGTGTTATTGCTTCATAACAATGTCCTGACTTGCATTATCATGCATTTAATAATAAGTATGTTATGGTACCTAATTGTTCCTTAATGAAATTCTCGGTCAGTCATTATAGGACCTCGTATTTCACTGTACTGCATAAAGTCATCTATACATAAGAATTTAATGTTGTTCTTTAGAACGTTGACTGTTTGTTCTATTATATTTTTCTGCTTTTTTATTGTCAACACACAGCTGCGCATTTAAGTGTTCTTTAAAAAAAAATAGTGCCTTTCAGGTGTATATTTTACTCAATTAATTTCACATTCCCGTAGTGAAATATTATTTTAATCATAGATACGTTTGGAAGTGCTCATTACCAAACAGAGTGTTTACTTTGGCTGCTTCAGTCTGGTGGAAGCTTTGTTTTTATTTTCATCTTTTGGACTCTAAGCGACGCTGTTGGTTAGCTAAAAAAAAAACTTTGCTGTGGCGTCATTTAGTCCATATGCACATTGACTGCAGGCTTTTTGTATTCTGTGCAGCTGTGGGCGTCGATGGACTCGAAGATTTGTATGTAAATTTAGACATTTTAGACATGACAAGGACAAGGAAACCATAACTGGACCTATTTTACCGACATATCTTTTGGATTAATTAAACGTTGTCATTTTTTTTCTATTCCTTTTTTCTATCTGTGATGGAGACTGAAATACGTCTAAACTACGCAGCCTTAAGATGGCGATTATTCCGCGAACTGAGACAACAAATAGGACTGCTGGTGTTACTTCTTCATGTAGTTGACATGGCAGATGGACATATTCGGTACTCTATTCCAGAGGAGATGAAAAAGGGTTCTGTCATCGGAAATGTAGCGCAAGATCTTGGCTTGGATCTGACAAGACTCCGCTCTGGGAGGGCCCGCATTGTGACCGGAGAAAACGTTCATTACACCGAGCTGAAAACGGACAAAGGGATTCTATTGGTGAACGAGAGAATAGACCGAGAACAGCTTTGTGGAGACGTAATGCCGTGCAGCTTCAGCTTTGAGATGATTTTAGAAAACCCTATGGAACTTCACCAAATTACTGTTGAGGTTTTAGACATAAATGATCACGCTCCCGTTTTCCCATTCAAAGATAAACCAATTAGTTTTGAAATAAGCGAATCAGCTGCAGTTGGAGTACGTTTCCCTCTGCAGAGTGCAGAGGATTTTGATGTCGGCCAAAATGCGTTAAAAGATTATATTTTGTCAGCGAACGACAATTTTGTCCTGAAACAACAAGTAAATCCCGACGGAAGCCGATATGTTGAAATGGTGCTGCATAAACCTTTGGACAGGGAGCGACGTCCGCAGTTTTCTTTAAAGTTAATCGCAGTTGACGGAGGTACACCACAGAGATCTGGTTCAATAAACATAGCCGTAACTGTGCTGGATGTTAATGACAACGATCCAGTTTTTAACCAGTCGGTATACAAAACATCTGTTGTGGAAAACACAAAAAAGGGCAGCAGTATTTTAACAGTAAATGCCACTGATGCCGACAGTGGTTCGAATGGAGTCATTACCTACAGTTTGTCCAAAATGAAAGGAATTGCTGATGACATATTCACAATTGATCAAAATACAGGGACGATTTATGTATCTGGTCAAATAGACTATGAAAAAAATAAAAAATATGAACTGAGAGTTGAGGCCAAAGATCAGGGTGGACTCACTGGGATAGGTAAAGTTATTTTTGATGTTGTAGATGTTAATGACAATGCCCCAGTAATAAATGTCATGTCATTTTCTAGTCTACTTTCAGAGGATGTACAACCTGGAACAACAGTTGCTATTTTGAATGTTAAAGATTCAGATTCTGAAAACAATGGGCAACTCAAATGTTCCATAGACAACAAGCTTCCTTTCGCAATTGAGTCCTCTCTAACAAACTATTACAATTTGGTCTCAAATCAACAGTTTGATAGAGAATCCATCTCAGAATATAACATAACAATAACAGCCACAGATTTAGGCTCGCCTCCCCTGTCGAGCTCAGCTCAATTGCATCTTAAAATCTCTGATGTTAATGATAATGCACCATTATTTGAAAAAAATAGCTATTCTGCATATATCACAGAAAATAATCCCCCTGGGTATTCCATGTTTGCTGTCAAGGCACATGACTCCGACTGGAATCAAAATGCTAGAATCTCCTACCTTTTAGAGGACACAGATGTCAGTGGTAGTCCTGTATCTACTTATGTGTCTTTAAACTCTGAAAGTGGAGTTCTTAGTGCAATACGCTCATTTGATTATGAGCAATTTAAGCAGCTACAGGTTGTAGTCAAAGCGCAGGATGGGGGCTCTCCTCCACTCAGCAGCAATGTGACTGTAAAAATACTGATCCAGGATCAGAACGATAACCCTCCTCAGGTTCTGTATCCAGTCCAGACTGGTGGCTCTGTGGTGGCTGAAATGGTTCCTCGTTCAGCAGATGTGGGTTATCTGGTCACTAAAGTGGTAGCTGTTGATGTGGACTCTGGACAGAATGCCTGGCTCTCCTATAAACTCCAGAAATCCACAGACAGGGTGCTGTTTGAAGTGGGCTTACAGAATGGAGAAATAAGAACTATCCGCCAAGTGACTGATAAAGATGCTGTCAAACAAAGACTGACTGTTATCGTGGAGGATAACGGACAGCCCTCTCGTTCAGCTACAGTCATTGTTAACGTGGCGGTGGCGGACAGCTTCCCTGAAGTGCTGTCGGAGTTCACCGACTTCACACATGACAAGGAGTACAATGACAACCTGACATTCTACTTGGTGTTAGCTCTGGCTGTAGTTTCCTTCCTCTTCATCACGTGTTTAGTGGTCATTATATCAGTGAAAATCTACAGATGGAGACAGTCTCGCATCCTGTACCACTCCAACCTCCCAGTGATTCCATATTATCCTCCACGTTACTCAGACACTATGGGAACAGGAACTCTGCCACACGTGTACAATTACGAGGTGTGCAGGACTACTGACTCCAGAAAGAGTGACTGTAAGTTCGGCGTGGCTGGTAGTCAGAACGTGCTGATAATGGATCCCAGTTCTACAGGAACGATGCTGAGGATACAGAATGAGAAGAGTATCTTGGATGAGCCAGACTCTCCTCTAGAGGTCAGTGTAAAATGTTTGATTCCTCCTTTTTATCTTTTGCTGGGTAGTTTCGTGTGGCATCTTATTAGGGATGAGAAATCAACTTCGTATCACACATCAATATTTTTATCTCTCTTTCAAACATGATGTTCAAGTACTGTATAATGTCAATTGTAGCTTTGAAACCAAAGCTCTCAGGAAAAACTTTTCTATACATTGTATACATTTACAATGATCTTTCATACATATCTTTATGTTTCTCTTTTTTATCAGCAAACTTTGAAAGCTGGTAGAGTGACTTTTGTTAGGCTTCAATCATCTCTTAAAAAAATGTGTCCATGCAATCAAACACAATGTAACCTTCGTCTTTACAAAAATGTCTTTTTTTCAGTTGCAATAGCAGTTGAATCAAAATCTCCTCCAGATGTTAGGATTGGCATTTCTCTGTCTTTCTTTTGATTTTACAAACAATCAGCTGTTTATCATCACTACACTATTTCCCAAATGGGAATTAGAGAATCAATTGCATCCCAGGAAACAAGGAATTTTAAATCTCAATAGGACCATCCTAACTAAAAACATGGATAACTAGCCCATCTCAGCACCATAACATTTTTTTTTCTTTTTAGAAACATCTGTTCCAGTGTATATGCAGTATATACTTACTTGCAACATGTAAACTTAACTACTGTGTCTATTCCTATTGCAACAATTATGCATGTTAGACTAACTTAAGTTAAATTTCATGCAAACAAGATTCTCTGATTAACCATTACTTTAAAGATCAGTCAGGTTTACTTCACAAAAGCATCCAAACTGGCCTCAAAGCTACACCTTCTAATGCGACACTAAATAAATTACCTTTTAAAGCTGAAAAAAAAATCGGTAAAACATTAAAATTAATAATATTTAGATATAAGACAGGTCTACTTTGTAAGGAATAAGACAACTCACAATAACTCTCATATAAGGAGTATGAACTAAAAATATATAACAGGTTCTTTAAAAACTGTCAACTTGAAAACCAGTTTTAAAACATTTCCACCAACAACAGTATAACAGCCAGTAATGAGACTCGTAATAAATAAAAACAAAAACTAATTTAGACAATAGCATCCAGCACTGCTCTGCTACATATAAGCAACACAGTCCCACAGGTAACTCTTTGAGGAGTGCACTAAGTCAGCTCGAGGTGTTTTAGAGCGTCTTTGGTGGAGTTTGTTCTCTAACAGCAATAGCATCATTTTCTGGGTTAAGGTCAACTTGTTTTCATGGCTCATTAATAATCAAGATGGAGAGCATAGGACAAGCCAAACTGCAAAGTCTTTGTAGTAGATTTTGGATATTTTCCATCACAATACCTCCTTCCAGAATGATGGCATCTGAACACAGGTGCATCTTAGTTGATAATGGTCCCCAACCAATGACCACCTGTTCCCAGGCCTCATTTTTTTAATCCTGCGTGAAACAAAATCACCATTACATCTGTGCCACCTACACTGGCTTCAGTCGTGTTGATTTATTTATTTTTATTCATTTCAGTTTCTTTGTTTCCCAAAGGTAATGATAATACGTAACATGTTACTTTGAGGTTTTGCAGACAGACACAAAGATGACAAAAAGTAACGCATTTTCCTCATTTTTGTTTAACAACAACAAATTCAATAAAAAAAAAATAAGTAAATATCAGCTTAAACTATTCTGCTTTTCATTCGACATAAACCTGCAATTTCCTGCACCAACATTTGTTATCTCACAAAAGTGAGTACACCCCTCACATTTCAGAACCTACTTCACTATATCTTCTCAAAAAACACTCTCATGGAAATTAAACTTGGCTATAACTTAAAGTAGTCTGTGTACAGATGGAATAGCAGTATAGAATAGCAGGACTGGAAGAAGATCCCAGTAACAGCCCCTGCAGCTCTGGTGAACTCCATGTCCAAGAGAAAGAAGGCTGTAGTGGATGTGGTGGCACACAAAATATTGACGCATTGGACAAAATATGGACAGTTCACTGTGAGGTGTACTCACATCTGTTGCTAGCTATTGATACAAAAATGTCTGTTTTGAGTCATTTTAAAAGAATAGCAAACCTACACTGTTATACAAGTTGTACACTGACTACTCTGTTATATCCAAGTTTCATTTTGAGGTATAATAAAATCGTTGCTGAAATGTGAAGGATGTACTCACTTTTGTGAGATACTGTACACTGACCATACATTATTTTTAATGCATACAAAATACATACAAAAGATTCCATCTGCCGATCCACCACCTTTGTCAGCCCACTGCAATGAACCCAGGACCTTCTGGCTGTTAAGCCGAACTTCCCAATGCAGCATTGCACTATTTACTTCTTGTATTCAACTCACAATAACATATTTCATATAAATATTTTCTGCACATGTGTGTCAACTTACAAATACAGTGTTGTAGAAGGTACTCGGATCATCACCAAGTAGCATTTGGACATTGCTGAGAACACGGGTACATGGTGCAGTCACATCTAGCATCTAGTGGAACAAAAGATAAAGTTCAGGACAATACAACATTCAATATTACAGAGCAAACATGTTCTTATAAGCGTAAAAACAAAAAGTCATCTCTAGACTGAATTCAGTTGATCAGCCGCAAAAGACCAGTGTTTTGACAGAGAACTACAAGTTGCCCAAAGTACTAAAACTATAGTATTTATAGTAATTTATGTGTAACTCCAATAGCTTAGCGCTAGCTTAGCGACTGTGTTAGCAATGCTTGTGATATAATTTCTAAGAGAAACACTCACCGAGACGTTTGGAAAGATATTAATTGGTCAATATATCCATTACTCATGTTTTCCACTCTTAATAATCACTTCTCAGCATACACAGTTATTGCTATTTCTTCTCTTCCCGCTGATTGCTGCGGCTGTTCTGGGCTGAACAGTACCGTATCTGTAGAGGTGGGAACTAACTGTGTCCATCCAATCAGATTACTGCAGATCAAACTTCTGACAAATAAGGTGTTAAGAAACTTGATGGACAACTTAATTAACTATAGAGTATACCTCTTGTCTGAAGAATTGCCTCAACATAAACTACTTGTTTACAAGTAAAAGTGCCCGTAACAAAATGGATTAAAAATTTAATCTAAAATAAAGTAGATTAAAAAATAATAAAGTTATAGGCATATTGCATATTCTAAATATGTCATCATGTATATGTTGAAAGCATGGAGAAATTAACATTGGTTAAATTAACTTTAAGTTAACACATTTAATACATTCTTACAACAGTATGGAAAAAAAATCACACGTTATTATTTGTTAGAAGACTTACCTCATGCTCTTTACAAAGAAATCCTTGAGTTACAAGTTTAAATCACTTGCTTCTACTGCACAAGTGCAAGCCAGGTTGTTTTTAGGAGTACATTTACTCGCTTTTACCAAGTAAAATTAACTCCAGTGATATTGTGACCATAACTTAAATCCTGTCAGGTTAATTTTAAATAAAATCACCAGACAGTAACTTAAGCCATGTACCCTGTACTGTAATAAAATAAATAAATTAAATGTACTTTTTCACCACACAGTTACATATTACTTTATAAAACGTATAGGCCCATTATGATTAATGCAAATCAGGAGAGCTAATAGATTTTACAGTTTAAAATGATTCATTGTGATTCTGTAGCTTACTATTACTAAATGGCAACTATATGTTCTTACACTGTAGTGCTTTAATGGATTTTGAAAAAAATCAGTAAATGACCCGTGGGTTCATTGTTGCATTTACACAGCACAATTTACTGTAAAATGCTGGAGCTGTTGCATTTATCATATGTTTTTAATTTAGTTTTTGCCCCCCTTTATTTTATTTTATTTTATTTTATTTTATTTTATTTTATTTTATTTTGTTTTATTTAGGAGAATTGTATGTTTTTTCTTTTTTAATTTACAAATCATTTCATAATACTGTCCTTAATCATGTTGATATTTTCCTGAGCTGTAAGGGACGCTGTTGATCAAGTTAAGTAAATCGGAACAGTGGGCTTAGGCGGTGCCTTCTTTCATTCTGGTCTATGAGAGCGGATGTGCTTAAAATGACACTGGCACCGATGCCTTGGCTTTAATTTAAACCACTTCATTCTGAGAAAAAACAAGTTGGATATACACGCGGTTTTAGCTACTTGATTATTCGTGTGTTTATAGGAGAAGCACTGGAGTTAAGTATATTGGAAAAGCATTCAGTTCCATTTATTTGCTGCGATGGATTGTATAAATTATATGCACGGGACTCTAAGATGGCGTTTTTCCTTCAAATTGACATCGGAGATCATATTTTTTCTTCTTTTTTTAAGTCAAACAGCCAGTGGCCAAATACGTTATTCAATCCCAGAAGAGATGAAGAAAGGATCTGTTATTGGTAATGTCGCATTGGACCTAGGAATAGATGCGCAGAGACTCCGCTCTGGCCGGTCCCGTATCGTCATCGGAGAAAACATCCAGTACACTGAGCTGAAAACAGACAAAGGGATTCTTGTCGTGAACCAGAGAATAGACCGAGAGCAGCTTTGTGGAGACGTGACGCCGTGTAGCTTCAGCTTTGATTTAATTTTAGAGAACCCCATGGAGCTACACCACGTTACAGTCGAAGTATTAGATATAAATGACAATTCACCTTCGTTTCATCAGCACGACATGAAATTGACGATCAGCGAATCAGCTACACCCGGAGCACGTTTTCTATTGCCAACAGCCAACGATCCGGATGTGGGGCTCAACGGACTCCAGGACTATAATTTGTCTCCAAATGAAAATTTCCTATTGAAAATACATTCAAATACAGACGGAAAAAAATACGCAGAGATGGTACTTGAGAAGCAGTTGGATAGAGAACAGTATCCAAATTTATCTCTTAAGCTCATAGCAGTAGATGGTGGGACACCCCAGAAATCTGGTACAGTAAACATAGATATTACTGTGCTAGATGCTAATGATAGTCCTCCAGTTTTCAATCAGTCAGTCTACAAATCTGCTGTCATGGAGAATTCTGCCAAAGGTACCTACATAACCACTGTAAATGCAACTGATGCTGACAGCGGAACAAATAGTTTGATATATTATTCTATTTCCAAAATGCAAGGCAACATTAACAGCATCTTTGAAATTAATAAAACAACAGGCGTGGTATTTCTTTCTGGGGAGCTTGACTATGAAAAGACAAAGAAATATGAAATTCGCATTGAAGCAACAGATCAAGGTGCGTTGACGGACTCGAGTAAAGTCATAGTCGAGGTGGCTGACGTTAATGATAATTCACCTGTTATTAATGTGATGTCATTCACTAGTCCTGTTTCTGAAGATTCCCCTCCTGGTACAACCATTGGTATTATAAATGTAAAGGATTTTGATTCAGGGGATAACGGACGTGTAATGTGTAAAACAGAAGAGAACATGCCTTTCAAGATCAAATCCAACTTGAGAAATTATTACACTCTGGTTACAGACTCTTTGCTTGACCGTGAAAGTGTTTCGGAATTTAACATCACTGTTGTTGCAATAGATGCAGGGATACCCCCTCTCTCGACAAAAAAGACATTTAATTTAAAGATCTCAGATGTAAATGATAACGCTCCAGTCTTTTCTGTAAACGTTTACAGTGCATTTATTGTAGAGAATAATTCACCGGGTGTTTCGCTTCTTACTGTAACAGCACGAGACCTCGATGAAAACCAGAACGCTCGTGTATCATATAATCTGGAAGGTAATGACATAGCTGGAGCTCGATTATCAGAGTATGTTTCTCTAAATCCAGAAAGTGGAGTCGTACACGCAGTACGTTCATTTGATTTTGAACAAATTAAACAATTAAGTTTCTTTGTTAAAGCGCAGGATGGAGGCTCTCCTCCACTCAGCAGCAATGTGACTGTGAAAATACTGATCCAGGACCAGAATGATAACCCTCCTCAGGTTCTGTACCCAGTCCAGACTGGTAGCTCTGTGGTGGCTGAAATGGTTCCTCGTTCAGCAGATGTGGGTTATCTGGTCACTAAAGTGGTGGCTGTTGATGTGGACTCTGGACAGAATGCCTGGCTCTCCTATAAACTACAGAAAACCACAGACAGGGCACTGTTTGAAGTGGGATTACAGAATGGAGAAATAAGAACTATCCGCCAAGTGACTGATAAAGATGCTGTCAAACAAAGACTGACTGTTATCGTGGAGGACAACGGACAGCCCTCTCGTTCAGCTACAGTCATTATTAACGTGGCGGTGGCGGACAGCTTCCCCGAAGTGCTCTCGGAGTTCACTGACTTTACACATGACAAGGAGTACAATGACAACCTGACTTTTTACTTGTTGTTGGCTCTGGCTGTAGTTTCCTTCCTCTTCATCACGTGTTTGGTGGTCATTATATCAGTGAAAATCTACAGATGGAGACAGTCTCGCATCCTGTACCACTCCAACCTCCCTGTGATTCCATATTATCCTCCACGTTACTCAGACACTATGGGAACAGGAACTCTTCCACACGTGTACAATTACGAGGTGTGCAGGACTACTGACTCCAGAAAGAGTGACTGTAAGTTTGGCATGGCTGGTAGTCAGAACGTGCCCGACCCCAGTTCTACAGGAACGATGCAGAGGATGCAGCATAAGATGAGCATCCTGGATGAACCAGACTTCTCTTTGGAGGTAAGATGTGTACAGAACTTTGTTTAAAACACCAATATTTTTTCGAACTTCAAACTTTGATACTAAGTTTATAGTCGGTGGTTTATGGTGTAACGTAGCTGTCAGTTGGAATTTGTGTGCACAAGTACACATCTACAGCTGTAAAGAAACCATCAAAAATACGTTACGGGGTTATTCGTGGAGAAAACATAAATCGATATAACAATTTGCTAGTGTGTCTGAATGTTCAGCTCAATCACACCAGGACTACATCTCAAGGAAAAATGTTATGGGAATTTAAAACGGCTCGTTATACAGAATTATATTTTCTCCATCTTCTGCTTTTTTGGCATTCTATGAGCAGTACAGTGTATCGCTGCCTTTCACAGTTAGACATAGCAGCTGTTATCCTTTCCACCTTATGATGTAGACCAGGAGATTTAATAACGTTTATCATTTTGTTCTTTCACCCATCATTCAGCTCGGTTCCAAGTAAAATAGTTATATTTTTTAAGTAATCCATCTAATTTGCAACACATCCTATATTCCAGCATCTTTTCCTCCTTTCTATTTGTAATTACTGAAGTTGTAACTTTTTAAATCATATTTTTTTCAAACAAAATACGCTATAAACATTTTATGTCTGCTATTATACAGACAAAAATTTATGAATTTGTATTCATGCGCACCTTTAGATGAATATGCTCAGATGTGTACTTGTGCACACAAATTCTGACACCTATCTTACACCAGTGTTTGTTTAGCCAAAGTGAGGCACGGTCGTTTATTTCAGCACCACAAGGCGGACAGCTCCTCATTATCTCAAAGCGTTTGTGGTACAACTTTGTCTACATCACACACACATAATTATAATAATCATCATCATTATCATGGCAGCTAAAACTATTTTCAAATGTGAATTTTTTCTTTCATCCAAACATGCATGTTCAATTTTTGAGCTAACTGCGTACATTATAGGTTCACGGTTTGGACTCTAAGTGACGCTGTTGAACAAGGCAAAGAGTGCCACGTTCTTTTCTTAGCACTGGACAACGATGGTTGTTGGATAACACTGATCCAGTCATTGAAGAGACATCGGTGAACGAGGGGATCTCTCAGAGGAAACCTTACTTCTCGTATTTTCTCTTAATATTAACAAATTGTACGCCGAGGAGTAGGCGTTACTCCACTCGGATCGAAGTACAGCGCTTTCATTTTTTTCATTCCTCATAAGCAAACGTATCTTTCTAGCATGACGTCCCAGCAAAACATTAGCAAATGGCGTTGGATTTTTTGTCTTCGATGGACACCGTTTTTTTCTGTGCTGTTTTTACTGAATACTGTCTCTGGACATATTCGCTACTCTATACCCGAGGAGATGAAAAGGGGCTCCTTTATCGGTAATGTAGCACAGGATCTTGGCTTGGACCTGAGAAGGCTAATTTCGGGTCGGGCCCGTATTGTCACAGGGGATATTATTCAGTATACTGAGTTAAAGGCAGACAAAGGGATTCTTGTAGTGAATGAGAGAATCGACCGAGAGCAGCTTTGTGGAGACGTAACACCGTGTAGTTTCAGCTTTGAGATGATTCTGGAAAATCCTGTGGAATTGCATCCTATAACGATTGAAGTTCTAGATGTAAACGATCATCCGCCGTCATTCAAAAGAACGGATATTATGTTAGATATTAGTGAGATCGCTAACGTTGGTGCGCGATTTGGGCTTGATAGTGCAGAGGATCTGGATGTTGGCATAAACGGACTCCAAAATTATATGTTATCCCCCAACGAAAATTTCGTTTTAAAGCAGCACGTGAATCCAGATGGGAGTAAATATGCAGAGATTGTGCTACAGAAGCAACTGGACCGAGAGGAGGTACCACATCTATCTTTAAAGCTCATAGCAGTAGATGGTGGGAATCCACAACGATCTGGTACGGTGAATATAGATATAAATGTTATGGATGCAAACGACAATGCCCCTGCCTTCAACCAGTCTGTCTATAAGGCAACAGTCACAGAAAACGCAGCAATTGGCACTCATATTGTCACTGTTAATGCTACCGATGGAGATAGTGGATCGAATGGACACATCACATACTCTATTTCAAACGTGAAGAGCAATATTGTTGATTTGTTATCCATAGATAAATTGTCTGGTTTAATTACTGTTTCCGGTCCAATAGATTATGAAAAGGACAAAAAATATGAGTTGAGGATAGATGCTAAAGATCAGGGGGGGTTAACGGATTCAAGTAAAGTGATTATTGAAGTAACTGATGTAAATGACAACGCCCCTGTCATAAGCGTGATGTCATTCACGACTCCTATATCAGAGGACTCTCCCCCTGGTACAACTATCGGAATAGTTAATGTAAAAGACCTAGACTCGGGTAACAATGGACAAGTGACTTGTAAAATAGAACAAAATGTTCCTTTTAAGATCAAATCTAATTTAAGAAATTATTATACTTTAGTAACAGACGCTATACTAGACCGTGAAAGTGTTTCTGAATATAACATCACCGTCGTTGTGATGGATACAGGAATTCCTCCTCTCGCAGCTAAAAAAACGTTTAATTTAAAGATCTCGGATGTTAATGACAATGCTCCGGTTTTTCGAGAACGTTCTTATAACACTTTTATTATCGAGAATAACTCTCCAGGTGTCTCTGTTCTTACACTGAGAGCTAAAGATCCAGATGAGAACCAGAACGCCCGCATTTCTTACATTCTAGAAGACAGTAAAATTGCTGGATCCCCAGTTCGTGAATATGTTTCTGTAAATGTAGAAAGTGGAATTGTACATGTGGTGCGCTCATTTGATTATGAGCAGATCAAAGAGTTAGTTTTCGTTGTCAAGGCGCAGGATGGAGGCTCTCCTCCACTCAGCAGCAATGTGACTGTAAAAATTTTTATACAAGACCAGAACGATAACCCTCCTCAGGTTCTGTACCCAGTCCAGACTGGTGGCTCTGTGGTGGCTGAAATGGTTCCTCGTTCAGCAGATGTGGGTTATCTGGTCACTAAAGTGGTGGCTGTTGATGTGGACTCTGGACAGAATGCCTGGCTCTCCTATAAACTACAGAAATCCACAGACAGGGCGTTGTTTGAAGTGGGATTACAGAATGGAGAAATAAGAACTATCCGCCAAGTGACTGATAAAGATGCTGTCAAACAAAGACTGACTGTTATCGTGGAGGACAACGGACAGCCCTCTCGTTCAGCTACAGTCATTGTTAACGTGGCGGTGGCGGACAGCTTCCCTGAAGTGCTCTCGGAGTTCACTGACTTTACGCATGACAAGGAGTACAATGATAACATGACTTTTTACTTGGTGTTGGCTCTGGCTGTAGTTTCCTTCCTCTTCATCACGTGTTTGGTGGTTATTATATCAGTGAAAATCTACAGATGGAGACAGTCTCGCATCCTGTACCACTCCAACCTCCCTGTGATTCCATATTATCCACCACGTTACTCAGACACTATGGGAACAGGAACTCTTCCACACTTGTACAATTACGAGGTGTGCAGGACTACTGACTCCAGAATGAGTGACTGTAAGTTTGGCATGGCCGGTAGTCAGAACGTGCTGATAATGGACCCCAGTTCTTCAGGAACAATGCAGCGAATCCAGAATGAGAAGAGCATCCTGGACGAACCAGGTTCTCCTCTAGAGGTGAGTTGGGTGGTATAGATGTTCCTTTGTCAATATAAATCTTTGTTTGACAGTGTGTGTTTTTGACTATTTCAGTACTTTAAACAACATCTTATTTTGCATCAGCTGGACCTATGACAGCATCAATAAAGTTGTTTTTTTTCTTTCATTACATATTTATTTTATAATAACCATACTGGTGCTTCTTGAATAAATAGGTTTGCCCATTAAAAAGATGCCCAGTCATATTTCTATCAAGGTGAATTTACAACATAGGTTTTGTGACTTATGCTTTGCATATGCATATTGTAATACTTGCTGAATTATTATTAGTGTTTTGGGGAAAACTGACCTTTATGTTACATGCTGACTCACTGTAAATGTAAAAGCAACTTTTAGGCACACTTCTGAAATATGACATTTGGTAACACTTTAAGTCTGATTCTTTATTTTCTTACATCTTTAAATCCTAAATCCCAAGATGTAAATTTATTACACCAGCATAATTTAGATCAGTTTATCTAAATCCAGTGCACTGCGTGTTTTAGATGTATGTTCTTTGCTAATCTTATACTGAGCGATTCATTTCATTCAGGCATGTTAAAGTAGGGTTACCTGTAAAACATACAGAACAGTGCCCTCAGGACAGGATTGAGAACCGCTGAGATCATATATTTAGGAGATAATATGAGTATTATCTGCTGAACACAAGCTATGTTACCTTTTTACAGTGTTACTTTGTTGCTTAAGTTAATTTTCTTTTTCACTCTACCTTGTAGTTTGGTGGTTGCGGTCTTGGAATTAACGTTGAGTAAATGTCTTTACCCAGCATTTTTATAACACGAGGCTTTGTGTATTTAGCTTTTGGAGACTGGTGAGCCCCATTTCCTTCAAGATTAATTACTGTAAATTCTGAATACAATTTGACGGACTTCATATTAACATGCATGCCAAATACATTACCGTGGATGGGCTCTGAGTGCCGCTGTTGATACACCAATAAATAAGTGCCAAACACACAGTGCAGCGACCCTCCTCTCAAATCCATTCAGTATTTTGCTCTTAAGAAAGACGACGCTCAGACCTATCAAGATCTAAAATCTTTAAAATCTTGTTGAATTTATTTTGGACAAGACTAAATTTGCCTCCCACTTTATGGATTTACTTACATCTGTGTTACACTGACAAGGATTGCTGCTTCTGTACCTTTGGATTTATGATGATTTGTATGTGGATGATCGCTGGAAAAGGTCGATGGCAAGCGCTGCTAGTTATTCTTTGTCTTTTCAAGCTCAGCTCGGTGACGGCTCAGGCTCGCTATTCCATACCAGAGGAGCAGGCTGAGGGTTCTTTTGTCGGAAATATTGCAAAAGATTTAGGCTTGGATGTGGCGAGGCTCATATCAGGTAAAGCTCGAATTATTACAAAGGGAAGCAGACAATACGTAGATTTAAATCGAAACAAAGGCACCCTTGTTATTAAAGAGCGAATTGACCGAGAAGAACTGTGTGGAAAAACGACGCCCTGTAGCTTTAGCTTCGAAGTAATTTTGGAAAATCCTATCCAGCTTTATCGAGTTACAGTGGAGGTAACAGACATTAATGACAACAGCCCATCCTTCCCAAAGGATGAAATCCAATTGAAAATTGTTGAAAGCGTTTTATCGGGTAGTCGTTTTTCACTAGAGAGTGCAGATGACCCCGATGTTGCAATAAATGACATCCAAAAGTACAATCTAAAGCCTTCAGATAATTTCAAATTAGAGGTACAAAACCAGCCTGACGGAGGCAGATTTATTGAAATGGTTTTGCTAAACCAGTTAGACAGAGAGAAAGAGGAGACACACACACTTGTACTGATTGCTTCAGATGGTGGTGAGCCTCATAGATCCGGGACTGTGCGCATTCATATAACTGTGCTAGATGCTAACGATAATGCACCAGTGTGCAGCCAGCCAGTTTATAAAGCTGACGTCAAGGAGAACTCTCCCGAAGGAACAGTTATAACCACGGTTAGCGCAAGTGACAAAGACGAAGGAGTCAACGGTGAGGTAATATTCTCGATAGCTCATGTTGCTAAAGAGGCGAAGGAACTCTTTGATGTAAATGTTAAAACCGGTGAGATTAAGGTTGGAGGGAAACTAGACTTTGAAAAATCCAAAACGTACCAACTAAATGTTAAAGCTAGTGACCACGGGGGTCACTCTGACACATGTAAAGTTATAATTCAAGTGATAGATGAGAATGACAACGTCCCCTCTATACAACTCATGTCAATGTCCCACTCAATATCAGAGGATTCTCCCCCCGGAACAACCATAGCTGTTGTGAACGTAAACGATGAAGATTCTGATAGTAACAGTGTTGTCAAGTGCTCGATCAACAACGACGTCCCTTTCAAAGTTGAGTCATCATTAACCGGATATTACAGCATAATAACAGACAGTGTCTTAGACAGAGAAAGCATCTCTGAGTATAATCTCACCATAAACGTGTCTGATCAAGGTTCTCCGCCTCTTTCTAGCAGTAAAAGCATCCATATAAAAGTGTCTGATGTGAATGATAACCCACCCAGATTCCCTAAATCAGAATATAGTTTGAATGTACCAGAGAATAACTCTCCTGGCTTTTCTGTGTTTACTCTCAGTGCTAGTGACGTTGACTGGGGCCAAAACGCAAGAGTATCTTATTTCTTGGAGGAAAAAGAGATAAACGGGGTGGCTGTGTCGTCGTTAGTGTCAGTTAATTCTGACAGTGGTATAATTAATACAATAAAATCTCTTGATTATGAACAAATCAAGTTGTTCAAATTCAATGTAACTGCTCGTGATGGTGGATCCCCTCCTCTGAGTTCGGTGGCTACAGTAATAATAGTAGTCCAGGACCAGAACGATAACCCTCCTCAAGTTCTGTACCCGGTCCAGACTGGTGGCTCTGTGGTAGCAGAAATGGTTCCTCGTTCAGCAGATGTGGGTTATCTGGTCACTAAAGTGGTGGCTGTTGATGTGGACTCTGGACAGAATGCCTGGCTCTCCTATAAACTACAGAAATCCACAGACAGGGCACTGTTTGAAGTGGGCTTACAGAATGGAGAAATAAGAACTATCCGCCAAGTGACTGATAAAGATGCTGTCAAACAAAGACTGACTGTTATCGTGGAGGACAACGGACAGCCCTCTCGTTCAGCTACAGTCATTGTTAACGTGGCGGTGGCGGACAGCTTCCCTGAAGTGCTCTCAGAGTTCACTGACTTCACACACGACAAGGAGTACAATGATAACCTGACTTTTTACTTAGTGTTGGCTCTGGCTGTAGTTTCCTTCCTCTTCATCACGTGTTTAGTGGTTATCATATCAGTGAAAATCTACAGATGGAGACAGTCTCGCATCCTGTACCACTCCAGCCTCCCTGTGATTCCATATTATCCACCACGTTACTCAGACACTATGGGAACAGGAACTCTTCCACACGTGTACAATTACGAGGTGTGCAGGACTACTGACTCCAGAAAGAGTGACTGTAAGTTTGGCATGGCTGGTAGTCAGAACATGCCAGACTCCAGTTCTGCAGGAACGATGCAGAGAATACAGAACAAGATGAGCATTCTAGATGAACCAGACTTCTCTTTGGAGGTAAGATCTTTTATCTGAACTTCAAGTTTTAATACTAGGTTTATGGTTGTGGTTTATGTTAGAATTTATGTGCAGATGTACAAATCTGTGCATGTTCATCTAAAGTTGTACATAAATACACATTTTTAAATTCTTGTCTCTGTGAAATCACCTAAAATATTCATTGTATATTTTGTCCATGAAAATATTATTTAACAGTTACAACTTTAATAATTACAAATACAAAATGTCATTTATGATTACGGCATCTTCATTATGAATTTTCAAGCCACAGCTGTAAAGAAACTGTCAAAGGTATGTCACAGGGTTACAGACATTATTCATGGAAAAGAAGATTAATCGGTTCCACAAACTACTCATGCGTCTGATGTCTGTTCAACTCAATAACACCAGGACCGCTGCTCCAGGGAAAAGATTATGGAATTTCATGCAAGATTTTACAAGAGCGCACACAAACGCTAAGTACAGAATGACTGATAAAGTCCTACTAATTAAACAAATTAACTGAAACAACAGCTTGTCATCCACAGGATTATATTTTCTCGATCTTCTCCTGTTTGGCCTTCTGTGAGCAGCACAGTGTATCACTGCCTTTCTCTGTTAAACATACAAGCTGTTATCCTTTTCACCTTATGATGAAGACCAGAAGATTTAATGCGGTTCATAGCTTACTTCCTTGTTCTTTCACCTGTCATTCAACTCAGTTCCAAGTGAAATTATTATATTTGATATGAATGAACAAATTAATCCAACTGATCTGCAGCACGTCCCGTATTCCAGTATAATCTTCTCCCTGGATCAGCCATCTCGGTGCTATTGAGTTACACAGACTTCCTACACACAGTTTGTGGAATTGATTTATCTTTTTCTCCATCGATAATGTCTGTGTCTCCGTGATGATTCTTTGACAGTTTTTTCACAGCTGTGTTTCGTAAATTAATAATGAAGAAACCATATTCATAAATGACATTCTCTATTTGTAATTGCTGAAGTTGTAACTTTTTAAATCATAATTTTTTTAAACAAAATATGTTATCAACATTTTATGTATACAATTACACAGACAAGATTTTACGGATTTGCATTGTGCACAACTTTAAATTAATTTGTATTCATATGCGCACCTTTAGATGAATATGCACAGATGTGTGCTTGTGCACACAAATTCTGACAGCTATCTCACACCATAGTGGTTGATCAGCCAAAGTGAGGCAAGGTCGTTTTTTTCAGCACCACAAGGTGGACAGCTCCTCATTATCTGAAAGCGTTTGTGGTACAGCTTTGTCTACATCACACACAAAATAATAATCATTATCAAACTCATCATCATTATCATCATCATGACTATCATCATGATCATCATCATGGCAGCTAAAACTATTTTCAAATGAATGACAGCCTGACTTTTTACTTAGTTTTTCTCTGGCTTAGTTTCCTTCCTCTCTCTTTATCACATGTTTAGTGGTTATTTTATCAGTGAAAACCTACAGAGGGAGACACTCTTGCATCCTGTACCACTTCAGCCTCCCAGTGATTCCATATTATTCCATATTTTTCCTTTTTTTTTTTTGTATTTTCCATCACGTTACTCAGACACTTTGGGAATAGGGAGACTTAAACACTTGTTGTCCTCTTAGGAAGTCTACAGGATGACTGACTCCAGAAAGAGTGACTGGTAGTTCTTAAAGCAGGTGGTCAGAGCGTGTTGATAATGGATCCCAGGAACAATGCAATGAGTGAAAAGAGCATCCTGGATAATGGAGACCCTCCATGTTAGTGCACCGTATTTAATATCAAATTATTGTTCCTTCTAACTGTAATTGGATTTGCAGTGTGCTACCATGCGTCTCTTTCCCCCCCAGTGCTATTGACAGCACCCATCCACAGCGTTTCAGTACTTACACACACATTCATTGTTTTTAAGAGCTACATTCTTTCGACTATGTAAAATTGTTTCACTTCATGTTATCATTCTTGCTTCAACTTCTGAAAAATTAGAGATATAAATAATTTATTTTCGAAGATAGATGTTTCTGATTCTCTGCTTATGCAAATATCTCAGCTTCAGTCGTGCCATAATGTCCCCCCCCCCTCTTAATTTGAATATTAATTATAGTTTAAATGTAACATCAAGGACAGACCCGGCGCAGATACTTCAAATCCTTATCATTCACAATAGCATTGATTCTCCTAATTTAGTGAATATGTTCAGTCTGCACCTTACTCTTTGACTTTGTAATTAATTTATTATAAATTTTACTCGATCTTTTAATACTTGGATTTAGACAGCATATTGTATTTAACTTTAATATTTAGTTTTATCATTAAAACCTTCTCTATAATTCCTCTTCCACTATCTCAGTTAAATAAGTGGTCCACGTCGAAAACATTCTAATCAGTCAACGTTTTCCTTCTTGAATAAATTCAGTAATAAGAGTCCAAGATGTCTTAGACTTTCAGTATATTCTGCTGTCATTTTACTCTGCAATGGAACAGCTTATAGGGAAGTTCATATTAAAAATAAGAACTGAACATTATTGTTTATGTTGTAAATCTTGAATCTCTTATTTCTGGTTAAGGAAGTTCGGGATTTGAACTCTGAGTGACGCTATTGGTCAGGAAAACTAGTTTAGTGTTGACAGCCTTCCCCTCCCTCACTCCTTTTAGCTTCAGTGTATAATAACAAAGTCCTTCCGCGGGGGACGTTTTTCTATTACAATTTTCACTGCCTTCCATAGTTGGACTACGTTAAAATCTTGCACATGACATTTTAGGATGGATTAAATTAAATAACGGTGTTGGATTTTTTTTTTCTTCTTTCAAGCGAGGACACATTATTTTTGTGATATGGAAAATCGAGGAAAACGTCATCTTCAAAATGTACAATGGCGATCATTTTTAATGTTGCGATGGAAAATGGTATTTCTCTTTTTGTTAGCTACATTCGGCGATCGCGTAGCAGGTCAGATCCGCTATTCCATCCCAGAAGAGATGAAAATGGGGTCCGTTATTGGTAATGTATCCCAAGACCTCGGTTTGGATCTGAAAAGGCTCCGTTCGGGCCGTGCCCGCATCGTAGGCGGAGAAAATATTCAACACACAGAGCTAGAGACAGACAAAGGGACTCTTGTGGTAAATGGGAGAATAGACCGAGAGCAGCTTTGTGGAGACGTGATACCGTGTAGCCTCAGCTTCGAAATAATTTTGGAAAATCCCATTGAACTTCATCGTGTCACTGTCGAAATTTTAGATATAAATGATCATGCTCCTTTCTTTCCTTATAAAGAAATCCAGTATGAAACTAGCGAATCTGCTACAACTGGAGCTAGATTTCCCATTGAAAGCGCTGTCGATCCTGACGTGGGTCTAAACGCATTGCAAAATTATATTTTATCACCAAACAAATATTTCACTCTGAATCAACATACGAATCCAGACGGCAGTAAATACGCAGAGCTGGTGCTACAAAAACCGCTTGACAGAGAGGAACACCCCACCCTGCCTCTGAAAGTAATAGGAGTAGACGGTGGAAACCCACAGAGGTCTGGTACAGTTGATATAAATATAACCGTTTTAGACGCAAACGATAATGCCCCTGTATTTAATCAGTCAATTTACAGAGCTTTCGTTGTGGAAAATGCTCCAAAGGGGACTTACATTACTAAAGTTAACGCTACGGATGCTGATATTGGCAGCAACGGGGAAGTCATCTTCAGCTTTTCAAAAATCAGAGGCAACACAGTTGATAAATTTACTATAGATGAAAAAACGGGCGTCATATCAGTTGGCGGTCCTATAGACTTTGAAAAAGAGAAAAAATATGAACTCAGGTTAGAAGCAAGGGATAGAGGGGGATTGACTGGTACAAGTAAGGTTATAATTGATATTATTGACGTCAATGACAACGCTCCAGTTATTAATATCATGTCATTTTCCAGCTTAGTATCGGAGGATGCACCAGTTGGCACAACAATAGCTGTCATTAATGTCAAGGATGCTGATTCAGAGAAAAATGGGCAGATAAAATGTACTATAGAAAAGACGCTTCCGTTTAAGATCCAGTCGTCTTTAACCAACTACTACAATTTGGTGGCAGATCAGCAATTTGACAGAGAAACCACATCTGAATATATAATTACAATAACAGCCACGGACCTGGGCTCTCCTCCTCTTTCCAGTACAGTCACAATACAGCTTAGAGTATCTGACGTAAATGACAACCCCCCGTTGTTCGATAAAACCTCGTATTCTGCTCACATCACAGAAAACAATTCACCTGGGATGTCGATCACTTCTGTCAAGGCAAAAGATTCGGACTGGAGTCAAAACGCAAGAATCTCATATTTTCTAGAAGACACACGCATTAGTGGTAACCCAGTCTCTAACTATGTATCTGTAAACTCTGAAACTGGTGTGTTACACGCAATTTGTTCCTTTGATTATGAACAGCTTAAAAAGCTCGACCTTATAGTCAAAGCGCAGGATGGAGGCTCTCCTCCACTCAGCAGCAATGTGACTGTGAAAATATTGATCCAAGACCAGAACGATAACCCTCCTCAGGTTCTGTACCCGGTCCAGACTGGTGGCTCTGTGGTGGCTGAAATGGTTCCTCGTTCAGCAGATGTGGGTTATCTGGTCACTAAAGTGGTGGCTGTTGATGTGGACTCTGGACAGAATGCCTGGCTCTCCTATAAACTCCAGAAATCCACAGACAGGGCGCTGTTTGAAGTGGGATTACAGAATGGAGAAATAAGAACTATCCGCCAAGTGACTGATAAAGATGCTGTCAAACAAAGACTGACTGTTATCGTGGAGGACAACGGACAGCCCTCTCATTCAGCTACAGTTATTATTAACTTGGCGGTGGCGGACAGCTTCCCTGAAGTGCTCTCGGAGTTCACCGACTTCGTACAAGACAAGGAGTACAATGACAATCTGACTTTTTACTTGGTGTTGGCTCTGGCTGTAGTTTCGTTCCTCTTTATCACGTGTTTAGTGGTTATTATATCAGTGAAAATCTACAGATGGAGACAGTCTCGCATCCTGTACCACTCCAACCTCCCTGTGATTCCATATTATCCTCCACGTTACTCAGACACTATGGGAACAGGAACTCTTCCACATGTGTACAATTACGAGGTGTGCAGGACTACTGACTCCAGAAAGAGTGACTGTAAGTTCGGCAGAGCTGGTAGTCAGAACGTGCTGATAATGGATCCCAGTTCTACAGGAACGATGCTGAGGATACAGAATGAAAAAAGCATCTTGGATGAGCCAGATTCTCCTACAGAGGTCAGTTGAAAATGATTTACTTTTAATAATTTTGTGTTTTATACATGCCGAGATTAAATAGTTGTGAAACTGCATCATATTATCAGCACCATGGACAGTGTTTCTGTTTAAGTGAAACTGATGAATTGGTCTTGTATCATTTTTATGTAAATGACAAAGAAAACCACATTGTACAAGTATACAGAATGAGAAGAGCATCCTGGATGAACCAGGCTCTCCTCTAGAGGTGAGTTGAATGGTGCAGATTGTCCTATGTCATTATCAATCTTTTTGTGTTTGATACTGTGTCATCTGGGTTTTTTTTGGAACTGTAGACAACATCTTATCTTGCATCAACTGAACATATCGCGCCAGTTATTTGTTTATTTTATTTCTTTTTACCAGACTGGTGTTTCTTGAATAAATAGATTTACTGATTAAAGTGATGGTAAGTCTTAATTTTTGTCATGGTGTTTTATAAGTTAGGTTATTGGTATGCTTTACAGATGCCTAATATTAATAGTGTTTTGAAGAAAACTGGCCTTTAATTTACCTAATGGCTCACTGAAAATATACAAGCAACTTCTATTGTTCTCAAAAATGAAATTCGGTTACACTTTAAGTCCCATTCTTAATTTTCTTAGACCTTTTACTCCTAAATTCAAAGATGTAAGTTTATTACAGCAGCAGCTTAGTGATGGTGTTCGTGGTGTTGGAACTTTTTATTTATTTATTTTTTTTTCCTTGGTATGTTTTATATTTTCTTTTTTTCCCTTTGTTTTATATTTTCTTTTTTCACTTTTTTGGAAAAAACTGAGGAAAGATAGATACATTTTAGATTATAGTTCTCTCCTACAAAATATGGGTGATCACTTCAGTGTTACTAAATCCAGGTGCCCTGCATGTTTTAGATGTGTCCAACACAGATTACTGAACGTCCTCGTCGAGTTCTTTGGCTCAGTAACAGGTTTCCATTCGTTTAATTCAGGCGTGTTAAGGTAGGCTTACCTGTAAAATAGGCAGCACAGTGGGTCCTGAGGGCCCAGACAGCGAAACACTTATTTAGATTTTTCAACACAAAGTCATGTTACTTTTTTACAGTGTTACTTTGTTGCTTAAGTTAATTTTCTTTTTCACTGTACCTTGTAGTTTGGTGGTTGCGGTCTTGGAATGAACGCTGAATAAATGTCTTTACCCAGCATTTTTATAACACAAGGCTTTGTGTATTTAGCTTTTGGAGACTTGTCAGCCCCATTTCCTTCAAGATTAATCATTGTAAATTCTGAATACAATTTGACGGACTTCATATTAACATGCATGCCAAATACATTACCGTGGATGGGCTCTGAGTGCCGCTGTTGATACACCAATAAATAACTGCCAAACACACAGTGCAGCGATCCTCCTCTCAAATCCATTCAGTATTTTGCTCTTAAGAACGACGACGCTCAGATCTATCAACATCTAAAATCTTTAAAATCTTGTTGAATTTATTTTGGACAAGACTAAATTTGCCTCCCACTTTATGGATTTACTTACATCTGTCTTACACTGACAAGGATTGCTGCTTCTGTACCTTTGGATTTATGATGATTTGTATGTGGATGATCGCTGGAGAAGGTCGATGGCAAGCGCTGCTAGTTATTCTTTGTCTTTTCAAGCTCAGCTCGGTGACGGCTCAGGCTCGCTATTCCATACCAGAGGAGCAGGCTGAGGGTTCTTTTGTCGGAAATATTGCAAAAGATTTAGGCTTGGATGTGGCGAGGCTCATATCAGGTAAAGCTCGAATTATTACAAAGGGAAGCAGACAATACGTAGATTTAAATCGAAACAAAGGCACCCTTGTTATTAAAGAGCGAATTGACCGAGAAGAACTGTGTGGAAAAACGACGCCCTGTAGCTTTAGCTTCGAAGTAATTTTGGAAAATCCTATCCAGCTTTATCGAGTTACAGTGGAGGTAACAGACATTAATGACAACAGCCCATCCTTCCCAAAGGATGAAATCCAATTGAAAATTGTTGAAAGCGTTTCACTTGGTACCCGATTTTCCCTTGTCAGTGCAGATGATCCTGATGTTGGGATCAATGATATACAAAATCACATTTTGAGGCCTTCAGATAATTTCAAATTAGAGGTACAAATCCAGCCCGACGGAGGCAGATTTATTGAAATGGTTTTGCTAAACCAGTTAGACCGAGAGAAAGAGGAGACACACACACTTGTACTGATTGCTTCAGATGGTGGTGAGCCTCATAGATCCGGGACTGTGCGCATTCATATAACTGTGCTAGATGCTAACGATAATGCACCAGTGTGCAGCCAGCCAGTTTATAAAGCTGACGTCAAGGAGAACTCTCCCGAAGGAACAGTTATAACCACGGTTAGCGCAAGTGACAAAGACGAAGGAGTCAACGGTGAGGTTACATATTCAATTCCTCACGTCACTAAACAGACAAAGCACCTTTTTGATGTAAATGTTAAAACCGGTGAAATTAAGGTTGGAGGGAAACTAGACTTTGAAAAATCCAAAACGTACCAACTAAATGTTAAAGCTAGTGACCACGGGGGTTACTCTGACACATGTAAAGTTATAATTCAAGTGATAGATGAGAATGACAACATTCCTACAATACAGCTCATGTCATTTTCCAATTCAGTTTCAGAGGATTCTCCCCCCGGAACAACCATAGCTGTTGTGAACGTAAATGATGAAGATTCTGATAGTAACGGTGTTAAGTGCTCGATTAACTCCGACGTCCCTTTCAAAGTTGAGTCATCATTAACTGGATATTACAGCATAATAACAGACAGTGTCTTAGACAGAGAAAGCATCTCTGAGTATAATCTCACCATAAACGTGTCTGATCAAGGTTCTCCGTCTCTTTCTAGCAGTAAAAGCATCCATATAAAAGTGTCTGATGTGAATGATAACCCACCCAGATTCCCTAAATCAGAATATAGTTTGAATGTACCAGAGAATAACTCTCCTGGCTTTTCTGTGTTTACTCTCAGTGCTAGTGACGTTGACTGGGGCCAAAACGCAAGAGTATCTTATTTCTTGGAGGAAAAAGAGATAAACGGAGTGGCTGTGTCGTCGTTAGTGTCAGTTAATTCGGACAGTGGTATAATTAATACAATAAAATCTCTTGATTATGAACAAATCAAGTCGTTCAAATTCAATGTAACTGCTCGTGATGCTGGATCCCCTCCTCTGAGTTCAGTGGCTACAGTAATAATAGTAGTCCAGGACCAGAACGATAACCCTCCTCAGGTTCTGTACCCAGTCCAAACTGGTGGCTCTGTGGTGGCTGAAATGGTTCCTCGTTCAGCAGATGTGGGTTATCTTGTAACTAAAGTGGTGGCTGTTGATGTGGACTCTGGACAGAATGCCTGGCTCTCCTATAAACTCCAGAAATCCACAGACAGGGCGCTGTTTGAAGTGGGATTACAGAATGGAGAAATAAGAACTATCCGCCAAGTGACTGATAAAGATGCTGTCAAACAAAGACTGACTGTTATCGTGGAGGACAACGGACAGCCCTCTCGTTCAGCTACAGTCATTGTTAACGTGGCGGTGGCGGACAGCTTCCCTGAAGTGCTGTCGGAGTTCACTGACTTCGTACAAGACAAGGAGTACAATGACAACCTGACATTCTACTTGGTGTTGGCTCTGGCTGTAGTTTCCTTCCTCTTCATCACATGTTTAGTGGTCATTATATCAGTGAAAATCTACAGATGGAGACAGTCTCGCATCCTGTACCACTCCAACCTCCCTGTTATTCCATATTATCCTCCACGTTACTCAGACACTTTGGGAACAGGAACTCTTCCACACATGTACAATTACGAGGTGTGCAGGACTACTGACTCCAGAAAGAGTGACTGTAAGTTCGGCAGAGCTGGTAGTCAGAACGTGCTGATAATGGATCCCAGTTCTACAGGAACGATGCTGAGGATACAGAATGAAAAGAGCATCTTGGATGAGCCAGATTCTCCTACAGAGGTCAGTTGAAAATGTTTTACTTTTAATAATTTTGTGTTTTATACATGCCGAGATTAAATAGTCGTGAAACTGCATCACATTGTCAGCACCATGGACAGTGTTTCTGTTTAAGTGAAACTGATGAATTGGTCTTATATCATTTTTATGTAAATGACAAAGAAAACCACATTGTACAAGTATACAGAATGAGAAGTGCATCCTGGATGAACCAGGCTCTCCTCTAGAGGTGAGTTGAATGGTGCAGATTGTCCTATGTCATTATCAATCTTTTTGTATTTAATACTGTGTCATCTGGGCTTTATTGGAGCTGTAGACAACATCTTATCTTGCATCAACTGAACATATCGCGCCAGTTATTTATTTATTTTTTTTACAAGACTGGTGTTTCTTGAATAAATAGATTTACTGATTAAAATGATGGTAAGTCTTAATTTTTGTCATGGTGTTTTCTTAGTTAGGTTATTGGTATGCTTTACAGATGCCTATTGTAATATTTGCTGAAATATTATTAGTGTTTTGAAGAAAACTGGCCTTTAATTTACCTAATGGCTCACTGAAAATATACAAGCAACTTCTATTGTTCTCAAAAATGAAATTCGGTTACACTTTAAGTCCCATTCTTAATTTTCTTAGACCTTTTACTCCTAAATTCAAAGATGTAAGTTTATTATAGCAGCAGCTTAGTGGTGGTGTTCGTGATGTTGGAACTTTTTATTTATTAATATTTTTTTTTAACTTGGTTTATTTTATATTTTCCTTTTTCACTTTTTTGGAAAAAACTGAGGAAAGATAGATATATTTTAGATTATAGTTCTCTCCTACAAAATATGGGTGCTCACTTAGATCAGTGTTACTAAATCCAGGTGCCCTGCATGTTTTAGATGTGTCCAACACAGATTACTGAACTTCCTCGTCGAGTTCTTTGGCTCAGTAACAGGTTTCCATTCGTTTAATTCAGGCGTGTTCAAGTAGGCTTACCTGTAAAATAGGCAGCACAGTGGGTCCTGAGGGCCCAGACAACGAAATACTTATTTAGATTTTTCAACACAAAGTCATGTTACTTTTTTACAGTGTTACTTTGTTGCTTAAGTTAATTTTCTTTTTCACTGTACCTTGTAGTTTGGTGGTTGCGGTCTTGGAATGAACGCTGAATAAATGTCTTTACCCAGCATTTTTATAACACGAGGCTTTGTGTATTTAGCTTTTGGCGGCTGGTGAGCCCCATTTCCTTCAAGATTAATTACTGTAAATTCTGAATACAATTTGACGGACTTCATATTAACATGCATGCCAAATACATTACCCTGGATGGGCTCTGAGTGCCGCTGTTGATACACCAATAAATAACTGCTAAACACACAGTGCAGCGATCCTCCTCTTAAATCCATTCAGTATTTTGCTCTTAAGAAAGACGACGCTCAGACCTATCAAGATCTAAAATCTTTAAAATCTTGTTGAATTTATTTTGGACAAGACTAAATTTGCCTCCCACTTTATGGATTCACTTACATCTGTCTTACACTGACAAGGATTGCTGCTTCTGTACCTTTGGATTTATGATGATTTGTATGTGGATGATCGCTGGAGAAGGTCGATGGCAAGCGCTGCTAGTTATTCTTTGTCTTTTCAAGCTCAGCTCGGTGACGGCTCAGGCTCGCTATTCCATACCAGAGGAGCAGGCTGAGGGTTCTTTTGTCGGAAATATTGCAAAAGATTTAGGCTTGGATGTGGCGAGGCTCATATCAGGTAAAGCTCGAATTATTACAAAGGGAAGCAGACAATATGTAGATTTAAATCGAAACAAAGGCACCCTTGTTATTAAAGAGCGAATTGACCGAGAAGAACTGTGTGGAACAACGACGCCCTGTAGCTTTAGCTTCGAAGTAATTTTGGAAAATCCTATCCAGCTTTATCGAGTTACAGTGGAGGTAACAGACATTAATGACAACAGCCCATCCTTCCCAAAGGATGAAATCCAATTGAAAATAGCTGAAAATGCTGCACTGGGTACCCGATTTTCTCTTGTCAGTGCAGATGATCCCGATGTTGGGATCAATGATATACAAAATCACATTTTGAGGCCTTCAGATAATTTCAAATTAGAGGTACAAAACCAGCCCGACGGAGGCAGATTTATTGAAATGGTTTTGCTAAACCAGTTAGACCGGGAGAAAGAGGAGACACACACACTTGTACTGATTGCTTCAGATGGTGGTGAGCCTCATAGATCCGGGATTGTGCGCATTCATATAACTGTGCTAGATGCTAACGATAATGCTCCAGTGTGTAGCCAGCCAGTTTATAAAGCTGACGTCAAGGAGAACTCTCCCGAAGGAACAGTTATAACCACGGTTAGCGCAAGTGACAAAGACGAAGGAGTCAACGGTGAGGTTACATATTCAATTCCTCACGTCACTAAACAGGCAAAGCACCTTTTTGATGTAAATGTTAAAACCGGTGAGATTAAGGTTGGAGGGAAACTAGACTTTGAAAAATCAAAAACGTACCAACTAAACGTTAAAGCTAGTGACCACGGGGGTTTCTCTGACACATGTAAAGTTATAATTCAAGTGATAGATGAGAATGACAACATTCCTACAATACAGCTCATGTCATTTTCCAATTCAGTTTCAGAGGATTCTCCCCCCGGAACAACCATAGCTGTTGTGAACGTAAATGATGAAGATTCTGATAGTAACGGTGTTAAGTGCTCGATTAACTCCGACGTCCCTTTCAAAGTTGAGTCATCATTAACTGGATATTACAGCATAATAACAGACAGTGTCTTAGACAGAGAAAGCATCTCTGAGTATAATCTCACCATAAACGTGTCTGATCAAGGTTCTCCGCCTCTTTCTAGCAGTAAAAGCATCCATATAAAAGTGTCTGATGTGAATGATAACCCACCCAGATTCCCTAAATCAGAATATAGTTTGAATGTACCAGAGAATAACTCTCCTGGCTTTTCTGTGTTTACTCTCAGTGCTAGTGACGTTGACTGGGGCCAAAACGCAAGAGTATCTTATTTCTTGGAGGAAAAAGAGATAAACGGAGTGGCTGTGTCGTCGTTAGTGTCAGTTAATTCGGACAGTGGTATAATTAATACAATAAAATCTCTTGATTATGAACAAATCAAGTTGTTCAAATTCAATGTAACTGCTCGCGATGCTGGATCCCCTCCTCTGAGTTCGGTGGCTACAGTAATAATAGTAGTCCAGGACCAGAACGATAACCCTCCTCAAGTTCTGTACCCGGTCCAGACTGGTGGTTCTGTGGTAGCAGAAATGGTTCCTCGTTCAGCAGATGTGGGTTATCTGGTCACTAAAGTGGTGGCTGTGGATGTGGACTCTGGACAGAATGCCTGGCTTTCCTATAAACTCCAGAAATCCACAGACAGGGCGCTGTTTGAAGTGGGATTACAGAATGGAGAAATAAGAACTATCCGCCAAGTGACTGATAAAGATCCTGTCAAACAAAGACTGACTGTTATCGTGGAGGACAACGGACAGCCCTCTCGTTCAGCTACAGTCATTGTTAACGTGGCGGTGGCGGACAGCTTCCCTGAAGTGCTGTCGGAGTTCACCGACTTCACACATGACAAGGAGTACAGTGACAATCTGACTTTTTACTTGGTGTTGGCTCTGGCTGTAGTTTCCTTCCTCTTCATCACGTGTTTAGTGGTCATTATATCAGTGAAAATCTACAGATGGAGACAGTCTCGCATCCTGTACCATTCCAACCTCCCTGTGATTCCATATTATCCTCCACGTTACTCAGACACTATGGGAACAGGAACTCTTCCACACGTGTACAATTACGAGGTGTGCAGGACTACTGACTCCAGAAAGAGTGACTGTAAGTTCGGCAGAGCTAGTCAGAATGTGCTGATAATGGACCCCAGTTGTACAGGAACGATGCAGCGGAATCAGAATGACAATAGCATCTTGGATGAACCAGATTCTCCTTTAGAGGTGAGTTTGATGCTTTATGTTAGCCCTATGTCATGACAATGTTTTAATTTATTTATTTATTTACTTGTTTATTTAATTTACACTTTCCAGCAATGGCTTTTTAACATTTGCTCAATTTCTAAATTAATGGATTCTTTATTTAAAACTGACACTGCTTTAAATATTTTTTCTCAGATTTATGTAAGGGCAAATTTATATGCTTTAGTTTATTGTATTTACAGATACCCATCTTGATATTTGCCCATTTTCCTTTGTGGAAACCGAGTCTATCGATTACATCCTGATAAATTAAAAGTGTGCATGCAGCTGTTGGGTAACTCTTCACATATTCAAAGTTCTGTATAGGCTTTAGAATCAACTTAAAATCGTCTTTTATTATCAAGTAGGCTATATAAATTACAGGAGCAGTTTAATGTTGCTGTCCGTGGTGCTGGATTTATGGTTTCATTAATCAGCATATTTTTACATTAAAACTGTACTTTTCATGTACTAACAATTTGTGATTGGGTGCACATAGCTCTAATTTAAAACAACCACCGCTTCTTTCCTGGATATCAACAATCACTTTGCTGGAATATAACTTGAATAAGTAAATTTGGGTCTACCAAAGATCTTTACTGCTGTTGTCTCATCTTATGTGTATAGATGTTGGAAACAGAGATTTCATGGCTTAGTAATATTCATAAAGACAACTTTGCTTTAGTGATACTGAAACAATTTCCTTATAACATGTGTTTCTTGCTGTTCTGCATTTCATTATTCCACGTTACGGCTGGTTATCACTCGAAGCATGATGTCAAATTCAGCATCATTCTAAAAGTGTTTACAGAGTGGATTCAGAATATTCTAGTGACATTCAATTTAGCTTATTGTCTCCCTCTTTTTTCATTCTTTCTTTAGTGGCACACTTGTTATTTTCATATCAAACTCTAAGGGCCGCTGTTGGTCTTCATAGCTATTGCAAAGCAGTTGAAAAGCATTTACACCTCCTCTTCCCATCTCAGTGTACCACGACGAGCAGGGCGGTTGTTCTCTATTTTCACTTGTGATTTCCACACAAACGTGTCGAGCTTAACCTCTTGGATTATAAATACACAAGCGAGGTGCAAAACGGGATATTTGCTTCGTATTTTTCCGACAAACGTTCATGTGGAATTGGACGTACTGCTTTGGGATCATGCATTTTATCAACGGTGAACGCACAGTACGGGCCTTCATCCTTGTTTCTTTCCTTCAGACGACAGTTGACCAGGTCCGCTACTCCGTCCCAGAGGAAATGCGAAAAGGCTCTTTTGTTGGAAATGTAGCCGAGGACTTAGGTGTCGACGCTAAAAGACTGAAGACAGGCGGAGCCCGGATTGTTGGCAGTGACAGCAGCGAGTATATAAGGCTAGATGTAGACAAAGGCATTCTGGTTGTGGGAGAAAGAATCGACAGAGAGCAGCTCTGCGGACAGACATCGCCATGTAGCTTGAATTTTGAAATGATTATGACCAGTCCAATGGAGTTACATAGCGTGGTAGTGGAAGTGCTAGATGTTAACGATAATACGCCTGTGTTTAATGAGAAGGAAATGCATGTAGAGATCGTAGAGGCAGCTTTGCCAGGAACCGAAATTTTGCAAGTCAGTGCAACAGACCCTGATGTCGGCATCAACGCTTTGCAAGGTTATACATTACACCCTACAACCCATTTTAATATTAAAGTTCTCTCCAGCCCAAACGGCCACAAGTATGCACAACTGTATCTGTCCGGTGCTTTGGATAGAGAAAAGGAAGAAAAGCTGCTTCTCACGCTCACTGCTGTCGATGGGGGTGAACCACAGCGATCAGGTACGCTAAAAGTGCATGTCACTGTCCGGGACACAAACGATAATGCCCCCGTTTTTACGCAGCCAATTTTCAAGGTTTCTGTTAAAGAAAATGTTCCAAAAGGAACAACAGTGGTCAGAATAATTGCAACAGACGCAGATGAAGGGATATACGGTCGTGTTACGTACCACCTAAACCGCATGTCCAGTAATGTTGCTCAGCTTTTCCATCTAGATGAAAATAGCGGCGATTTGACAGTGTACGGTGTGATTGATTATGAAGAAAACAAAATATTTGAGATTAGTGTCCTGGCAAGAGATCAAGGTGGACAAAGCACGTCCACAAACGTAATAATTGATGTAGTTGATGTGAATGACAATGCACCTTTAATAACATTAACCTCTTTTTCTAATACCATTGCTGAAGATTCTCCAAGTGGAACCACTGTAGCTATCATCAACGTTAAAGATCTCGATTCAGGCAAAAACGGTAAAATAAACCTCTTAATTAATCCTGATATCCCGTTTGAGGTCCATTCATCTCTAAAAAATTATCACACTCTTGTCACAAAGGGTGTCCTTGACAGGGAGCGTAACCCTAATTATAACATCACTTTCACGGCTGTGGATGAAGGTAATCCTCCACTTTCAACAAACAAGACCATAACTCTTAAGGTTTCTGATGTCAATGATAATGCCCCTGTGTTCGAACAGAGTTTCTATGAGGCTAATATCATGGAGAATAATTCCCCTGGATTATCTGTGTTTTCCGTGAAAGCGCGTGATGCTGACTCAGGACAGAATGCACGAGTCGCTTACCTGCTTGTTGATTTTCAGTTAAATGGTCAGCCCATATCCACTTATATTTCTGTGAATGCAGAAAGTGGTGCTGTACAGGCAGTTCGATCATTTGATTACGAGCAAATTAAAACTTTAATTATTTATATGAGAGGACAAGACGGAGGTTCCCCACCTTTAAGCAGCAATACTACAGTAAAACTAAATATTCTAGATCAGAACGATAACCCTCCTCAGGTTCTGTATCCAGTCCAGACTGGTGGCTCTGTGGTGGCTGAAATGGTTCCTCGTTCAGCAGATGTGGGTTATCTGGTCACTAAAGTGGTGGCTGTTGATGTGGACTCTGGACAGAATGCCTGGCTCTCCTATAAACTCCAGAAATCCACAGACAGGGCGCTGTTTGAAGTGGGATTACAGAATGGAGAAATAAGAACTATCCGCCAAGTGACTGATAAAGATGCTGTCAAACAAAGACTGACTGTTATCGTGGAGGACAACGGACAGCCCTCTCGTTCAGCTACAGTCATTGTTAACGTTGCGGTGGCGGACAGCTTCCCTGAAGTGTTGTCGGAATTCACTGACTTCACACACGACAAGGAGTACAGTGACAACCTGACTTTTTACTTGGTGTTGGCTCTGGCTGTAGTTTCCTTCCTCTTCATCACGTGTTTAGTGGTCATTATATCAGTGAAAATCTACAGATGGAGACAGTCTCGCATCCTGTACCACTCCAACCTTCCTGTGATTCCATATTATCCTCCACGTTACTCAGACACTATGGGAACAGGAACTCTTCCACATGTGTACAATTACGAGGTGTGCAGGACTACTGACTCCAGAAAGAGTGACTTTAAGTTCGGCGGAGCTGGTAGTCAGAACGTGTTGATAATGGACCCCAGTTCTACAGGAACGATGCAGCGGATACAGAATGAGAAGAGCATCTTGGATGAACCAGATTCTCCTTTAGAGGTTAGTTCGACGTCTTATAATTTTCCTAAGTCATAATAACTTTTTTTTAAATTAATTTTTCATTTTACACTTCGCGGTGCGGTCTTTTTAGGTAGAACATCTTAATTTGTGTGTTTTTTCTTTCAAGCTATTAAAAAATATTTCAGTATTTTCTCTATTCATATTTATTTGTGACTTGATTTCACACTGACACTGGTTCTATTATTGCTTACTCATATTTATGTAAGGGCAAATTTATATTCTTTAGTATAATGTATTTACAGATACCTGTATTGATATTTGCGCAATTGTTCATTGTGGAAACCGAGTCTATCGATTACATCCTGATAAATTGAAAATGTGCATGCAGTAGTGTTCTAAGTCTTCGCATATTTGAAAATGAGTGAGGCCTTTTTAGTCATCTTCTGACGTTTTCTACTGTCAAGTCCATAAATTACACGAGCAGCATAGTGTTGCTGTCCGTGGTGCTGGATTGGTGGTTTCACCAATCAGCTCAATTTTAGATTTAAAACTGTGCGTTTTTATGTAGTAAAAAATTGTGATTCGCTGTAATTTATAACAACCACCCCCTTTTCCTTCCTGGATATCAACAATGACTTTGCTGGAATATAATTTCACTTAGGAAATAGGGTCTTCAAAATATATTCACTGTTGTTGTCTCCTCTTTCTTATGTGTATGGATGTTGGGAACAGAGATTTCACGGTTTAGTCATATTCATAATGTCAAACTTGTTTCAGTGATACTGAAACAATTTCCTTATAACATGTGTTTCCTGCTGTACTGCATTTCGATATTCCACGTTATGTTTTGGTAACACTTGTAGCATGAGTAACTAAGGTAATTTTCAGCATCATTCTGAAACTGTTTACAGAGTGGATTCTGTATATACTACTGACATTCAATTTAGCTTATTGTCTCCCTCTTTTTTCATTCTTTCTTTAGTGGCACACTTGTTATTTTCATATCAAACTCTAAGGGCCGCTGTTGGTCTTCATAGCTATTGCAAAGCAGCTGAAAAGCATTTACACCTCCTCTTCCCATCTCAGTGTACCACGACGAGCAGGGCGGTTGTTCTCTATTTTCACTTGTGATTTCCATACAAACGTGTCGAGCTTAACCTCTTGGATTATAAATACACAAGCGAGGTGCAAAACGGGATATTTGCTTCGTATTTTTCCGACAAACGTTCATGTGGAATTGGACGTAGTGCTTTGGGATCATGCATTTTATCAACGGTGATCGCACAGTACGGGCCTTCATCCTTGTTTCTTTCCTTCAGACGACAGTTGGCCAGGTCCGCTACTCCGTCCCAGAGGAAATGAGAAAAGGCTCTTTTGTTGGAAATGTAGCCGAGGACTTAGGTGTCGACGCTAAAAGACTGAAGACAGGCGGAGCCCGGATTGTTGGCAGTGACAGCAGCGAGTATATAAGGCTAGATGTAGACAAAGGCATTCTGGTTGTGGGAGAAAGAATCGACAGAGAGCAGCTCTGCGGACAGACATCGCCATGTAGCTTGAATTTTGAAATGATTATGACCAGTCCAATGGAGTTACATAGCGTGGTAGTGGAAGTGTTAGATGTTAACGATAATACGCCTGTGTTTAATGAGAAGGAAATGCATGTAGAGATCTTAGAGTCAGCTCTTCCAGGAACCGAAATCCTGCAAGTCAGTGCAACAGACCCTGATGTCGGCATCAACGCTTTGCAAGGTTATACATTACACCCTACAACCCATTTTAATATTAAAGTTCTCTCCAGCCCAAACGGCCACAAGTATGCACAACTGTATCTGTCCGGTGCTTTGGATAGAGAAAAGGAAGAAAAGCTGCTTCTCACGCTCACTGCTGTCGATGGGGGTGAACCACAGCGATCAGGTACGCTAAAAGTGCATGTCACTGTCCGGGACACAAACGATAATGCCCCCGTTTTTACGCAGCCAATTTTCAAGGTTTCTGTTAAAGAAAATGTTCCAAAAGGAACATTAGTGGTCAGAATAATTGCAACAGACGCAGATGAAGGGATGAACGGTCGTGTAACGTACCACCTAAACCGCATGTCCAGTAATGTTGCTCAGCTTTTCCATCTAGATGAAAATAGCGGCGATTTGACAGTGTACGGTGTGATTGATTATGAAGAAAACAAAATATTTGAGATTAGTGTCCTGGCAAGAGATCAAGGTGGACAAAGCACGTCCACAAATGTAATAATTGATGTAGTTGATGTGAATGACAATGCACCTTTAATAACATTAACCTCTTTTTCTAATACCATTGCTGAAGATTCTCCAAGTGGAACCACTGTAGCTATCATCAACGTTAAAGATCTCGATTCAGGCAAAAACGGTAAAATAAACCTCTTAATTAATTCTGATATCCCGTTTGAAGTCCATTCATCTCTAAAAACTTATCACACTCTTGTCACAAAGGGTGTCCTTGACAGGGAGCGTAACCCTAATTATAACATCACTTTCACGGCTGTGGATGAAGGTAATCCTCCACTTTCAACAAACAAGACCATAACTCTTAAGGTTTCTGATGTCAATGATAATGCCCCTGTGTTCGAACAGAGTTTCTATGAGGCTAATATCATGGAGAATAATTCCCCTGGATTATCTGTGTTTTCCGTGAAAGCGCGTGATGCTGACTCAGGACAGAATGCACGAGTCTCTTACCTGCTTGTTGATTTTCAGTTAAATGGTCAGCCCATATCCACTTATATTTCTGTGAATGCAGAAAGTGGTGCTGTACAGGCAGTTCGATCATTTGATTACGAGCAAATTAAAACTTTAATTATTTATGTGAGAGGACAAGACGGAGGTTCCCCACCTTTAAGCAGCAATACTACAGTAAAACTAAATATTCTAGATCAGAACGATAACCCTCCTCAGGTTCTGTACCCGGTCCAGACTGGTGGCTCTGTGGTGGCTGAAATGGTTCCTCGTTCAGCAGATGTGGGTTATCTGGTCACTAAAGTGGTGGCTGTTGATGTGGACTCTGGACAGAATGCCTGGCTCTCCTATAAACTACAGAAATCCACAGACAGGGCGCTGTTTGAAGTGGAATTACAGAATGGAGAAATAAGAACTATCCGCCAAGTGACTGATAAAGATGCTGTCAAACAAAGACTGACTGTTATCGTGGAGGACAACGGACAGCCCTCTCGTTCAGCTACAGTCATTATTAACGTGGCGCTGGCGGACAGCTTCCCTGAAGTGCTGTCGGAGTTCACTGACTTTACGCATGGCAAGGAGTACAATGACAACCTGACTTTTTACTTGGTGTTGGCTCTGGCTGTAGTTTCCTTTCTCTTCATCACGTGTTTAGTTGTTATTATATCAGTAAAAATCTACAGATGGAGACAGTCTCGCATCCTGTACCACTCCAACCTCCCTGTGATTCCATATTATCCTCCACGTTACTCAGACACTATGGGAACAGGAACTCTTCCACATGTGTACAATTATGAGGTGTGCAGGACTACTGACTCCAGAAAGAGTGACTTTAATTTCGTCGGAGATGGAAGTCAGAAGGTGCTGATAATGGACCCCAGTTGTACAGGAACGATGCAGCGGATTCAGAATGACACGAGCATTTTGGATGAACCAGACTCACCTCTGGAGGTGAGTTATAATGTGTAGATTGGCCTGTGTCCTTATCCATCTTCTTTTTGTTCTATTTGACATTGGGCATATTAATCTTTCAATTTGCCTTTTGAAAGCCTACATTTTCTTTGGGCAAATTGAAATATTTTACAACCACAATACAACTTTTTGCTGTGTTTTAAATCTGTAATTCAACCACAGATTTGTAATTTCTTTTTCAGACATATAAAATACACAAGTAGTTGACAAATGGAGTATTATTTTATTGTTATACTATTATATCCTGCCTTAGGTCATGCCATTCATGCAATGAACAGTAAGAGACGCTGTTGGTCAAACGAAGAAATACTGTGGTGATATGATTGGGGCAGCTCTCTATTTTTCTCCATTTTAGTTGGTTGAGAAAATCAAACGGTGCTTCTGCTGGAGGACAACATTCACCGAGGCATTTCCAACAAACATATCCACGTCGAACTGCTTAATGCATCTAAGTTTTTCGGTTTTGGATTTCAAGCTCTTCCTTTTTATTGTCGTCTGTGGACAATGGAGGGTCAAATCTCTTTTTCGTCGCGTGAAAAAATGCGTACATTCAGGTCGGTATGCTGGTTTTTGCTGTTTATGTTTTACAGTCACATTGCGTCAGGCCAGATCAGGTATACAATTCCAGAGGAGATGAAAAAGGGGTCACTTATCGGTAACGTTGCTCGGGATCTTGGTTTGGATGTGCAGAGACTTCGTTCTGGCCGAGCTCGTATCGTGACCAGACAAAGCATACAGTACACAGAGCTGAAAACAGACAAAGGCATTTTAGTTGTGAACGAGAGAATAGATCGAGAACAGCTTTGTGAAGATGTAACACCGTGCAGCTTCAGCTTTGAGGTAATTTTAGAAAATCCAATGGAGCTGCATCAAATAACAGTGGAAATAACTGACATTAATGACAACTCCCCGACATTTAGAAAGCAAGAAATTAAATTTGAAATAAGTGAATCTGTCGTGGTGGGATCACGCTTTTTGTTAGCCAGTGCAGAGGACGCAGATGTGGGTGTGAATGGCCTGCAGAAATACGAACTAACTACAAATGAAAATTTTGTTTTGAAGCAACACTTGAATCCAGATGGTCGAAAATATGCCGAGATGATTTTACAAAAACCGTTAGATAGAGAAAGTGTGCCAAGAATATCCATGCAGCTCATCGCTGTTGACGGTGGCGCTCCGCATAGATCTGGCACAGTAAGTATAGATATTACAGTGCTTGATGCTAATGACAATCCTCCTCTTTTTAACCAGTCTGTCTACAGGGCTGCTGTTTCAGAAAATGCATCGAAAGGCACTTATATCACTACAGTGAATGCAAGTGATTTAGATATTGGATCAAACGGCCTTATCATTTACAGATTTTCAAACATGAAAGAGCAACTAACTGATTTGATTCATTTGGATAAGATAACAGGAGCTATAACACTTGTAGGACAAGTAGATTACGAAAAAGATAAGAAATATGAAATTATGATTGAAGCAGTCGACCACGGCGGTTTAACAGATTCGTGTAAGGTGCAAATTGAGATTTTAGACGTCAACGACAATGCACCTGTAATAAATGTGATGTCATTCTCCAGCCCTGTGCCCGAGGATTCTCCTCCAGGGACAACAGTAGCAATAATTAATGTGATCGACGCAGACTCAGATCGAAATGGTGAAATTACTTGTACAACAGATCGCAACCTTCCATTTAAGATAAAACCCACATTAACTAATTATTACGCATTGCTAACCGACTCATCGTTTGACAGGGAGATTCAACCAGAGTATAACATATCTGTACGTGCCACAGATTCCGGATCACCATCACTGTCAAGCTCAACAATATTGCATTTAAGAATATCTGATGTGAATGACAACGCACCGTTATTTGATAAAATAAGTTACGTTGCTCATCTAACAGAAAATAATTCTCCGGGAGTGTCCATATTTTCTATTAGTGCGCGCGATATAGACTGGAATCAGAACGCAAGAATATCATATTTTCTGGAAGAAACACAAACCAACGGTAGTCCAATATCTACTTTCGTTTCCATAAATAGTGAGACAGGAGTTATATACGCAGTGCGCTCATTTGACTATGAACAAATTAAAGAACTCCAGCTGATAATAAAGGCGCAGGATGGAGGCTCTCCTCCACTCAGCAGTAATGTGACTGTAAAAATACTGATCCAGGATCAGAACGATAACCCTCCTCAGGTTCTGTACCCAGTCCAGACTGGTGGCTCTGTGGTGGCTGAAATGGTTCCTCGTTCAGCAGATGTGGGTTATCTGGTTACTAAAGTGGTGGCTGTTGATGTGGACTCTGGACAGAATGCCTGGCTCTCCTATAAACTCCAGAAATCCACAGACAGGGCGCTGTTTGAAGTGGGATTACAGAATGGAGAAATAAGAACTATCCGCCAAGTTACTGATAAAGATGCTGTCAAACAAAGACTGACTGTTATCGTGGAGGACAACGGACAGCCTTCTCGTTCAGCTACAGTCATTGTTAACGTGGCGGTGGCGGACAGCTTTCCCGAAGTGCTGTCGGAGTTCACCGACTTCACGCATGACAAGGAGTACAATGACAACCTGACTTTTTACTTGGTGTTGGCTCTGGCTGTAGTTTCCTTCCTCTTCATCACGTGTTTAGTTGTTATTATATCAGTAAAAATCTACAGATGGAGACAATCTCGCATCCTGTATCACTCCAACCTCCCTGTGATTCCATATTATCCTCCACGTTACTCAGACACTTTGGGAACAGGAACTCTTCCACACGTGTACAATTACGAGGTGTGCAGGACTACTGACTCCAGAAAGAGTGACTATAAGTTCGGCGGAGATGGAAGTCAGAACGTGCTGATAATGGACCCCAGTTCTACAGGAACGATGCAGAGGATTCAGAATGAGAAGAGCATCCTGGATGAACCAGACTCACCTCTAGAGGTTCGTCAGTTCCTGTCTGCCCCCTTTTTTTTCATCTGACTTGAGTTTGCATGGTTTATGACACTCATCTATTTTGCACCATTGGACAGCACCTTTTTGTTATGACCCTTTATGTTTTCGTAACTTTTACATCAGGGATATCAAGCTTCTGTTTTCAAAAGCCTCTGTCATTCTGCTTTTAGATGTGTCCCTGCTCTAACACACCTGATTACCTCAAAGCATTTTTTTCAATGTCTACATAGTTACCGAGTATTTTGAGTCTGGTGTAGTGAATCAAAGAAACATTAAAATCCGCCGTACAATGGGTTAAATAGCATGGACAGCGACTCCTTTTCTATTTTCTAATGACATTTATGTGTTCTGAACTTCTCAAACACCAGCCCCATAAGAGCCATTATTGTGCAGGCTTCAGATGGTTTTCTTCCCCAAACAACTAATTCAAACAAAACTGACGCAACAGCTTGTTGTCAAGTTCTGCACAGTGACCCATTAATATGAGTTTGCTGTGCCGAATCAGAGAAACATAAAAAGTCTGCAGGACAATGGGCATCAAGAACTGGAGTTGAGATCCCTATTTTAAAAGAATATGTTGCATACATTCATAGAGTTAGGTGTAAACACAGCATTTCACAAGATTGATTTATTCTCTTTATTTTAATTTAGTATAATTTTATGTTTTGTCCAACTGTATGATAAATATTTTACAGTACTGCTGACACGGTTAATACCTATAATAATAGCTCACTTTTTCCTTTTATGACGGGTTCTCCGTCGAATACTTTCTTTCCGTTTTACATACTTTTACTAAATACGAATACATGTCAGTTTGGACTGGTAGACCTGTGCTTTCCGTGTGTTCAGCCCCTAAATTTTGGAAAGTTCGATGTTTTGATTGGATGTGGCTTTTTTTTCCACAACTCTCAACATCACTGTTTTTTGCTCAGTTTGACTGAAGGTTACTTTTGTTTTTCTCAAATATCGCTTGCTTTACAAGGTGTGTATTTTTAGTTTTTGTACTGTAGTGGGAATAGTCGTCAACTCGCCTTTACTCCGATTTCCTTCCCTACTTGGACTCTAAGGGACGCTGTTGAGCTGAAAAACAGTGGCTGGTGTTATGACACGAAAGAAAAGGGAAGTGGGAGAGGTTTAATATACCATTTTCATACTTGGAAGCGTTCGGTGAGAATTCAGTCTCATTGCACATTTTTATAACAGTTGAGTAGCTATAAAAAAAAGACAACATAACTTAATCGGTCCCGTTTTGTTCGTGTGGCTGGACGATTCAGGCTTTGAATTGTACTTTTATGGGCATGGAGACGCGCAAGCACGGATCCAGAAAATGGCTGTTGTTTTCGAGGCAAATGTTGCAGCTTTTCTTTTTCCTCTTAATGGCTTCCACCGCCAGCGGCCAAATCCGTTATTCAGTACCGGAGGAAATGAAGAAAGGATCCATCATTGGCAATATTGCGCAGGACCTTGGTTTGGATGTGAGAAGGCTCCGTGTTGGTCGGGCCCGCATTGTCAGTGGAGAAGCCACTCGGTACGCCGAGCTAATGGCAGACAAAGGAGTTCTGGCCGTGAATGAGAGAATTGACAGAGAGGAGCTCTGTGGAGAGGTAACACCCTGCAGCTTCACGTTTGAAATTATTTTAGAAAATCCAATAGAACTGCACAGAGTAACAGTAGAAATTTTAGACATAAATGACCATGCACCAACCTTCAAAAATCAAGTGATTAATTTAGAAATTAGCGAGTCGGCAACAGTCGGATCTCATTTCGACTTAGAAAGCGCTTACGACCCTGACGCAGGGATTTACAGCTTGCAAAATTATGTTCTGTCACCTAATGAGAATTTTGTTTTGAAGCAACACTCAAATGCGGATGGAATTAGATTCGCTGTAATGATTTTACAAAAGGCATTAGACAGAGAACTGAATCCACACGTATCTTTGAAGCTAATAGCACTAGACGGGGGCACTCCACAGCGATCTGGAACATTGAATATTGAGATCACTGTTCTTGATGTGAATGATAATCCTCCTGTATTCAATCAATCAGTATACAAAGCTACTGTTGCAGAAAACGAACCCATAGGTACATATATTACCACTGTGAATGCTTCAGATGCCGACAGTGGATCTAATGGTTTAGTTACGTATAGTTTTTCTAATGTAAAGGGACAATCTGCCGAGAAATTTGAAATTGACAGCTTGTCGGGTAAAATAAGTGTGGTGGATAATATTGATTACGAAAAAGAAAAGAAATTTGAAATAAGGGTGATAGCCAAAGATCAGGGTGGTCTCACCGACGCAACCAAAGTTGTTGTTGAAGTCATGGACATAAATGATAATGCCCCAGTTATAAATATAATGTCTTTTTCCAGCATGATTTCAGAAGACGTCTCTCCTGGTACAACTATCGCTGTTTTTAATGTGAAAGATGCAGATTCCGAAAGAAACGGGCAGATAACTTGTTCAATTGATGCTAATCTTCCCTTCAAGATCCAATCTTCTCTGACCGATTATTACAATTTGCTCTCAGATGTAGTTTTTGATCGCGAAATTAAACCTGAATATAATCTAACAATAATTGCAAAAGATTCAGGCTCACCTTCTCTTTCAACCAAAGCAGCTTTACAACTACGAATTTCTGATGTAAACGATAATGCTCCAGTCTTTTCCATACCAAGTTATTCCGCTTATATTGTTGAAAATAATACTCCTGGTATATCAATATTCTCAATTAGTGCCAAGGATTCTGACTGGAACCAAAACGCCAGGATATCATATTTTATTGAGGACGCAGAGATTATTGGAAACCCAATTTCGTCTTACATATCTATAAACTCTGAAAGTGGAGTTATCCATGCAGTTCGCACTTTGGATTATGAACAAATGAAACAACTTGTTTTTACTGTGCGAGCGCAAGATGGAGGCTCTCCTCCTCTCAGCAGCAACGTGACCGTGAAAATACTGATCCAGGACCAGAACGATAATCCTCCTCAGGTTCTGTATCCCGGTCCAGACTGGTGGCTCTGTGGTGGCTGAAATGGTTCCTCGTTCAGCAGATGTGGGTTATCTGGTCACTAAAGTGGTGGCTGTTGATGTGGACTCTGGACAGAATGCCTGGCTCTCCTATAAACTCCAGAAATCCACAGACAGGGCGCTGTTTGAAGTGGGCTTACAGAATGGAGAAATAAGAACTATCCGCCAAGTGACTGATAAAGATGCTGTCAAACAAAGACTGACTGTTATCGTGGAGGACAACGGACAGCCCTCTCGTTCAGCTACAGTCATTGTTAACGTGGCGGTGGCGGACAGCTTCCCTGAAGTGCTGTCGGAGTTCACTGACTTTACACACGACAAGGAGTACAATGATAACCTGACTTTTTACTTGGTGTTGGCACTGGCTGTAGTTTCCTTCCTCTTCATCACATGTTTGGTGGTTATTATATCAGTGAAAATCTACAGATGGAGACAGTCTCGCATCCTGTACCACTCCAACCTCCCTGTGATTCCATATTATCCTCCACGTTACTCAGACACTATGGGAACAGGAACTCTTCCACACGTGTACAATTACGAGGTGTGCAGGACTACTGACTCCAGAAAGAGTGACTGTAAGTTTGGCAGAGCTGGTAGTCAGAACGTGCTGATAATGGATCCCAGTTCTACAGGAACGATGCAGAGGATACAGAATGAGAAGAGCATTCTGGATGAACTAGAGTCTCCTCTCGAGGTGAGGTTTAATATTTGTTTGACCGATTATTTAACCTTTTTTTCATGGTGGCTTGCACTTTGTAATGGGTGGTCTTGCGGTGTGACTTGATATTTTGCAATGATATGATGTGAATAATATTGTGTGATGAAATCGTGATTTCGTAATTAAACAAAGGACTAGGGAGGGCAGGGAACAAAATCCACTGTCTCTAGGACTACATGACAGCACCTGTGTCCAACTGGACTCATAGTCTGACTACTTAATTATGATGTCCCCTCCCCTGTTTGATGTCTTCCTTGTGTTCTTACTCTCAGATGTAAGTTGCTTTGGAGAAAAGCATCTGCTAAATGACTGTAGAATAGAATATTGTCCTAGCTACGATATTTTTTTAAATCGAGTCCTATGTTGAACCATAGTCATACAACAAATTTAGCAATGAAAACATTTTTAGTTTGTTTATTAATTTCTCTGCTGAAAATGGTAACACTTTACAATAAGGTACACAAGAACATGCTTCTTACAAGGGAACTATTTAGCCTAGACTGTGTGTTCACCAGTAAGTACTGCTTAACTATTCATTAGTCCCTGATTTGTTCCCCTTTAGTTTACCTGATAACTACCCATTAGTTACCTAACCATTAGTTTCCTAATAAGCCTGGACTGCTTTTTCCCCAGTAAGTACTGGCTAACTCTCCATTAATTCCTGATTTGTCCCTAAGCCGTTACCTAGTGATGACACATATTATTGTGTACCATATTATAAAGTGTTGCCTGTCGCGCTTATTCTTCTTTTTTTGTTTGCAATTTACTCATAATATAGACTATAACAGTTCTACTTGTTTAAAGTTACATTATAAAAAAATCCCGACATATTTCCACCCTAACTGATTAACGTTGTTGGTCTTTCCTGGTACGCGTCTGTGTCTGTCAGCACCATGGACAGCGTTTCTAAGTTGTGGTGGGTTTAGACTGCTGTAGAAACATCCTGTTTTGATTGTTTCTTCTTTCCAGCAGCTAATTCATTTAGGTCACTCAAACTGAAGTTCTTGTAAAACATGTGGGTGCTATTTTGATGACATTAGCAATAGTAATTGTTTAAGTTCTCTTAGTACATAACGTATATTAAAACATTTTAGTACAGCTCATCGTCAGTTACATGAATATTAAGGAAAAAGTTTTTATAATATGTAATTCAGCCCATCTAACTCACAGGGACGCTGTTGACTAGTCAGCTGAGAGATCAGAGCTTTTCGCAGCAGAACACTACAGTGCCTCCCCAATCAACTATGTTACAGCGAGAGGGAATAAATGACGATAATGCATCGTTTGGATCTCGTCTTTCATAAAATACTGGATTAGCGATATTATTTGACGTTTTTTGAACTGATTACCTCACTGGAGCTTTTGTCTAAAGGATTGGTGAATTAATTTCTTTTTATATGGACAGAAATTGTCGGACTGAATAATGACACGGCAAGTACGCCTGGTGTTGTTTTTTGTTGCCGTTTCTGTTCGCTTTGTATTTGGTCAGGTCAGCTACTCCATTCCCGAGGAAATGGCGATAGGCTCTATGGTCGGTAATATAACACAAGATCTGGGTTTAGATGTGCGACGACTAAAGGCGGGAAACGCTCGTATTTATACGGGAGAAGGTAGAGGATACATCGAACTAAATAAAGAAAAAGGGCTTCTTGTAATCAAAGAGAGGATAGACAGAGAACCGCTTTGCGGACAGACGACGCCCTGCGCTCTTGATTTTCAAATCATTTTGGAAGATCCTATGCAATTTTACAGCATTACTGTCGAGATCACTGACATTAACGACAACGCTCCGGGTTTTAAAAACAGTGAAATTAAATTTGACATCAGCGAACTCGCTCAAGTTGGGTCGAAATTTGTCCTAGATAAAGCTGTTGACGACGATGTGGGTGTTAATGGGCTGCGGGGCTATTCGCTTAGCTTAAGTGACATATTTGCTTTAAATCCTTATAGGATAGGAAACAACCGAAATGTTGAAATGGTTTTAAAGAAACCTCTTGACCGAGAGAAGCAGGGCCGCGTATTATTAGTATTGAATGCTTTAGATGGTGGCAATCCGCAGCTTTCAGGAACCATTCGAATAGTTGTGAATGTGTTGGATGCAAATGATAATGCACCAGTTTGTCATGAAGCTGAGTTTAAGGTTAATGTTAAAGAAGATTCGTTAAAAGGAGCTGTTCTGACCACAGTGAGCGCATCTGATGCGGACGAAGGTCCACATGGACACATTCAATATTCCATTTCTCATTTTCCGAAAGGAGCTGCTGGTTTATTCGAAATAAATAAAGATAGTGGGGAGGTAAGATTAGTAGGAAAACTTGATTATGAGCAGTTTCGGCACTATGAAATAGATGTTCAAGCATCAGACGAAGGAGGAAACAAAGACGTTTGTAAAGTCGTAATAAATGTGCTAGACACAAATGATAACAGACCAACTATTAATATTATGTCACAATCATCCACTATATCAGAGAATGTTCAGCCAGGCACAGTTCTGACTATGATAAACGTTCAGGATCCAGATTCACTGGAAAACGGAAAAGTGACCTGCGACTTAAATGACCATGTTCATTTTAAAATCACGTCAACTTCAAACAATTTCTTTACTTTACTGACAGCCAGTGAACTAGACAGAGAAAGCGCTTCTCAGTATAATATCACAGTGACCTGCTCAGATGAAGGAGTACCCTCCCTCTCCAGCAGCGTCACTCTCACATTACGGATTTCTGATGTGAACGACAACGCACCTGTCTTTGAGAGGAGCTCATATGAGGCCTACATTGTAGAAAACAACACACCTGGTCTCTCTATATTCACAGTGAAAGCTACAGACGCTGACTGGAACCAGAATGCTCGTGTTTCTTACATACTGGAGGACTCCTCTGTTAACGGAGTGCCAGTCTCCTCATATGTGTCCGTTAGTGCTGATAGTGGAGTCATCCATGCAGTGCGCTCTTTTGACTACGAGCAGATCAAAGATTTCCAGTTCCGCGTCAAAGCGCAGGATGGAGGCTCTCCTCCACTCAGCAGCAATGTGAGTGTAAAAATATTGATCCAGGACCAGAACGATAACCCTCCTCAAGTTCTGTACCCAGTCCAGACTGGTGGCTCTGTGGTGGCTGAAATGGTTCCTCGTTCAGCAGATGTGGGTTATCTGGTCACTAAAGTGGTGGCTGTTGATGTGGACTCTGGACAGAATGCCTGGCTCTCCTATAAACTACAGAAATCCACAGACAGGGCGCTGTTTGAAGTGGGATTACAGAATGGAGAAATAAGAACTATCCGCCAAGTGACTGATAAAGATGCTATCAAACAAAGATTGACTGTTATCGTGGAGGACAACGGACAGCCCTCTCGTTCAGCTACAGTTATTGTTAACGTGGCGGTGGCGGACAGCTTCCCTGAAGTGTTGTCGGAGTTCACCGACTTCGTACACGACAAGGAGTACAATGACAACCTGACATTTTACTTGGTGTTGGCTCTGGCTGTAGTTTCCTTCCTCTTCATCACTTGTTTAGTTGTTATTATATCAGTGAAAATCTACAGATGGAGACAGTCTCGCATCCTGTACCACTCCAACCTCCCAGTGATTCCATATTATCCTCCACGTTACTCAGACACTATGGGAACAGGAACTCTTCCACACGTGTACAATTACGAGGTGTGCAGGACTACTGACTCCAGAAAGAGCGACTGTAAGTTCGGCAGAGCTGGTAGTCAGAACGTGCTGATAATCGACCCCAGTTCTACAGGAACGATGCAGAGGATTCAGAATGACAAGAGCATCTTGGATGAACCAGATTCTCCTACAGAGGTCAGTTAAAAATCACAAATAGGGTATGTTGGATTTAGGGGATAAAGTTTTTTTGTTGGTTGAATAATCGTAATTATTTTCCACGATATATGTTAATTTACATTTTGTTGTAGCACAGTTTAAATTTCAATTATCTTTCAGTAAGACCTGTTTGATCTTGTGGTTAACCAAACATTTGTTTTAGCTGTATTTACATGTACAAGTTGTTCTCTTGAACTACTGCCATAAGTTTTAATTGGTTTGTGTTTTATGATTACATTGAAAACCTAGTTTTACAAGTAGCTTGCTTCAACTTTGCAATGACAACAGCAACAATTGTTTTCAGTACCAGGGAGAGCTCCTCAGATAGCCTGTTCCAGCAGCTGTAATTAAGAGTGACCATTTGAAAGTTATAAATATGTCTTTCCTTTGGCAATGGAAAAAAGGGAAAGAAAGCTGCATGAATTTGTGCAAACATTTCCTCAACTGTGGCTCATATATGCGAAGGTTTAAAGCAGCTATGGGTTTTTAGAAATTTGTGTTGTTTGCCTGTTTGACAGACTGGAACAATCAGCTGCAGTTTGGAGGTGTCACTCTTTTTTAATTTTTGTTTATTTTGGTTTTGTTTATCAGTAATTAATTTAATAGCTTAAAGCATCAAAGTGGTGTCATTTATTTCTTTCCCATTTGGTTCTTTGTTTTACTGAATCGTCATCAGTGGATGATAAAATTATATAGCTTTTCATTAATTCATTGTTTATTTTAGGTTTAATAAAACAAAGAAATATATATAGCCTACATATCGACTGACATTGATTATGGCGTGTATGTCTTCTCTGAGTGTAGATGTTTATATGTGCTTGTGTATTAGAGTATTAAAAACACATTTGGCTTAATTTAATGCAAATGACCTTTTTTAAATTCATATTTCTCCAAGAACCTCATATTCAAATGCAAATGGACCTTAAAAGTAATGATAGTATTTTTTTTTTTTTTTTGTTTTATTTATTTTAGTTTTATGTGTTTATTTTCCTGAACATATATAATGTTACCATTTTATATTTTCCACGACATTGTGTAATAATTTTTGTTGAACTCTTAGGGCCGCTGTTGGTCAATTTGTCTCTGATAAAAGAGATGATCATACGTACCTCCCTCATCATTTCATACATACGACCAGAGAAAAGCAGAATGCACAGTAGAGGGTTAAGACAGTTGATCTACATGTTAATATACGATCGTTTGGGAGGACGCTGGTATTTTTGAATGGCCAGATTGCGACCTAAATGACAAGACCACATCACCTAAAGAGATTTAAGAGGAACAGCCTTCTACGACAAGGGTCTTTCACTGGCACACGGTTTGTCTTACGACGATCAGAACAATGACACGAAAGGAACTGCTTTTTATCTCGCTTCTTTGTTTCTATTCGGTGAGTGGGCAGGTCAGTTATTCTGTTCCTGAGGAAATGCCGACAGGATCTTTTGTTGGTAATATTATACAAGATTTGGGTTTGGATGTGAAAAGACTGAAATCGGGAAAGGCCCGAATTTACACAGGAGACACTAAAGAATATATCGAGCTGAATAAAGAAAAAGGAGTGCTTCTGGTCAAAAACAAAATTGACAGAGAATTCATTTGTGCTCAGACGGCGCCTTGTGTTTTACATTTGCAAGTTATTTTAGAGAATCCTATGGAGTTTTTTAGCATCACCGTCGAAGTCACAGATGTTAATGACAATGCCCCTGTTTTTAAGGGCGGGGAAATGAAATTTGGAATAAGCGAGTCCGCTGTTATAGGAACAGTGTTTGCACTAGAACAGGCGATCGATTTAGATGTTGGTAAGAATGGCCTACAAAATTATTTGTTAAATCCAACTGATAATTTTGTGTTAAAGCTGCAAAACCAAGCGGAAGGAAACAAGATGGTAGAAATGGTTTTACAGAAACCTTTAGATCGAGAAAAACAGGATCATTTAACGCTTGTATTGACTGCAGTAGACGGCGGTGAGCCGCAGCTCTCAAGTGTAGTTCAGATACATGTAAATGTGCTTGATATAAACGACAATGCTCCAGTCTTTACCCAGAAAGCCTATAAATCCAGCTTAAAGGAAAATTCGCCTGCAGGGTCGCTGGTGATTGCAGTTAGTGCCACCGACTTAGACGAAGGATTTAACGGGAAGATATCCTATGCAATATTAAACTCTGGTGATGATGCATTAGAATTATTTGCCATAAACGGAGAGACTGGTGAAATTAGATTGCTCGGAGGTACTGACTTTGAAAAGAAACAACAACATCAAATGCATGTTCAAGCACGTGATGAAGGAGGACTGACTGATTCTTGTAAAGTTATAATAGAAATTCGAGATACCAACGATAACACACCTAATATAAATGTCATGTCAAAGTCCAGTGTACTACAAGAGGACGTCCAACCTGGCACGGTTGTGACAATTATTAATATCCAAGATCCAGATTCAGGTGAAAATGGAAATGTTCAATGTTTCATAAGCAAAAGTATTCCATTTTCAGTTTCTTCCACATCAAATAATTTCTTCAGTATAATGACAGACAGTGAACTCGATCGGGAAGGCGCTTCGGAATATAATATCACACTGACCTGCTCAGATGAAGGAGTACCCTCCCTCTCCAGCAGCGTCACTCTCACATTACAGATTTCTGACGTAAATGACAATGCGCCTGTCTTTGAGAGGAGCTCATATGAGGCCTACATTGTAGAAAACAACACTCCAGGTCTCTCTATATTCACAGTGAAAGCTAAAGACACTGACTGGAACCAGAATGCGCGTGTTTCTTACATACTGGAGGACTCCTCTGTTAACGGAGTGCCAATCTCCTCATATGTGTCCGTAAGTGCTGATAGTGGAGTCATCCATGCAGTGCGCTCTTTTGACTACGAGCAGATCAAAGATTTCCATTTCCGCGTCAAAGCGCAGGATGGAGGCTCTCCTCCACTTAGCAGCAATGTGACTGTGAAAATATTGATCCAGGACCAGAACGATAACCCTCCTCAGGTTCTGTATCCAGTCCAGACTGGTGGCTCTGTGGTGGCTGAAATGGTTCCTCGTTCAGCAGATGTGGGTTATCTGGTCACTAAAGTGGTGGCTGTTGATGTGGACTCTGGACAGAATGCCTGGCTCTCCTATAAACTCCAGAAATCCACAGACAGGGCGCTGTTTGAAGTGGGATTACAGAATGGAGAAATAAGAACTATCCGCCAAGTGACTGATAAAGATGCTGTCAAACAAAGACTGACTGTTATCGTGGAGGACAACGGACAGCCCTCTCGTTCAGCTACAGTCATTATTAACGTGGCGGTGGCGGACAGCTTTCCTGAAGTGCTGTCGGAGTTCACTGACTTCACACACGACAAGGAGTACAATGACAACCTGACTTTCTACTTGGTGTTGGCTCTGGCTGTAGTTTCCTTCCTCTTCATCACGTGTTTGGTGGTTATTATATCAGTGAAAATCTACAGATGGAGACAGTCTCGCATCCTGTACCACTCCAACCTCCCTGTGATTCCATATTATCCTCCACGGTACTCAGACACTATGGGGACTGGGACCCTACCACATGTATACAATTACGAGGTGTGCAGGACTACTGACTCCAGAAAGAGTGACTGTAAGTTCGGCAGAGCTGGTAGTCAGAACGTGCTGATAATGGACCCCAGTTCTACAGGAACGATGCAGAGGATACAGAATGAGACGAGCATCTTGGATGAACCAGACTCACCTCTAGAGGTCAGTTTTAAAAATACGTAAAATGTTTTATATGTCAATTATTGATTACTTTAAAATTTCAGAGAACAGTTTAGTCATTAAAGTTTGTCTTGCTAGATATCTCTTACTGTTTCAGAAATATACTGCAATTATCACCTTTTTTTGCACCACGGACAGCTCATAATTATTCCCTCTACAAGAATTGGGGAGATTCGAAGTTTCGTATCTTCACCATTTCAGTTGTGCTTAAACCTTTTTGTTGTACTGTGTGTGTGTGTGTGTGCGCCAAGCAGCTTCCCCTTTCCACCATCACATTGGTTTCGTTACAGCAGGGGTGCCCACCTCCTGCAGGTTTTTGATGCTCCAAAACCACCTGACTCAAATTGATGAGTCATTGTGCAACACTTAATGGTCTGTTGGATCTATTTCATTTGAGTCAGGTGTGTTGAAGCAGGAAACAGTGGAAAATCTGCAGGACAGCGGTCCTCGAGGACCGAATTTGGGCACCCCTGCTTTGCAGAGTTTAACTAATAATCGCTGCTTATATACGGATTTTTAAAAACTCATATCAATCAAAATAAAGTATCAGTACAGTATCAAATTTTATCCTACTTTACATTGTAATACTCACTTAACCAAATTGAGGCTCATGGTAGGCTAGAGCCTTTCCCCTGTGATTAACTTAATATTTGGGTTTTTGCGTTAAATATCTCTCTCTCTCTCTCATCCTGTCTTATGTTTATTTTTGAGGACCTGCGTCTAATTGAATTGAACTGATTTACTGTTTTGTATCTCGACCTACAGTAGTGATTAATGAGTACCTCACATTCACAACATATGTGGTAGCTTGCAGACTGATTTAAATCTATCTTTGTTTTGTTGTTGTTCATTTTGCTGTTGAGTTAATTTTACTTAAAACCTTATGTTCCGTATCCTTACGTGTGTGACTGCATCTCCGATTTCTGCAGGCAAGTTTTTTTTTTTTTTTTTTTTTTTTTAATTGCATTTTATGTGCCGTGTTCGATATTTTTCTGACAAGTCAAGGAAGAAGAAGCATTTTAAATGTGATAATGGAAAAAAAGCATTACCTCGGTGCTCTATAGGTGTTATTTCATCTGTACTATAGATATTTATGTTGTTACTGTTTCACTAAGACACTGTGTAGTTCAGTCTACTGAACAGACAGGGACGCTGTTAGCCATCAAGTTTCTGAGGACCCATTTGCTGAGGTTCTTCCCTGTATGTCAGCATATATTATTTGGAATTTTGCAGTGGACGAGTTAACAATCGGGATTGCCATGAAGAGAAGGATCCACGACTGCAAACTGGACTTTCATTCTTTCAGAATTCAGGAATCCTGACATTTTAATAGACGTTGAATTGTTTATATCAATCAAACGCAGAAGAGAACAAGAAAGAGTGGAATTTCTTCAAATGCCGTCGACCGGAACGATGGGATGGCAGGTGCTGCTGTTTTTCACAGTGCTCTGTTTCGGTGTTGTGTTCGGTCAGGTCAGCTACTCCGTTCCTGAAGAAATGGGAAAAGGGGCTGTGATAGGCAATATAGCACATGATTTAGGTTTAGAAGTGGACAGACTGAAGTCCGGAAAAGCTCGCATTTATTCTGGAAATACTAAAGAGTATGTGGAGCTGAGGCGAGAAAGAGGAGAGCTCGTTATTAAAGACAGAATAGACAGAGAATCGTTGTGTGGCCAGACAATGCCCTGTGCTCTGCATTTTCAAATGATCCTTGAAAATCCGATGGAATTTTACACGGTAACTGTTGAGATTACTGATGTAAACGACAACCCTCCCATATTTGAGAGAGGTGATATGAAATATGAGATCACTGAATCTGCTCTCGTTGGAGCTCGATTTGTTTTAGAAAAAGCAATCGACGAAGATGTTGGCGTTAACAGTTTGAACAGCTATACTTTAACACCGAGTGATAATTTTATTTTGAAAACAATCAGCAGCGGCCATGGTACAAAGCATATAGAAATGGTTTTACAAAACCCTTTAGACCGAGAGAAACACGAGCAGTTATCTTTAACACTAACCGCTCTGGATGGGGGAGAACCACAGCTCTCAGGGACAATGCAGATTATCATAACTGTGTTGGACGTAAATGACAATCCGCCCGTTTGTTCGAAGCCAGAATATAAAGCAAGTGTTGCAGAAAACGCTCCTTTTGGCACCATAATTACAACCGTGGCAGCTACTGACAAAGATAAGGAAAATAACGGAAAAGTAACATATACCGTCCCCAAATCTGCAGCGGGAAGCCTGTTTCAAATTAATGCTGAGAGCGGAGTTTTAACATTGACTGGGAGTGTAGATTATGAAAAAAGGAGGCTTTATGAGTTAGATGTTCAGGTATCTGATCAAGGGGGATTATCTGACGCATGTAAAGTAATTGTACATGTGACAGATATAAATGATAACCCTCCCTCTATTAATGTCATGTCTAAATCAAACGCATTGTCCGAGAAGACAAATGTTGGGACTGTTGTAACAATGCTTAATATACAAGATCCAGACTCCAGCGATAACGGCAAAGTGACGTGTGGCTTGAGTCAAAATGTCCCTTTTACCATTAAATCATCAACAAATAATTTCTTCACCGTTATTACAGACAGTGATTTGGACAGAGAGAAAACTTCTGAATATAATATCACGTTAACCTGCTCTGATGAGGGAGTACCCTCCCTCTCCAGCAGTGTCACTCTCACCTTACAGATCTCTGATGTGAATGACAACGCACCTGTCTATGAGAGGAGCTCATACGAGGCTTGCATTGTAGAAAACAACACACCTGGTCTCTCAATATTCACAGTGAAAGCTACAGACGCTGATTGGAACCAGAATGCCCGTGTTTCTTACATTCTGGAGGACTCCTCTGTTAACGGAGTGCCAGTCTCCTCATATGTGTCCGTTAGTGCTGATAGTGGAGTCATCCATGCAGTGCGCTCTTTTGACTACGAGCAGATCAAAGATTTCCACTTTCGCGTCAAAGCGCAAGATGGAGGATCTCCTCCACTCAGCAGCAATGTGACTGTGAAAATACTGATCCAGGACCAGAACGATAACCCGCCTCAGGTTCTGTATCCAGTCCAGACTGGTAGCTCTGTGGTGGCTGAAATGGTTCCTCGTTCAGCAGATGTGGGTTATCTGGTCACTAAAGTGGTGGCTGTTGATGTGGACTCTGGACAGAATGCCTGGCTCTCCTATAAACTACAGAAACCCACAGACAGGGCGCTGTTTGAAGTGGGATTACAGAATGGAGAAATAAGAACTATCCGCCAAGTGACTGATAAAGATGCAGTCAAACAAAGACTGACTGTTATCGTGGAGGACAACGGACAGCCCTCTCGTTCAGCTACAGTCATTGTTAACGTGGCGGTGGCGGACAGCTTCCCTGAAGTCTTGTCGGAGTTCACCGACTTCACACATGACAAGGAGTACAATGACAACCTGACATTTTACTTGGTGTTGGCTCTGGCTGTAGTTTCCTTCCTCTTCATCACGTGTTTAGTTGTAATTATATCAGTGAAAATCTACAGATGGAGACAGTCTCGCATCCTGTACCACTCCAACCTCCCTGTGATTCCATATTATCCTCCACGTTACTCAGACACTATGGGAACAGGAACTCTTCCACACGTGTATAATTACGAGGTGTGCAGGACTACTGACTCCAGAAAGAGTGACTGTAAGTTCGGCATGGCTGGTAGTCAGAACGTGCTGATAATGGACCCCAGTTGTACAGGAACGATGGAGCGGATACAGAATGAGAAGAGCATCTTGGATGAACCAGATTCTCCTATGGAGGTTAGACTATTTTGGTATTCTTTCACTTTGCTTAAAAAGTCTAATGTGTATCATACAGGCTAAGTCTTAACTCTTCGTGTATATTATTTTTGAAGATTTTGAATTATTTGGGGACAGAGTTTTCTACCTTGTATCTTTCTGGTGACAGTTCACCTGCTTTTGGTACAAACAGTAACATCTACGTGACATTTGAAGGCCTACTTGATTTCTTTCAAAGCATAAGAAAATTAAATTTATTATTGTTTATATTTTAATTTATTTTACTTAATATTTTCTAAAAGAATATATATTATTGAAATACCTTATATATGCTTACAGCAAAAAGGTAATAATATTAACCAACCCAAATGCCGCATATCTTGCCTATATAAAGTTCAGCGTTCATATAGAAAGTGTGTGTTTTGTTTTGTGTTTTTTCCCTTACAATGCTGTGCTGTATATTTACATTGACGTTGTTTATATAATTTATGGAATCCTCTGTTTGATGTTAAACTCAATTTTCAGTCGTTGAAGTGGATTTCAAATCCACCAATCATCATTTCTTACCTGGATGCTCTGATTACAACACTATTTCTGTCTTTCTTTTCACCTATTTTTGTGACCTTGACACAAAACACCACAAATCTGCAGTCGTTTGGAGACTAAGATATTCCGTTATTTGCTGCGTTTAAAATAATTGCATCTGATTAAAAACAAAACAATAAATAAAAATAAATGAAGAAAGAAAGAAAAGAAAATAGCCATCTCAGAGCTGATATGTATTCCATGTCCTGTAGTTTTGTAGTTTGGTCTCTTAGGGCCGCTGTTGACCAGAGTGTCTGAGACTAAGAGCATGAATGTAGCCCCACCAGCCGTGTTACAGCTACATAATAGATTAGGTACACGTCAGACGACGATGAGACAGATACCATGAAGAAGTATGATTAAAACCGAGAGAAAAAAATTGTACTTTATAAGGCTTTCTCTGTTTGAACCGATAACAAAGCTGTGGATCTAAGAGTGGACCTGGATGTTCAGAGGTATCTTTTTGTGGAACGTACTGGAACCTTAGTAGGCATAAATCGGACAGAACAATGAATCGGCAAGTACTGTTGTTAATTTCCCTCATTTCTCTCAATTTGGTGTCCGGACAGATCAGCTATTCTATTCCAGAGGAAATGCTAAAAGGATCTTTAGTTGGAAATATCGCTCAGGATTTGGGTTTGGAAATTAAACGTTTTATATCAGGAAAGGCAAGAATTTATACGAGGAACAGCGAGGAGTACATCGAGCTTAACAGAGAAAGGGGTGTTCTCCTCGTAAAGGAAAGAATTGACAGAGAGGCGCTGTGTACAGAGACTGCGCTTTGTGCTTTGCATTTTCAGATCATTTTAGAAAATCCTATGGAATTTTACACTGTTACAGTGCAGATCACAGATATTAATGATAACCCACCAACCTTTGAAAAAACTGAAATGAAATTCAAAATCAGCGAGTCTGCAGTGATCGGAGCTAAATTTGTGCTACAAAGGGCTGTGGATCTGGATGTTGGCACAAATGATGTCCAAAACTATTTATTAAAACCAACGGACCATTTTACTCTTAAACTACACAGCAGCAACAATGGCAATAAGAACGTCGAGATGATATTACAGAAGCCTTTAGATAGAGAGAAACAAGAACAGATATCTCTCGTGTTAACAGCTGTAGATGGAGGAGAGCCGCAGATGACTGGAACAATGCTGATTGCCATCACAGTTTTGGATGCTAATGATAATGCTCCAGTTTTTACACAGCAAACATACAAAGCTACAGTAAGAGAAAATTCCTCTAAAGGAACAGTGGTTGCCACTGTTACAGCGTCAGATGCCGATCATGGCTCTAACAGTAGAATTACATATTCAATTACAAACACGCTAGACAATGTAAAGAATGTTTTCCAAGTAGATGAAGTCAATGGACAAATTTCATTAATTGACGACATTGACTTCGAGAAATCGAAGTTTTTTCAAATAAATTTACTTGCTAGTGATAACGGAGGGCTTACAGACTCATGCAAATTAACGGTCGATGTACAAGATGTAAATGACAACAAACCTGAAATAAACATAATGTCGAAGTCTAGTGTCATATCAGAGGACGCTAAGCTCAATACAGTCGTCACAATGATAAATGCGGAGGATATCGACTCGGGAGAAAATGGAAACGTCAAATGCTATATTAGTGAAAATGTACCATTTATTTTAAAATCATCAAGAAGTAGTTTTTATAGTCTCGTTACAGATAGCGAATTAGACAGAGAAATTGCATTTGAATATAATATCACAGTAACCTGCTCTGATGAGGGAGTACCCTCCCTCTCCAGCAGCGTCACTCTCACCTTACAGATCTCTGATGTGAATGACAACGCACCTGTCTTTGAGAGGAGCTCATATGAGGCCTACATAGTAGAAAACAACACACCTGGTCTCTCTATATTCACAGTGAAAGCTACAGACGCTGACTGGAACCAGAATGCCCGTGTTTCTTACATTCTGGAGGACTCCTCTGTTAACGGAGTGCCAGTCTCCTCATATGTGTCCGTTAGTGCTGATAGTGGAGTCATCCATGCAGTGCGCTCTTTTGACTACGAGCAGATCAAAGATTTCCAGTTCCGCGTCAAAGCGCAGGATGGAGGATCTCCTCCACTCAGCAGCAATGTGACTGTGAAAATACTGATCCAGGACCAGAACGATAACCCTCCTCAGGTTCTGTACCCAGTCCAGACTGGTGGCTCTGTGGTGGCTGAAATGGTTCCTCGTTCAGCAGATGTGGGTTATCTGGTCACTAAAGTGGTGGCTGTTGATGTGGACTCTGGACAGAATGCCTGGCTCTCCTATAAACTACAGAAATCCACAGACAGGGCGCTGTTTGAAGTAGGATTACAGAATGGAGAAATAAGAACTATCCGCCAAGTGACTGATAAAGATGCTGTCAAACAAAGACTGACTGTTATCGTGGAGGACAACGGACAGCCCTCTCGTTCAGCTACAGTCATTGTTAACGTGGCGGTGGCGGACAGCTTCCCTGAAGTGCTGTCGGAGTTCACTGACTTCACACACGACAAGGAGTACAATGACAACCTGACTTTTTACTTAGTGTTGGCTCTGGCTGTAGTTTCCTTCCTCTTCATCACGTGTTTAGTTGTTATTATATCAGTGAAAATCTACAGATGGAGACAGTCTCGCATCCTGTACCACTCCAACCTCCCTGTGATTCCATATTATCCTCCACGTTACTCAGACACTATGGGAACAGGAACTCTTCCACACGTGTACAATTACGAGGTGTGCAGGACTACTGACTCCAGAAAGAGTGACTGTAAGTTCGGCAGAGCTGGTAGTCAGAACGTGCTGATAATGGACCCCAGTTCTACAGGAACGATGCAGAGGATACAGAATGAGAAGAGCATCCTGGACGAACCAGACTCTCCTCTAGAGGTTAGAATATATTTTTCTTCTATTTATTACCACCTTTAATGCTTTTAGATATCAGTTAGGCTCAATTTTTTATTTTTAATTTACACAATCGCTTCTACCATCGTTGTGCTCTGATGGCGCCATCCACCAGAACGTAACATTTTTTGTTTGTTTATTTCTTCATATACTTTTTGTTTCTATATATATATATATATACTGTATATGATAGCATTTTATCTTCTCTCTTCACTTTATTCACTCCAGTACCACGGACAGCGCCGTGTTCAGTTTAACCTTATCTCCTCCCCAGGTCATTTTAAAAATTACGTTCATCCTTTTATATTTTAAGCAATTTCTTAATAATTCCAATTGTTTCTATGAACGTCTATTTCCCCTTCTCCTTCTGAAGTTCTGGTTTACTTTTTTATATCTTAAATTCAGCCTTTGCGTCTGCAGTTTCTTATTAATTCTGTCTTTTGTTGCAGTTCTTTACCTTTTTGAAACAGTAATATTAACAGCAATTGTTTGTTGAGATGCATTTCACGTGTTTCCCATTGAGCTCCCACAGAGTTGAATATGAGATAATGTTTTGCAGTTTTATAATTTGGACTCTTAGGGCCGCTGTTGACCAGTGTTCACTGCATAGTGCATATTTGAAGCAGCTCCTCCTTTGTAAGAGCGTCATAATACAGAAGAAACTCAACAGTCAATGATCGGTAAATGCTGGCAGAAGACGGATGGTTATTTTGAAGGCACTAATAACATTTTTACCCTCAACAAATTATCTTCCAAGGAATATTTTGGGTTATTTTTACAGATTTGACATTGAAAAATAAACTGCACCTTTTTTTCTTTCATTTTTTTGTGGAATGCGAAGAGGCTGCAAAGCCTCACAAAGAGAAAATCAAAAGGAACAATGAATCGGCAAGTACTGTTATGTATCTCTCTCTTTTTCATCGACTCAGTGTTTACGCAAGTCAGCTACTCTATTCCAGAAGAAACGCCAAAGGGTTCACTGGTAGGAAATGTAGCTCAGGATTTAGGTTTAGAGATTAAACGTTTGATATCAGGCAAAGCGAGGATCTACACTAGAAGCAGCGAGGAGAACGTCGAGCTAAACAGAGAAAGGGGTGTTCTCCTCGTAAAGGAGAGAATTGACAGAGAGGCGCTGTGTACGGAGACTGCGCTTTGTGCTTTACACTTTCAGATCATTTTAGAGAATCCTATGGAATTTTACACCGTTACAGTCCATATCACAGATGTTAATGACAATGCACCAACGTTCGATAAAGCTGAGATGACGTTCAGAATTAGCGAATCTACCATAACGGGGGCTAAATTTGTACTGGAAAGGGCTGAAGATCTTGACGCTGGAAATAACGGGGTCCAAAAATATGAGTTAAAACCAACACAAAATTTTGCCCTTAACCTGCAAAGTATTGCTGATGGCAATAAAAACGTCGAGATGATATTGCAGAAGCCTTTAGACAGAGAGAAACAAGAACAGATTACTCTCCTCTTAACAGCTGTAGATGGAGGAGAGCCGCAGATGACAGGAACAATGCTGATTGTTATCACAGTTTTAGATGCTAATGATAATGCTCCCGTTTTTACACAGCAAACATATGAAGCTACAGTAAGAGAAAATTCCCCTAAAGGAACAGTGGTTGCCACTGTTACAGCCTCAGATGCAGATCAAGGCTCTAATAGTAAAATAACATATTCAATAAGAAATACCTTAGGAAATGTGAGGAAAATGTTTGAAGTGGATCAAGAAAATGGTGATGTTATTCTAATTGGAAACATCGATTATGAAAAGTCAAAGCGTTTCCAAGTGAATTTGGGTGCTAGTGACGACGGGGGACTCACTGACTCTTGTAAATTAATTGTTGAAGTGCAAGATGTCAATGACAACACACCAGAAATTAACATAATGTCAAAATCCACTGTCATATCAGAGGATGCAGGAATCAATACTGTTGTCACGATGATAAATACCGAAGACGCAGATTCAGGAGAAAACGGAAACGTCAAATGCTTTATTAGTGAAAATATACCATTCGTCTTAAAATCATCAACAAACAATTTCTTTAGCCTCGTGACAGACAGTGATTTAGATAGAGAGAGGGTATCTAAATATAACATCACAGTAACATGTTCTGATGAGGGAGTACCCTCCCTCTCCAGCAGCGTCACTCTCACGTTACAGATCTCTGATGTGAACGACAACGCGCCTGTTTTTGAGAGGAGCTCATATGAGGCCTACATTGTAGAAAACAACACACCTGGTCTCTCTATATTCACAGTGAAAGCTACAGACGCTGATTGGAACCAGAATGCCCGTGTTTCTTACATACTGGAGGACTCCTCTGTTAACGGAGTGCCAGTCTCCTCATATGTGTCCGTTAGTGCTGATAGTGGAGTCATCCATGCAGTGCGCTCTTTTGACTACGAGCAGATCAAAGATTTCCGGTTCCGCGTCAAAGCGCAGGATGGAGGATCTCCTCCACTCAACAGCAATGTGACTGTGAAAATACTGATCCAGGACCAGAACGATAACCCTCCTCAGGTTCTGTACCCGGTCCAGACTGGTGGCTCTTTTGTAGCTGAAATGGTTCCTCGTTCAGCAGATGTGGGTTATCTGGTCACTAAAGTGGTGGCTGTTGATGTGGACTCTGGACAGAATGCCTGGCTCTCCTATAAACTCCAGAAATCCACAGACAGGGCGCTGTTTGAAGTGGGATTACAGAATGGAGAAATAAGAACTATCCGCCAAGTGACTGATAAAGATGCTGTCAAACAAAGACTGACTGTTATCGTGGAGGACAACGGACAGCCCTCTCGTTCAGCTACAGTCATTGTTAACGTGGCGGTGGCGGACAGCTTCCCTGAAGTGCTGTCGGAGTTCACAGACTTCACACACGACAAGGAGTACAATGACAACCTGACTTTTTACTTAGTGTTGGCTCTGGTTGTAGTTTCCTTCCTCTTCATCACGTGTTTGGTGGTTATTATATCAGTGAAAATCTACAGATGGAGACAGTCTCGCATCCTGTACCACTCCAACCTCCCTGTGATTCCATATTATCCTCCACGTTACTCAGACACTATGGGGACAGGAACTCTTCCACACGTGTACAATTACGAGGTGTGCAGGACTACTGACTCCAGAAAGAGCGACTGTAAGTTCGGCAGAGCTGGTAGTCAGAACGTGCTGATAATGGACCCCAGTTGTACAGGAACGATGCAGAGGATACAGAATGAGAAGAGCATCCTGGACGAACCAGACTCTCCTCTAGAGGTTAGAATATATTTTTCTTATATTTATTTCCTCTTTAAATGCTTTTAGATATCAGGCTCAATTTTTTTTCATTGAACTCACACAATCGCTTCTACCATCGTTGTGCTCTGATGGCGCCATCCACCAGAACGTAACCTTTTTTTTTTGTTTATTTTTTATATACTGTGTGTTTTTTTTTATATACTGTATATGATAGCATTTTATCTTCTCTCTTCACTTTATTCACTCCAGTACCACGGACAGCGCCGTGTTCAGTTTAACCTTATCTCCTCCCCAGGTCATTTTAAAAATTACGTTCATCTTTTTATATTTTAAGCAATTTCTTAATAATTCCAATTGTTTCTTTGAACGTCTATTTCCCCTTCTCCTTCTGAAGTTCTGGTATACTTTTTTACATCTTAAATTCAGCCTTTGCGTCTGCAGTTTCTTACTAATTCTGTCTTTTGTTGCAGTTCGTTTCCTTTTTGAAACAGTAATATTAACAGCAATTGTTTGTTGAGATGCATTTCACGTGTTTCCCATTGAGCTCCCAAAGAGTTGAATATGAGATAATGTTTTGCAGTTTTATAATTTGGACTCTTAGGGCCGCTGTTGACCAGTGTTCACTGCATAGTGCATGTTTGAAGCAGCTCCTCCTTTGTAAGAGCGTCATAATACAGAAGAAACTCAACAGTCAATGATCGGTAAATGCTGGCAGAAGACGGATGGTTATTTTGAAGGCACTAATAACGTTTCACCCTCAACAAATTATCTTCCAAGGAATATTTTGGGTATTTTTTCAGATTTGACATTGAAAAATAAACTGTACCTTTTTTTCTTTCATTTTTTTGTGGAATGCGAAGAGGCTGCAAAGCCGCACAAAGAGAAAATCAAAAGGAACAATGAATCGGCAAGTACTGTTATGTATCTCTCTCTTTTTCATCGACTCAGTGTTTACGCAAGTCAGCTACTCTATTCCAGAAGAAACGCCAAAGGGTTCACTGGTAGGAAATGTAGCTCAGGATTTAGGTTTAGAGATTAAACGTTTGATATCAGGCAAAGCGAGGATCTACACTAGAAGCAGCGAGGAGAACGTCGAGCTAAACAGAGAAAGGGGTGTTCTCCTCGTAAAGGAGAGAATTGACAGAGAGGCGCTGTGTACGGAGACTGCGCTTTGTGCTTTACACTTTCAGATCATTTTAGAGAATCCTATGGAATTTTACACCGTTACAGTCCATATCACAGATGTTAATGACAATGCACCAACGTTCGATAAAGCTGAGATGACGTTCAGAATTAGCGAATCTGCAATAACGGGGGCTAAATTTGTACTGGAAAGGGCTGAAGATCTTGACGCTGGAAATAACGGGGTCCAAAAATATGAGTTAAAACCAACACAAAATTTTGCACTTAACCTACAAAGTATTGCTGATGGCAATAAAAACGTCGAGATGATATTGCAGAAGCCTTTAGACAGAGAGAAACAAGAACAGATTACTCTCCTCTTAACAGCTGTAGATGGAGGAGAGCCGCAGATGACAGGAACAATGCTGATTGTTATCACAGTTTTAGATGTTAATGATAATGCTCCCGTTTTTACACAGCAAACATATGAAGCTACAGTAAGAGAAAATTCCCCTAAAGGAACAGTGGTTGCCACTGTTACAGCCTCAGATGCAGATCAAGGCTCTAATAGTAAAATAACATATTCAATAAGAAATACCTTAGGAAATGTGAGGAAAATGTTTGAAGTGGATCAAGAAAATGGTGATGTTATTCTAATTGGAAACATCGATTATGAAAAGTCAAAGCGTTTCCAAGTGAATTTGGGTGCTAGTGACGACGGGGGACTCACTGACTCTTGTAAATTAATTGTTGAAGTGCAAGATGTCAATGACAACACACCAGAAATTAACATAATGTCAAAATCCACGGTCATATCAGAGGATGCAGGAATCAATACTGTTGTCACGATGATAAATACCGAAGACGCAGATTCAGGAGAAAACGGAAACGTCAAATGCTTTATTAGTGAAAATATACCATTCGTCTTAAAATCATCAACAAACAATTTCTTTAGCCTCGTGACAGACAGTGATTTAGATAGAGAGAGGGTATCTAAATATAACATCACAGTAACATGTTCTGATGAGGGAGTACCCTCCCTCTCCAGCAGCGTCACTCTCACGTTACAGATCTCTGATGTGAACGACAACGCGCCTGTTTTTGAGAGGAGCTCATATGAGGCCTACATTGTAGAAAACAACACACCTGGTCTCTCTATATTCACAGTGAAAGCTACAGACGCTGATTGGAACCAGAATGCCCGTGTTTCTTACATACTGGAGGACTCCTCTGTTAACGGAGTGCCAGTCTCCTCATATGTATCCGTTAGTGCTGATAGTGGAGTCATCCATGCAGTGCGCTCTTTTGACTACGAGCAGATCAAAGATTTCCTGTTCCGCGTCAAAGCGCAGGATGGAGGATCTCCTCCACTCAGCAGCAACGTGACTGTGGAAATACTGATCCAGGACCAGAACGATAACCCTCCTCAGGTTCTGTACCCAGTCCAGACTGGTGGCTCTGTGGTGGCTGAAATGGTTCCTCGTTCAGCAGATGTGGGTTATCTGGTCACAAAAGTGGTGGCTGTTGATGTGGACTCTGGACAGAATGCCTGGCTCTCCTATAAACTACAGAAATCCACAGACAGGGCGCTGTTTGAAGTGGGCTTACAGAATGGAGAAATAAGAACTATCCGCCAAGTGACTGATAAAGATGCTGTCAAACAAAGACTGACTGTTATCGTGGAGGACAACGGACAGCCCTCTCGTTCAGCTACAGTCATTGTTAACGTGGCGGTGGCGGACAGCTTCCCTGAAGTGCTGTCGGAGTTTGTTGACTTTACACACGACAAGGAGTACAATGACAACATGACTTTTTACTTAGTGTTGGCTCTGGTTGTAGTTTCCTTCCTCTTCATCACGTGTTTGGTGGCTATTATATCAGTGAAAATCTACAGATGGAGACAGTCTCGCATCCTGTACCACTCCAACCTCCCTGTGATTCCATATTATCCTCCACGTTACTCAGACACTATGGGAACAGGAACTCTTCCACACGTGTACAATTACGAGGTGTGCAGGACTACTGACTCCAGAAAGAGTGACTGTAAGTTCGGCAGAGCTGGTAGTCAGAACGTGCTGATAATGGACCCCGGTTCTACAGGAACTATGCAGAGGATTCAAAGTGAGAAGAGCATCCTGGACGAACCAGATTCTCCCCTAGAGGTCAGCTTCACGTTTTTATCTTTATTCTGGTCAATCAGCAAGAATGTTATTTTAACTTGCTCCGATTTTTCTTATTAAAATATCTAGTTTTGTTTCGTTGGAAGTCTTTATTCAAAACAGTCCAATTGGTTTTATTTTTTTGCGTCAATTGTTAAACACACATGTTTTTATACTTTATTTAATTCATAACCGGTTGAACCCAGTTCTTGTTCCTTTTGTGTATTTACGGAATTTCAAAACTTTCATCATATACTAAAAGCCTGGACAAGTTGAGTTTACTTGCTGAGGAAACCGTTTGCCTTAAACATTAAGCAGTGTGAAATTAAATCTTGACTGAATTTTACTTACACATGGGCTGTGTCTGAATGTGCACCCTAGTCGCTAACTCCTCATACACTCCATAGGGCTGCAGTATATAGCACACTACATAGTCATCTCATTCTCTTGGAAATTCGGACGAAGCTACCTATTTTTTCCTCACCGCAAACCACATGACTACCAGCCGTCACCACGGCAACCACAACACGCCTCAAGATGTCGTTCCAAATCCAATCCAAAGTTGTGTGTAAATATTTTTGTTTTTATACCTTATTTAGTAATTTATCCTTTATTGCATATCTATTCCATTAGACATGTTTTGTTTTTCTTGCCTCCGTGCGCCATGTTGAGTTTCTGACTGCAATTCACTGTGGTCTATATTCACCCGTCTAGGGACCATCTATGCTCACTACTTTTTACAATGCATTGTGGGTAATTTTGAATGCCCTACCTTTTTTTCTCTCTGGACATTCGGACACCCCTACCAAATGTCGTGGCCTATTGTATTGCATTTTGTTATTTTTCTGTGTGTGTGTGTGTGTGTGTTTGAGTGTGTGTGTCTGTATGTAAGACTCTTGCCACAGTCTTTTTTTAAGATATAAATATTATCAGAACCCTGGACAGCGAATTCTTTACGATTTTTCTTTCTTTTTTGTCGTCTTATAATCATGTAATTAGTTTACTTTATATCTTTTATACATTTGATAATCTGAACTGCAGACTTCTGTCTAATGGAAAATTATAAAAACCATAAACATTTGATAATCTGAACTGCAGACATCGGTCTAATGGAAAATTATAAAAACCATAAACAAACATAAATTTAAACATGATTTTAAATAGAATCCTTTACAGTTTTTAAATGGCAAGTAATGACTAATTAGATTTATTTTTTACCAAATGTTTGATCTTGGGACTTCTTTACACTAAGCCATTTTAGCAGAATAAATCTTGGCTTTCTTATCATCCTCCTGCATTTTACGGTATGAACTCAAAGGGCCGCTGTTGACCAGAGTGTTGATGACAGGGTGTAGGACTCTGCCTCGAATGTAACGTCGACATAATGAACACAGAGGACAGACAGAAACAACTGAGGTTTTGGATTTATAGAAGAACTTGGAATAGAACGGATAGACTTTAAGATTTCGTTTTTTTGCTTGGGGGGGTATATGCTGCTGTGTGACTGATCACTAACCCTGGAAAGTATTTCCCTTTATTGGATATTTTGGTGGATTATGAATCCTTGCTGAGAAAATACACGGGTAGAACAATGAAGGAACAAGCGCTGTTGTGGTTTGCCTTCGCTCTTGTCGGCTCAGTAACCGGACAAATCAGCTACACGATTGCGGAGGAAATGCAGAGAGGTTCTTTGGTCGGTAAGATCGCTCAGGATTTAGGTTTAGAAACGAAACGTTTCATCTCTGGTAAAGCTCGAATTTATACCCGAGACAGCGGAGAGTTCATCGAGCTGAACAGAGAAAGAGGAGTCCTCCTTGTTAGAGAGAGAATAGATAGAGAGGCGCTCTGCAAACAGACGATGCCCTGCGCCTTACATTTTCAGATTATACTGGAGAATCCGATGGAATTTTACACGGTTACTGTCCAGATCACAGACATCAACGATAATGCACCAACCTTCGAGAGAGAAAGAATTGAATTCAAAATTAGCGAATCTGCTGTGATTGGAGCAAAATTTGTGCTGGAAAGGGCTGTGGATTTGGATGTTGGAACAAATGATCTTCAAAGGTACGAATTAAAACCTACAGATAATTTTGCTCTGAAGGTACACAGTAACACGGGTGGAAATAAAAATGTTGAAATGGTGTTACAGAAGCCTTTAGACAGAGAGAAACAAGACCAGATATCTCTCGTGTTAACAGCTGTAGATGGAGGAGAGCCGCAGATGACAGGAACAATGCTGATTGCCATCACAGTTTTAGATGCTAATGATAATGCTCCAGTTTTTACACAGCAAACATACAAAGCTACAGTTATAGAAAATTCATCTAAAGGGACAGTTGTTGCCACTGTTACAGCGTCAGATGCTGATCAAGGCTCTTATGGTAAAATTACATATTCGATCACAAACACGTTGGACGATGTCAGGAAAGTATTTGAGATTAATAAAGAAACGGGTGAGGTTACTTTGATAGGAAACGTTGATTTTGAGGAATCGCGTGATTTTCAAATAAATTTGCGTGCCATTGACGATGGAGGACTCACAGACTCATGTAAGTTAGTTGTTGATGTTCAAGATGTAAATGATAACATGCCTGAAATTAATATAATGTCAAAGTCAAACATTATATCAGAGGATGCCAATCTAAATACAGTCGTGACAATGATAAACGTTGAGGACAAGGACACGGGAAGTAACGGTAAATTGCAATGTTTTTTGGATGAAACTATACCATTTACATTGAAACCATCCACAAGCAGTTTTTATAGCCTGGTGACAGACAGTTATTTAGACAGGGAGAAATCATTTGAATATAATATCACAGTGACTTGTGCCGATGAGGGAGTACCCTCCCTCTCCAGCAGCGTCACTCTCACCTTACAGATCTCTGATGTGAATGACAACGCACCTGTCTTTGAGAGGAGCTCATATGAGGCCTACATTGTAGAAAACAACACACCTGGTCTCTCTATATTCACAGTGAAAGCTACAGACGCTGACTGGAATCAGAATTCCCGTGTTTCTTACATACTGGAGGACTCCTCTGTTAACGGAGTGCCAGTCTCCTCATATGTGTCCGTTAGTGTTGATAGTGGAGTCATCCATGCAGTGCGCTCTTTTGACTACGAGCAGATCAAAGATTTCCAGTTCCGCGTCAAAGCGCAGGATGGAGGATCTCCTCCACTCAGCAGCAATGTGACTGTGAAAATACTGATCCAGGACCAGAACGATAACCCTCCTCAGGTTCTGTATCCAGTCCAGACTGGTGGCTCTGTGGTGGCTGAAATGGTTCCTCGTTCAGCAGATGTGGGTTATCTGGTCACTAAAGTGGTGGCTGTTGATGTGGACTCTGGACAGAATGCCTGGCTCTCCTATAAACTACAGAAATCCACAGACAGGGCGCTGTTTGAAGTGGGATTACAGAATGGAGAAATAAGAACTATCCGCCAAGTGACTGATAAAGATGCTGTCAAACAAAGACTGACTGTTATCGTGGAGGACAACGGACAGCCCTCTCGTTCAGCTACAGTCATTGTTAACGTGGCGGTGGCGGACAGCTTTCCTGAAGTGCTGTCGGAGTTCACCGACTTCACACACGACAAGGAGTACAATGATAACCTGACTTTTTACTTAGTGTTGGCTCTGGCTGTAGTTTCCTTCCTCTTCATCACGTGTTTAGTTGTTATTATATCAGTGAAAATCTACAGATGGAGACAGTCTCGCATCCTGTACCACTCCAACCTCCCTGTGATTCCATATTATCCTCCACGTTACTCAGACACTATGGGAACAGGAACTCTTCCACACGTTTACAATTACGAGGTGTGCAGGACTACTGACTCCAGAAAGAGTGACTGTAAGTTCGGCAGAGCTGGTAGTCAGAACGTGCTGATAATGGACCACAGTTCTACAGGAACGATGCAGAGGATACAGAGTGAAAAGAGCATCCTGGACGAACCAGATTCTCCTCTAGAGGTCAGCATCACGTTTTTATCTTTATTCTGGTCAATCAGCAAGAATGTTATTTTAACGTGCTCCGATTTTTCTGATTAAAATATCTAGTTTGTTTCGTTGGAAGTCTTTATTCAAAACAGTCCAATTGGTTTTATTTTTTTGCGTCAATTGTTAAACACGCATGTTTTTATACTTTATTTAATTCATAACCGGTTGAACCCAGTTCTTGTTCCTTTTGTGTATTTACGGAATTTCAAAACTTTCATCATATACTAAAAGCCTGGACAAGTTGAGTTTACTTGCTGAGGAATCCGTTTGCCTTGAACATTAAGTAGTGTGAAATTAAATCTTGACTGCATTTTACTTACACATGGGCTGTGTCTGAATGTGCACCCTAGTCGCTAACCCCTCATACACTACATAGGGCTGCAGTATATAGCACACTACATAGTCATCTCATTCTCTTGGAAATTCGGACGAAGCTACCTATTTTTTCCTCACCGCAAACCACATGACTACCAGCCGTCACCACGGCAACCACAACACGCCTCAAGATGTCGTTCCAAATCCAATCCAAAGTTGTGTGTAAATATTTTTGTTTTTATACCTTATTTAGTAATTTATCCTTTATTGCATATCTATTCCATTAGACATGTTTTGTTTTTCTTCCCTCCTTGCGCCATGTTGAGTTTCTGACTGCAATGCACTGTGGTCTATATTCACCCGTCTAGGGACCATCTATGCTCACTACTTTTTACAATGCATTGTGGGTAATTTTGAATGCCCTACCTTTTTTTCTCTCTGGACATTCGGACACCCCTACCAAATGTCGTGGCCTATTGTATTGCATTTTGTTATTTTTCTGTGTGTGTGTGTGTGTGTGTTTGAGTGTGTGTGTCTGTATGTAAGACTCTTGCCACAGTCTTTTTTTAAGATATAAATATTATCAGAACCCTGGACAGCGAATTCTTTACGATTTTTCTTTCTTTTTTGTCGTCTTATAATCATGTAATTAGTTTACTTTATATCTTTTATACATTTGATAATCTGAACTGCAGACTTCTGTCTAATGGAAAATTATAAAAACCATAAACATTTGATAATCTGAACTGCAGACATCGGTCTAATGGAAAATTATAAAAACCATAAACAAACATAAATTTAAACATGATTTTAAATAGAATCCTTTACAGCTTTCAAATGGCAAGTAATGACAAATTAGATTTATTTTTACCAAATGTTTGATCTTGGGACTTCTTTACACTAAGCTATTTTAGCAGAATAAATCTTGGTTTTCTTATCATCCCCCTGCATTTTACGGTATGAACTCAAAGGGCCGCTGTTGACCAGAGTGTTGATGACAGGGTGTAGGACTCTGCCTCGAATGTAACGTCGACATAATGAACACAGAGGACAGACAGAAACAACTGAGGTTTTGGATTTATAGAAGAACTTGAAATTGAACGGACAGACTTTAAGATTTCGTTTTTTTTACTTGGGGGGTATATGCTGCTGTGTGACTGATCACTAACCCTGGAAAGTATTTCCCTTTATTGGATATTTTGGTGGATTATGAATCCTTGCTGAGAAAATACACGGGTAGAACAATGAAGGAACAAGCGCTGTTGTGGTTTGCCTTCGCTCTTGTCGGCTCAGTAACCGGACAAATCAGCTACACGATTGCGGAGGAAATGCAGAGAGGTTCTTTGGTCGGTAAGATCGCTCAGGATTTAGGTTTAGAAACGAAACGTTTCATCTCTGGTAAAGCTCGAATTTATACTCGAGACAGCGGAGAGTTCATCGAGCTGAACAGAGAAAGAGGAGTCCTCCTTGTTAGAGAGAGAATAGATAGAGAGGCGCTCTGCAAACAGACGATGCCCTGCGCCTTACATTTTCAGATTATACTGGAGAATCCGATGGAATTTTACACGGTTACTGTCCAGATCACAGACATCAACGATAATGCACCAACCTTCGAGAGAGAAAGAATTGAATTCAAAATTAGCGAATCTGCTGTGATTGGAGCAAAATTTGTGCTGGAAAGGGCTGTGGATTTGGATGTTGGAACAAATGATCTTCAAAGGTACGAATTAAAACCTACAGATAATTTTGCTCTGAAGGTACACAGTAACACGGGTGGAAATAAAAATGTTGAAATGGTGTTACAGAAGCCTTTAGACAGAGAGAAACAAGACCAGATATCTCTCGTGTTAACAGCTGTAGATGGAGGAGAGCCGCAGATGACAGGAACAATGCTGATTGCCATCACAGTTTTAGATGCTAATGATAATGCTCCAGTTTTTACACAGCAAACATACAAAGCTACAGTTATAGAAAATTCATCTAAAGGGACAGTTGTTGCCACTGTTACAGCGTCAGATGCTGATCAAGGCTCTTATGGTAAAATTACATATTCGATCACAAACACGTTGGACGATGTCAGGAAAGTATTTGAGATTAATAAAGAAACGGGTGAGGTTACTTTGATAGGAAACGTTGATTTTGAGGAATCGCGTGATTTTCAAATAAATTTGCGTGCCATTGACGATGGAGGACTCACAGACTCATGTAAGTTAGTTGTTGATGTTCAAGATGTAAATGATAACATGCCTGAAATTAATATAATGTCAAAGTCAAACATTATATCAGAGGATGCCAATCTAAATACAGTCGTGACAATGATAAACGTTGAGGACAAGGACACGGGAAGTAACGGTAAATTGCAATGTTTTTTGGATGAAACTATACCATTTACATTGAAACCATCCACAAGCAGTTTTTATAGCCTGGTGACAGACAGTTATTTAGACAGGGAGAAATCATTTGAATATAATATCACAGTGACTTGTGCCGATGAGGGAGTACCCTCCCTCTCCAGCAGCGTCACTCTCACCTTACAGATCTCTGATGTGAATGACAACGCACCTGTCTTTGAGAGGAGCTCATATGAGGCCTACATTGTAGAAAACAACACACCTGGTCTCTCTATATTCACAGTGAAAGCTACAGACGCTGACTGGAATCAGAATTCCCGTGTTTCTTACATACTGGAGGACTCCTCTGTTAACGGAGTGCCAGTCTCCTCATATGTGTCCGTTAGTGTTGATAGTGGAGTCATCCATGCAGTGCGCTCTTTTGACTACGAGCAGATCAAAGATTTCCAGTTCCGCGTCAAAGCGCAGGATGGAGGATCTCCTCCACTCAGCAGCAATGTGACTGTGAAAATACTGATCCAGGACCAGAACGATAACCCTCCTCAGGTTCTGTATCCAGTCCAGACTGGTGGCTCTGTGGTGGCTGAAATGGTTCCTCGTTCAGCAGATGTGGGTTATCTGGTCACTAAAGTGGTGGCTGTTGATGTGGACTCTGGACAGAATGCCTGGCTCTCCTATAAACTACAGAAATCCACAGACAGGGCGCTGTTTGAAGTGGGATTACAGAATGGAGAAATAAGAACTATCCGCCAAGTGACTGATAAAGATGCTGTCAAACAAAGACTGACTGTTATCGTGGAGGACAACGGACAGCCCTCTCGTTCAGCTACAGTCATTGTTAACGTGGCGGTGGCGGACAGCTTTCCTGAAGTGCTGTCGGAGTTCACCGACTTCACACACGACAAGGAGTACAATGATAACCTGACTTTTTACTTAGTGTTGGCTCTGGCTGTAGTTTCCTTCCTCTTCATCACGTGTTTAGTTGTTATTATATCAGTGAAAATCTACAGATGGAGACAGTCTCGCATCCTGTACCACTCCAACCTCCCTGTGATTCCATATTATCCTCCACGTTACTCAGACACTATGGGAACAGGAAGCTCTTCCACACGTTTACAATTACGAGGTGTGCAGGACTACTGACTCCAGAAAGAGTGACTGTAAGTTCGGCAGAGCTGGTAGTCAGAACGTGCTGATAATGGACCACAGTTCTACAGGAACGATGCAGAGGATACAGAGTGAAAAGAGCATCCTGGACGAACCAGATTCTCCTCTAGAGGTCAGCATTCACGTTTTTATCTTTATTCTGGTCAATCAGCAAGAATGTTATTTTAACGTGCTCCGATTTTTCTGATTAAAATATCTAGTTTGTTTCGTTGGAAGTCTTTATTCAAAACAGTCCAATTGGTTTTATTTTTTTGCGTCAATTGTTAAACACGCATGTTTTTATACTTTATTTAATTCATAACCGGTTGAACCCAGTTCTTGTTCCTTTTGTGTATTTACGGAATTTCAAAACTTTCATCATATACTAAAAGCCTGGACAAGTTGAGTTTACTTGCTGAGGAATCCGTTTGCCTTGAACATTAAGTAGTGTGAAATTAAATCTTGACTGCATTTTACTTACACATGGGCTGTGTCTGAATGTGCACCCTAGTCGCTAACCCCTCATACACTACATAGGGCTGCAGTATATAGCACACTACATAGTCATCTCATTCTCTTGGAAATTCGGACGAAGCTACCTATTTTTTCCTCACCGCAAACCACATGACTACCAGCCGTCACCACGGCAACCACAACACGCCTCAAGATGTCGTTCCAAATCCAATCCAAAGTTGTGTGTAAATATTTTTGTTTTTATACCTTATTTAGTAATTTATCCTTTATTGCATATCTATTCCATTAGACATGTTTTGTTTTTCTTGCCTCCTTGCGCCATGTTGAGTTTCTGACTGCAATGCACTGTGGTCTATATTCACCCGTCTAGGGACCATCTATGCTCACTACTTTTTACAATGCATTGTGGGTAATTTTGAATGCCCTACCTTTTTTTCTCTCTGGACATTCGGACACCCCTACCAAATGTCGTGGCCTATTGTATTGCATTTTGTTATTTTTCTGTGTGTGTGTGTGTGTGTGTGTTTGAGTGTGTGTGTCTGTATGTAAGACTCTTGCCACAGTCTTTTTTTAAGATATAAATATTATCAGAACCCTGGACAGCGAATTCTTTACGATTTTTCTTTCTTTTTTGTCGTCTTATAATCATGTAATTAGTTTACTTTATATCTTTTATACATTTGATAATCTGAACTGCAGACTTCTGTCTAATGGAAAATTATAAAAACCATAAACATTTGATAATCTGAACTGCAGACATCGGTCTAATGGAAAATTATAAAAACCATAAACAAACATAAATTTAAACATGATTTTAAATAGAATCCTTTACAGCTTTCAAATGGCAAGTAATGACAAATTAGATTTATTTTTACCAAATGTTTGATCTTGGGACTTCTTTACACTAAGCTATTTTAGCAGAATAAATCTTGGTTTTCTTATCATCCCCCTGCATTTTACGGTATGAACTCAAAGGGCCGCTGTTGACCAGAGTGTTGATGACAGGGTGTAGGACTCTGCCTCGAATGTAACGTCGACATAATGAACACAGAGGACAGACAGAAACAACTGAGGTTTTGGATTTATAGAAGAACTTGAAATTGAACGGACAGACTTTAAGATTTCGTTTTTTTTACTTGGGGGGTATATGCTGCTGTGTGACTGATCACTAACCCTGGAAAGTATTTCCCTTTATTGGATATTTTGGTGGATTATGAATCCTTGCTGAGAAAATACACGGGTAGAACAATGAAGGAACAAGCGCTGTTGTGGTTTGCCTTCGCTCTTGTCGGCTCAGTAACCGGACAAATCAGCTACACGATTGCGGAGGAAATGCAGAGAGGTTCTTTGGTCGGTAAGATCGCTCAGGATTTAGGTTTAGAAACGAAACGTTTCATCTCTGGTAAAGCTCGAATTTATACTCGAGACAGCGGAGAGTTCATCGAGCTGAACAGAGAAAGAGGAGTCCTCCTTGTTAGAGAGAGAATAGATAGAGAGGCGCTCTGCAAACAGACGATGCCCTGCGCCTTACATTTTCAGATTATACTGGAGAATCCGATGGAATTTTACACGGTTACTGTCCAGATCACAGACATCAACGATAATGCACCAACCTTCGAGAGAGAAAGAATTGAATTCAAAATTAGCGAATCTGCTGTGATTGGAGCAAAATTTGTGCTGGAAAGGGCTGTGGATTTGGATGTTGGAACAAATGATCTTCAAAGGTACGAATTAAAACCTACAGATAATTTTGCTCTGAAGGTACACAGTAACACGGATGGAAATAAAAATGTTGAAATGGTGTTACAGAAGCCTTTAGACAGAGAGAAACAAGACCAGATATCTCTCGTGTTAACAGCTGTAGATGGAGGAGAGCCGCAGATGACAGGAACAATGCTGATTGCCATCACAGTTTTAGATGCTAATGATAATGCTCCAGTTTTTACACAGCAAACATACAAAGCTACAGTTATAGAAAATTCATCTAAAGGGACAGTTGTTGCCACTGTTACAGCCTCAGATGCTGATCAAGGCTCTAATGGTAAAATTACATATTCAATCACAAACACGTTGGACGATGTCAGGAAAGTATTTGAGATTAATAAAGAAACGGGTGAGGTTACTTTGATAGGAAACGTTGATTTTGAGGAATCGCGTGATTTTCAAATAAATTTGCGTGCCATTGACGATGGAGGACTCACAGACTCATGTAAGTTAGTTGTTGATGTTCAAGATGTAAATGATAACATGCCTGAAATTAATATAATGTCAAAGTCAAACATTATATCAGAGGATGCCAATCTAAATACAGTCGTGACAATGATAAACGTTGAGGACAAGGACACAGGAAGTAACGGTAAATTGCAATGTTTTTTGGATGGGACTATACCATTTACATTGAAACCATCCACAAGCAGTTTTTATAGCCTGGTGACAGACAGTTATTTAGACAGGGAGAAATCATTTGAATATAATATCACAGTAACCTGCTCTGATGAGGGAGTACCCTCCCTCTCCAGCAGCGTCACTCTCACCTTACAGATCTCTGATGTGAATGACAACGCCCCTATCTTTGAGAGGAGCTCATATGAGGCCTACATTGTAGAAAACAACACACCTGGTCTCTCTATATTCACAGTGAAAGCTACAGACATTGACTGGAATCAGAATGCCCGTGTTTCTTACATACTGGAGGACTCCTCTGTTAACGGAGTGCCAGTCTCCTCATATGTGTCCGTTAGTGCTGATAGTGGAGTCATCCATGCAGTGCGCTCTTTTGACTACGAGCAGATCAAAGATTTCCACTTCCGAGTCAAAGCGCAAGATGGAGGATCTCCTCCACTCAGCAGCAATGTGACTGTGAAAATATTGATCCAGGACCAGAACGATAACCCTCCTCAGGTTCTGTATCCTGTCCAGACTGGTGGTTCTGTGGTGGCTGAAATGGTTCCTCGTTCAGCAGATGTGGGTTATCTGGTCACTAAAGTGGTGGCTGTTGATGTGGACTCTGGACAGAATGCCTGGCTCTCCTATAAACTCCAGAAATCCACAGACAGGGCGCTGTTTGAAGTGGGATTACAGAATGGAGAAATAAGAACTATCCGCCAAGTGACTGATAAAGATGCTGTCAAACAAAGACTGACTGTTATCGTGGAGGACAACGGACAGCCCTCTCGTTCAGCTACAGTCATTGTTAACGTGGCGGTGGCGGACAGCTTCCCTGAAGTGCTGTCGGAGTTCTCTGACTTCACACACGACAAGGAATACAATGACAATCTGACATTTTACTTAGTGTTGGCTCTGGCTGTAGTTTCCTTCCTCTTCATCACGTGTTTAGTTGTTATTATATCAGTGAAAATCTACAGATGGAGACAGTCTCGCATCCTGTACCACTCCAACCTCCCTGTGATTCCATATTATCCGCCCCGTTACTCAGACACTATGGGAACAGGAACTCTTCCACACGTGTACAATTACGAGGTGTGCAGGACTACTGACTCCAGACAGAGTGACTGTAAGTTCGGCAGAGCTGGTAGTCAGAACGTGCTGATAATGGACCCCAGTTCTACAGGAACTATGCAGCGGATACAGAATGAGAAGAGCATCCTGGATGAACCAGATTCTCCTCTAGAGGTCAGACTGCACTTAATATCTGTGTGCGTATTTGTTTATGCCTGTGTTTCCATAAAGTGTACATTTTTTGAATAGATATCACTGCACCCAATGAAAGGTCCGTGTTCATCAACACTCAATCATTACGAACTTCACATTAGGTTATTATTAGTTTTTAATTGGAAAAATTTAGATGGAAACACACTAACATCCACCCCATCCCCCACCGAAATGCATACACACACACACACACACACACACACACACACACACACACACACACACACACACACACACACACACACACACACACACACAGACACACACACACACACACACACACTCACTTATATATATATATATATATTTATATATATACACAAGCATCTTTGATTGTTCTACTACTTTTTTCCATAATATTTGCCCAGGAATCCATGTTATTGTACTTTGCTTTTAACTGGAGAGTTTTTACTATAATTCATTTATTTATTGTAGAGTTTATTCTTTTTTGTTTTATCTTGTGGAGTCACTAGGCCTTGGGTAGGAAATCTCATTCTCTAAAAAAGAATAAATATCTTTGAACCTATCTTTCAGACAAGTTACTGCAGTTTCTAATCGTTTGCTGGATATTTCAGTACATTGGACAGCGATATTTTGAGGAGCCTCTTTTTTCTTTGCTTTTTCAACTTGAGATAACGAAATCGGTTTGTCCGTTTCATTTGCATGTATTTCCTTTTAAAACATGTTAATAATTAGCTTTTGTTTTACTCACTGAAGCTGTCAAACTTTAAATATTTAATTAAGATCCAAACGTAAACTTTCCAGTCATGGATTTAAAGCTGATCCTGGTGTTCTGTTTTTTCTGTTTTTTTTTCAACCTTTTATACCATATCATCTCCTTGAAGCTTGAATTTAAAGTGTTTTATTTAATTATTATTTTTTTTATTTACTACTTTCTTGACATATACATTAAGTTATTTGCACAAATATGACTAGATATCTGTAGTTTTGCTATGTGAACTCTTAGGGCCGCTGTCGACCAAGGCGTCCACTACTGGCAAACGGATTGTTTCAGCACCTCCCCTGAAACAACATATAAAGAAAGACGTTGGTGGGAACCAAGGCGTGCTATTACTGTGTTCTGTATTTAGACAAAAGGCATCGAGTTTGGAGCTCTATCGATCTGTGTGGATTATGACAACGTTCAGTAAAAGAGTTATATGCTACTAGAATGGAAAACAGGTTTATGAAATAAAACCTGAAGAATACTACTGGATTAAATAATCGGATACAACAATGACCAGGCAAGTGGTGCTCTTCATCTCTTCCTTCCTCTTCGTCTCTGTGCTCGGGCAGGTCAGCTACATCGTCCCTGAGGAAATGACAAAAGGCTCTTTAGTAGGTAACATAGCTCACGATTTAGGTTTACAAATCAAACGTTTTATTTCTGGCAAGGCACGAATTTTCACGCGAGATAGCGACGAATACATCGAGCTGAACAGAGAACGAGGAGTCCTCCTTGTTAAAGAGAGAATAGACAGAGAGGCGCTTTGCAGAAAAACCACGCCGTGTGCTTTACATTTTCAGATCATTCTAGAGAATCCTATGGAATTTTACACTGTTACTATTCAGATCACAGATATTAATGATAACGCACCAACCTTTGAAAAAACTGAAATGAAATTTAAAATCAGTGAATCTGCTGTGATCGGAGCTAAATTTGTGCTGCAAAGAGCTGTGGATCTGGATGTTGGCATCAACGATCTAAAAAGCTACATCTTAAAACCTACAGATAATTTTGCTCTGAATCTCCACAATAAGGCTGACGGTAATAAAAATGTTGAAATGGTGTTACAGAAGCCTTTAGACAGAGAGAAACAAGAACAGATAGCTCTCGTGTTAACAGCTGTAGATGGAGGAGAGCCGCAGATGACAGGAACAATGCTGATTGCCATCACAGTTTTAGATGCTAATGATAATGCTCCAGTTTTTACACAGCAAACATACAAAGCTACAGTTATAGAAAATTCATCACAAGGAACAGTTGTTGCCACTGTTACAGCGTCAGATGCAGATCAGGGCTCTAATGGTAAAATAAAATATTCGATCACAAACACATTAGATGATATCCGAAATATATTTCATATCAATGAAGAAAACGGAGAAGTAACTTTAATTGGGAATACTGACTTTGAAGAGTCGCGAATCTATCAAATAAATTTACTTGCCAGTGATGAAGGAGGACTTACAGATTCGTGTAAATTATTAGTCGAGTTGCAGGATACAAATGATAACAGTCCAGAAATTAAGATAATGTCTAAGTCTACTGTCATATCAGAGGACGCCAACTTAAATACGGTCGTTACAATGATAAGCATAGAGGACAAAGACTCGGGTAAAAACGGGAATGTAAAATGTGTTATCAATGACAATGTGCCTTTTATTTTAAAAGCGTCAACATCTAACTTCTATAACTTAGTAACGGACAGTGACTTAGACAGAGAGAGGGCCTTTGATTATAATATAACAGTAACCTGCTCTGATGAGGGAGTACCTTCCCTCTCCAGCAGCGTCACTCTCACCTTACAGATCTCTGATGTGAATGACAACGCACCTGTCTTTGAGAGGAGCTCATATGAGGCCTACATTGTAGAAAACAACACTCCAGGTCTCTCTATATTCACATTGAAAGCTACAGACGCTGACTGGAACCAGAATTCCCGTGTTTCTTACATACTGGAAGACTCCTCTGTTAACGGAGTGCCAGTCTCCTCATATGTGTCCGTTAGTGCTGATAGTGGAGTCATCCATGCAGTGCGCTCTTTTGACTACGAGCAGATCAAAGATTTCCAGTTCCGCGTCAAAGCGCAGGATGGAGGATCTCCTCCACTCAGCAGCAATGTGACTGTGAAAATACTGATCCAGGACCAGAACGATAACCCTCCTCAGGTTCTGTACCCAGTCCAGACTGGTGGCTCTGTGGTGGCTGAAATGGTTCCTCGTTCAGCAGATGTGGGTTATCTGGTCACTAAAGTGGTGGCTGTCGATGTGGACTCTGGACAGAATGCCTGGCTCTCCTATAAACTACAGAAATCCACAGACAGGGCGCTGTTTGAAGTAGGGCTTACAGAATGGAGAAATAAGAACTATCCGCCAAGTGACTGATAAAGATGCTGTCAAACAAAGACTGACTGTTATCGTGGAGGACAACGGACAGCTCTCTCGTTCAGCTACAGTCATTGTTAACGTGGCGGTGGCGGACAGCTTCCCTGAAGTGCTGTCGGAGTTCACCGACTTCGTACACGATAAAGAATACAATGATAATCTGACTTTTTACTTAGTGTTGGCTCTGGCTGTAGTTTCCTTCCTCTTCATCACGTGTTTGGTGGTTATTATATCAGTGAAAATCTACAGATGGAGACAGTCTCGCATCCTGTACCACTCCAACCTCCCTGTGATTCCATATTATCCTCCACGTTACTCAGACACTATGGGAACAGGAACTCTTCCACACGTGTACAATCACGAGGTGTGCAGGACTACTGACTCCAGAAAGAGCGACTGTAAGTTTGGCAGAGCTGGTAGTCAGAACGTGCTGATAATGGATCCCAGTTTTACGGGAACGATGCAGCGGATACAGTATGAGAAGAGCATCCTGGATGAACCGGACTCTCCCATAGAGGTTAGATTTTTTTTAAATATATATATGTAATTATTCTAAATGTGAAACACTTTACATTTAACTGTTAAGGGATTTACTTAACAGATTACCGTCTCTCCCACTACATACACACGCGTGTGCTAACTTGTAAGTCAAAAGCTTCCAGTGCTGTTTTTCTTTTTTTCTCAAAGTATTCCCATGTCGCAGTGTATATATCACCTACACGTATTTTCCATCATTGTTGAAAGTTACAGCATATATCACTGATTTCAGCCACGATATAAAGAAATTGAAATTTTATCAGGCAACTCAGTCCTATGGACAGTATACATTAGTAGTTCGCAGTCTTAACGCCAACTTCTCAAAGATGTCGTTTCCCTTTTGAACGAAATTTGGAGCATATTATTGCTTGTTGATCAGATTGCCCAAATTCTGAATACTGGACATCGACACTCTCCGAGTTTTCTTTTGCCTCCCCCATTTCAAAGATTCCACTTTATACAGGCCAACAGACAACTGTTTGTCTGTTATTGAGATTTAAGTATTTTCATTTGAACCATTTCCTTTCAGTTTGTCTGTAGATGTACTCAAGGTTTTTTAAAAGTAGAGCTGCATGAAGCTGCACGTCTTCAAAGTGACACAAAATTTGCTCCAAATGACTTAACATTCTGCATGTCCAAGGATAATCTGTGGGGTTTGAAAACACCTCTATGTACCTTCACAGATACAGCTATCAAGATTTAAAAATTTTAATTGAGGTTTTTGTAAATTTTTCATTCTTGCCTTCTGTTCTCTTGAATCCTGTAGTTTTTCCGTTTGAACTGATAGGGCCGCTGTTGACCATAGTTTCGACTTACGATAGTAGATTTGTTGCAGAACCTCCTCTGTAACATCGACATAATAAAGAAAAGGGACGAGGAAAAAGAAGGGCTGCTCATATTATCAACTACGCCCGGAAAAGAAATAGACTTTTCGGCTCGTTTCCGTTGTGGACTATACAGGAATTGAGTTACTTCATTCTCGAATCTCATCAGTTCTATGGAATATAAAAGCAGCGGATTTTATTGAAAGTTATTGGATATAACAATGACAAGGCAAGTGACGCTGTTTATCTCTCTGCTCCTGCTCGACTCGGTGATCGGGCAGGTCAGCTACACTATTCCCGAGGAAATGGTCAAAGGATCTTTAGTAGGTAACATAGCTCATGATTTAGGATTAGAAACTAAACGTTTTATCTCTGGTAAAGCTCGAATTTACACTCGGAGCAGCGGAGAGTACATCGAGCTGAACAGAGAAAGAGGAGTCCTCCTTGTTAAAGAGAGAATAGACAGAGAGGCGCTCTGCAAGCAGACGTCGCCGTGTGCTTTGCATTTTCAGATCATTTTAGAAAATCCTATGGAATTTTACACTGTTACAGTTCAGATCACAGATATCAACGATAATGCACCAACATTTAAAAAACGTGAAATAGCTTTTAAAATCAGCGAGTCAGCAGTGAGTGGGGCGAAATTTGTACTTGAAAAGGCTGTTGATCTTGATGTTGGAATTAATAGTGTACATGGATACGAATTAAAACCAACAGACAATTTTGCTCTAAAGCTTTTCAATAACGCTGACGGTAATAAAAATGTTGAAATGGTGTTACAGAAGCCCCTAGACAGAGAGAAACAAGAGCAAATATCTCTCGTGTTAACCGCTGTAGATGGTGGAGAGCCGCAGATGACAGGAACAATGCTGGTTGTCATCACAGTTTTAGATGCTAATGATAATGCTCCAGTTTTTACACAGCAAACATACAAAGCTAATGTTGCAGAAAATTCACCAAAAGGAACAGTTGTTGCCACTGTTACAGCCTCAGATGCTGATCAAGGCTCTTATGGTAAAATTACATACTCGATTACAAATGCAGTAGATGAAGACAAAAACCTATTTGAGATCAATAATGAGAATGGTGAAATTACTTTAATTGGAATTATTGATTTTGAGGAGTCACAAAAATATCAAATAAATTTACTTGCTAGTGACGAGGGGGGTCTTACTGATTCATCCAAATTAATTGTTGATGTTCAAGATGTTAATGATAACAGGCCTGAGATTAACATAATGTCAAAGTCTAATGTGATATCAGAAAATGCTCAACTCAATACAGTTGTTACTATGATTAATATCGAAGACAAGGACTCGGGAGAAAATGGGAAAGTGCATTGTTATGTGAGTGAAAATATTCCATTTATCTTAAAGTTCTCAACAAATAATTTCTTTAGCCTTATTACAGACCGTGAACTAGACAGAGAGAAAATTTCTGAATATAATATCACAGTGAGCTGTTCTGATGAGGGAGTACCCTCCCTCTCCAGCAGCGTCACTCTCACATTACAGATCTCTGATGTGAACGACAACGCACCTGTCTTTGAGAGGAGCTCATATGAGGCCTACATTGTAGAAAACAACACTCCAGGTCTCTCTATATTTACAGTGAAAGCTACAGACGCTGACTGGAACCAGAATGCCCGTGTTTCTTACATACTGGAGGACTCCTCTGTTAACGGAGTGCCAGTCTCCTCATATGTGTCCGTTGGTGCTGATAGTGGAGTTATCCATGCAGTGCGCTCTTTTGACTACGAGCAGATCAAAGATTTCCAGTTCCGCGTCAAAGCGCAGGATGGAGGATCTCCTCCACTCAGCAGCAACGTGACTGTGAAAATACTGATCCAGGACCAGAACGATAACCCTCCTCAGGTTCTGTACCCCGTCCAGACTGGTGGCTCTGTGGTAGCTGAAATGGTTCCTCGTTCAGCAGATGTGGGTTATCTGGTCACTAAAGTGGTGGCTGTTGATGTGGACTCTGGACAGAATGCCTGGCTCTCCTATAAACTACAGAAATCCACAGACAGGGCGCTGTTTGAAGTGGGCTTACAGAATGGAGAAATAAGAACTATCCGCCAAGTGACTGATAAAGATGCTGTCAAACAAAGACTGACTGTTATCGTGGAGGACAACGGACAGCCCTCTCGTTCAGCTACAGTCATTGTTAACGTGGCGGTGGCGGACAGCTTCCCTGAAGTGTTGTCGGAGTTCACCGACTTCACACACGACAAGGAATACAATGACAACCTGACTTTTTACTTGGTGTTGGCTCTGGCTGTAGTTTCCTTCCTCTTCATCACATGTTTAGTTGTTATTATATCAGTGAAAATCTACAGATGGAGACAGTCTCGCATCCTGTACCACTCCAACCTCCCTGTGATTCCATATTATCCTCCACGTTACTCAGACACTATGGGAACAGGAACTCTTCCACACGTGTATAATTACGACGTGTGCAGGACTACTGACTCCAGAAAGAGCGACTGTAAGTTTGGCAGAGCTGGTAGTCAGAACGTGCTGATAATGGATCCCAGTTCTACAGGAACGATGCAGCGGATACAGAATGAGAAGAGCATCCTGGATGACTCTCCTTTAGAGGTGAGCCCATATTTTCTGATAAACTAATAAATGGTTTAAATCTATGACAAAATAGCTATCCCCCAACAGCGTGTCACTCTTTTAATTCCACCAGCTTCTATTTAAACGAGTCAAGTGTTTCAGCACCAGACAGCGTGATTCTTCAATTAGTTGCTTTGGGTTTTTTGTAATTCGTTTCATGTCCAATTTGTTTGTTTGTTTCACAGCGTGATGCTGTTCTGCCGTCATTTTCAGTACTGTGATTTGTGTTTGCATGCTTTGAGTAATTCGTGTCTCATTCTTTTTCAGCTTTGTTTGGTTGTTAATTTTTTTCTCTGTTTTTATTTATTTTAGACTGATAGTACCTCTTAAAGTAAAAATAATAATTTGTGCCCCTTTTCGGACATATTTATTCTTTTTAAAGTTTCATTTTTCTGTCTTCATTTGTTTCAATAATTTAACTGAGAACAATAACCACATTATGATTTCAAAATATATTTTGAGTAAGTTTCTTACACACATTCTCTTTTTTCTTCCCCTTTCTTTGTTGCTTGCTTTGGTAAAACTATTGTATCATGATCAAGCGCAGTTTCATCTTTTGCACTCTGAGGGACGCTGTCGACCAGTCTGTAATTGTTTCACTGCAGATTTCAGCAGAGCCTCCCAGATTCCAGATCATTTACATTTAATGGAAGAAAGGTTGACACAATGGACGTTTCTAGTCGCTGAGGATGCTATAAAACGGCTTCGGATTTGAGACTATTCTAATCGATATTTGGTTTCATCTCCCGTCATTTTCAGTCTTGCAATTTGTGGAATTAACTCGTCTTTTTTGGATTATTTTTTATTCGTCGTTACTGAAAACCACTGACCGACACGATGAGATGGCAAGTAGGTCTACTATTGTTTTTCTCGGCTCTCTCTGTCCGTTATGTACAAGGGCAGGTTAGCTATTCCATTCCAGAGGAAATGTCAAAAGGCTCGTTAGTCGGTAATATAGCACAAGACTTAGGTTTAGACATAAAGCGACTGAAAACAGGAAAAGCTCGTCTGCATGTTGGTAACAGCGCTGAGTATATCCAGTTAAATAGAGAAAAGGGACTTCTTCTCATTAAAGAGAAGATAGACAGAGAAGCATTGTGCAAACAAGCAACACCTTGCGCTTTACATTTTCAAATAATTTTAGAAAACCCTATTGAGTTCTACCGCGTGACTGTGGAAATTACTGATATTAACGATAACCCCCCGATATTCACAATGAATAATATGTTGTTTGAGATTAGCGAATCGGCTGTAAGAGGTGCAAAGTTTATACTGGAAAAAGCATTGGATGCTGACGTTGGAATAAATGGGCTCAAAAGCTATTCCCTTGACCCAACAGATAATTTCGTTTTAAAATTTAATGAAAACGCTAATGGGGGAACAGAAGTAGAAATGGTTTTGGAGAGACCTCTTGATCGGGAGAAACAGGAGCGTCTGACTCTTACACTAACAGCCATCGACGGAGGGGATCCACAGCTATCAGGGACAGTCCAAATTCACGTAACTGTATTAGATGTAAATGACAATGCTCCAGTATTCACACAATCAACATACAAGGGTAGTTTAATGGAAAATTCTCTAAAAGGAACCTCATTAATGACTATAACAGCCACTGATATAGATCAAGGAGTAAATGGTTTTGTAACGTATTCTATATCAAATAATGTCGATGGCATTTTGGATTTATTTGAAATACACGAGACAAGTGGCGTTGTACGTTTGATTGGCAACGTGGACTATGAAACATCAAAACACTACCAGCTGAATATTAAAGCAAAAGATCAAGGTGGGCTTTCTGACTCCTGTAAGATTATTTTTGATATTACAGATGTAAATGACAACACTCCGGTAATAGATTTAATGTCAACAACACAATCTATACCAGAAGATTCCAAACTACAAACTGTTGTGGCTGTTATGAATGTGCATGATGCAGACTCGGAAAATAACGGTTTAGTGAGGTGTTTTTTCAGTAATAACGTGCCTTTTCATATTGAAAACACATCAAGTGGTTTCTATAGCATACTTACAGAGAGCGAATTAGACAGAGAGAGAGTTCCTGCGTATAATATCACAGTAACCTGTTCAGACGAGGGCGTACTTTCCCTCTCTAGCAGCGTCACTCTCACCTTACAGATCTCTGATGTGAATGACAATGCGCCTGTCTTTGAAAGGAGCTCATATGAGGCCTACATTGTAGAAAACAACACTCCAGGTGTCTCTATATTTACAGTGAAAGCTACAGACACTGACTGGAATCAGAATGCGCGTGTTTCTTACATACTGGAGGACTCCTCTGTTAACGGAGTGCCAGTTTCCTCATATGTGTCCGTTAGTGCTGATAGTGGAGTCATCCATGCAGTGCGCTCCTTTGACTACGAGCAGATCAAAGATTTCCAGTTCCGCGTCAAAGCGCAAGATGGAGGATCTCCTCCACTTAGCAGCAACGTGACTGTGAAAATACTGATCCAGGACCAGAACGATAACCCTCCTCAGGTTCTGTACCCGGTCCAGACTGGTGGCTCTGTGGTGGCTGAAATGGTTCCTCGTTCAGCAGATGTGGGTTATCTGGTCACTAAAGTGGTGGCTGTTGATGTGGACTCTGGACAGAATGCCTGGCTCTCCTATAAACTACAGAAATCCACAGACAGGGCGCTGTTTGAAGTGGGCTTACAGAATGGAGAAATAAGAACTATCCGCCAAGTGACTGATAAAGATGCTGTCAAACAAAGACTGACTGTTATCGTGGAGGATAACGGACAGCCCTCTCGTTCAGCTACAGTCATTGTTAACGTGGCGGTGGCGGACAGCTTCCCTGAAGTGCTCTCGGAGTTTGTTGACTTTCCACATGACAAGGAGTACAATGACAATCTGACTTTTTACTTGGTGTTGGCTCTGGCTGTAGTTTCCTTCCTCTTCATCACGTGTTTGGTGGTTATTATATCAGTAAAAGTCTACAGATGGAGACAGTCTCGCATCCTGTACCACTCCAACCTCCCTGTGATTCCATATTATCCTCCACGTTACTCAGACACTATGGGAACAGGAACTCTTCCACATGTGTACAATTACGAGGTGTGCAGGACAACTGACTCCAGAAAGAGCGACTGTAAGTTTGGCAGAGCTGGTAGTCAGAACGTGCTGATAATGGATCCCAGTTGTACGGGAACGATGCAGCGGATACAGTATGAGAAGAGCATCCTGGATGAACCGGACTCTCCCATAGAGGTTAGATTTTTTTTTAAATATATATATGTAATTATTCTAAATGTGAAACACTTTACATTTAACTGTTAAGGGATTTACTTAACAGATTACCGTCTCTCCCACTACATACACACGCGTGTGCTAACTTGTAAGTCAAAAGCTTCCAGTGCTGTTTTTCTTTTTTTCTCAAAGTATTCCCATGTCGCAGTGTATATATCACCTACACGTATTTTCCATCATTGTTGAAAGTTACAGCATATATCACTGATTTCAGCCACGATATAAAGAAATTGAAATTTTATCAGGCAACTCAGTCCTATGGACAGTATACATTAGTAGTTCGCAGTCTTAACGCCAACTTCTCAAAGATGTCGTTTCCCTTTTGAACGAAATTTGGAGCATATTATTGCTTGTTGATCAGATTGCCCAAATTCTGAATACTGGACATCGACACTCTCCGAGTTTTCTTTTGCCTCCCCCATTTCAAAGATTCCACTTTATACAGGCCAACAGACAACTGTTTGTCTGTTATTGAGATTTAAGTATTTTCATTTGAACCATTTCCTTTCAGTTTGTCTGTAGATGTACTCAAGGTTTTTTAAAAGTAGAGCTGCATGAAGCTGCACGTCTTCAAAGTGACACAAAATTTGCTCCAAATGACTTAACATTCTGCATGTCCAAGGATAATCTGTGGGGTTTGAAAACACCTCTATGTACCTTCACAGATACAGCTATCAAGATTTAAAAATTTTAATTGAGGTTTTTGTAAATTTTTCATTCTTGCCTTCTGTTCTCTTGAATCCTGTAGTTTTTCCGTTTGAACTGATAGGGCCGCTGTTGACCATAGTTTCGACTTACGATAGTAGATTTGTTGCAGAACCTCCTCTGTAACATCGACATAATAAAGAAAAGGGACGAGGAAAAAGAAGGGCTGCTCATATTATCAACTACGCCCGGAAAAGAAATAGACTTTTCGGCTCGTTTCCGTTGTGGACTATACAGGAATTGAGTTACTTCATTCTCGAATCTCATCAGTTCTATGGAATATAAAAGCAGCGGATTTTATTGAAAGTTATTGGATATAACAATGACAAGGCAAGTGACGCTGTTTATCTCTCTGCTCCTGCTCGACTCGGTGATCGGGCAGGTCAGCTACACTATTCCCGAGGAAATGGTCAAAGGATCTTTAGTAGGTAACATAGCTCATGATTTAGGATTAGAAACTAAACGTTTTATCTCTGGTAAAGCTCGAATTTACACTCGGAGCAGCGGAGAGTACATCGAGCTGAACAGAGAAAGAGGAGTCCTCCTTGTTAAAGAGAGAATAGACAGAGAGGCGCTCTGCAAGCAGACGTCGCCGTGTGCTTTGCATTTTCAGATCATTTTAGAAAATCCTATGGAATTTTACACTGTTACAGTTCAGATCACAGATATCAACGATAATGCACCAACATTTAAAAAACGTGAAATAGCTTTTAAAATCAGCGAGTCAGCAGTGAGTGGGGCGAAATTTGTACTTGAAAAGGCTGTTGATCTTGATGTTGGAATTAATAGTGTACATGGATACGAATTAAAACCAACAGACAATTTTGCTCTAAAGCTTTTCAATAACGCTGACGGTAATAAAAATGTTGAAATGGTGTTACAGAAGCCCCTAGACAGAGAGAAACAAGAGCAAATATCTCTCGTGTTAACCGCTGTAGATGGTGGAGAGCCGCAGATGACAGGAACAATGCTGGTTGTCATCACAGTTTTAGATGCTAATGATAATGCTCCAGTTTTTACACAGCAAACATACAAAGCTAATGTTGCAGAAAATTCACCAAAAGGAACAGTTGTTGCCACTGTTACAGCCTCAGATGCTGATCAAGGCTCTTATGGTAAAATTACATACTCGATTACAAATGCAGTAGATGAAGACAAAAACCTATTTGAGATCAACAATGAGAATGGTGAAATTACTTTAATTGGAATTATTGATTTTGAGGAGTCACAAAAATATCAAATAAATTTACTTGCTAGTGACGAGGGGGGTCTTACTGATTCATCCAAATTAATTGTTGATGTTCAAGATGTTAATGATAACAGGCCTGAGATTAACATAATGTCAAAGTCTAATGTGATATCAGAAAATGCTCAACTCAATACAGTTGTTACTATGATTAATATCGAAGACAAGGACTCGGGAGAAAATGGGAAAGTGCATTGTTATGTGAGTGAAAATATTCCATTTATCTTAAAGTTCTCAACAAATAATTTCTTTAGCCTTATTACAGACCGTGAACTAGACAGAGAGAAAACTTCTGAATATAATATCACAGTGAGCTGTTCTGATGAGGGAGTACCATCCCTCTCCAGCAGCGTCACTCTCACATTACAGATCTCTGATGTGAACGACAACGCACCTGTCTTTGAGAGGAGCTCATATGAGGCCTACATTGTAGAAAACAACACTCCAGGTCTCTCTATATTTACAGTGAAAGCTACAGACGCTGACTGGAACCAGAATGCCCGTGTTTCTTACATACTGGAGGACTCCTCTGTTAACGGAGTGCCAGTCTCCTCATATGTGTCCGTTAGTGCTGATAGTGGAGTCATCCATGCAGTGCGCTCTTTTGACTACGAGCAGATCAAAGATTTCCAGTTCCGCGTCAAAGCGCAGGATGGAGGATCTCCTCCACTCAGCAGCAACGTGACTGTGAAAATACTGATCCAGGACCAGAACGATAACCCTCCTCAGGTTCTGTACCCAGTCCAGACTGGTGGCTCTGTGGTAGCTGAAATGGTTCCTCGTTCAGCAGATGTGGGTTATCTGGTCACTAAAGTGGTGGCTGTTGATGTGGACTCTGGACAGAATGCCTGGCTCTCCTATAAACTACAGAAATCCACAGACAGGGCGCTGTTTGAAGTGGGCTTACAGAATGGAGAAATAAGAACTATCCGCCAAGTGACTGATAAAGATGCTGTCAAACAAAGACTGACTGTTATCGTGGAGGACAACGGACAGCCCTCTCGTTCAGCTACAGTCATTGTTAACGTGGCGGTGGCGGACAGCTTCCCTGAAGTGCTGTCGGAGTTCACCGACTTCACACACGACAAGGAGTACAATGACAACCTGACTTTTTACTTGGTGTTGGCTCTGGCTGTAGTTTCCTTCCTCTTCATCACATGTTTAGTTGTTATTATATCAGTGAAAATCTACAGATGGAGACAGTCTCGCATCCTGTACCACTCCAACCTCCCAGTGATTCCATATTATCCTCCACGTTACTCAGACACTATGGGAACAGGAACTCTTCCACACGTGTATAATTACGACGTGTGCAGGACTACTGACTCCAGAAAGAGCGACTGTAAGTTTGGCAGAGCTGGTAGTCAGAACGTGCTGATAATGGATCCCAGTTCTACAGGAACGATGCAGCGGATACAGAATGAGAAGAGCATCCTGGATGACTCTCCTTTAGAGGTGAGCCCATATTTTCTGATAAACTAATAAATGGTTTAAATCTATGACAAAATAGCTATCCCCCAACAGCGTGTCACTCTTTTAATTCCACCAGCTTCTATTTAAACGAGTCAAGTGTTTCAGCACCAGACAGCGTGATTCTTCAATTAGTTGCTTTGGGTTTTTTGTAATTCGTTTCATGTCCAATTTGTTTGTTTGTTTCACAGCGTGATGCTGTTCTGCCGTCATTTTCAGTACTGTGATTTGTGTTTGCATGCTTTGAGTAATTCGTGTCTCATTCTTTTTCAGCTTTGTTTGGTTGTTAATTTTTTTTCTCTGTTTTTATTTATTTTAGACTGATAGTACCTCTTAAAGTAAAAATAATAATTTGTGCCCCTTTTCGGACATATTTATTCTTTTTAAAGTTTCATTTTTCTGTCTTCATTTGTTTCAATAATTTAACTGAGAACAATAACCACATTATGATTTCAAAATATATTTTGAGTAAGTTTCTTACACACATTCTCTTTTTTCTTCCCCTTTCTTTGTTGCTTGCTTTGGTAAAACTATTGTATCATGATCAAGCGCAGTTTCATCTTTTGCACTCTGAGGGACGCTGTCGACCAGTCTGTAATTGTTTCACTGCAGATTTCAGCAGAGCCTCCCAGATTCCAGATCATTTACATTTAATGGAAGAAAGGTTGACACAATGGACGTTTCTAGTCGCTGAGGATGCTATAAAACGGCTTCGGATTTGAGACTATTCTGATCGATATTTGGTTTCATCTCCCGTCATTTTCAGTCTTGCAATTTGTGGAATTAACTCGTCTTTTTTGGATTACTTTTTATTCGTCGTTACTGAAAACCACTGACCGACACGATGAGATGGCAAGTAGGCCTACTATTGTTTTTCTCGGCTCTCTCTGTCCGTTATGTACAAGGGCAGGTTAGCTATTCCATTCCAGAGGAAATGTCAAAAGGCTCGTTAGTCGGTAATATAGCACAAGACTTAGGTTTGGACATAAAGCGACTGAAAACAGGAAAAGCTCGTCTGCATGTTGGAAACAGCGCTGAGTATATCCAGTTAAATAGAGAAAAGGGACTTCTTCTCATTAAAGAGAAGATAGACAGAGAAGCATTGTGCAAACAAGCAACACCTTGCGCTTTACATTTTCAAATAATTTTAGAAAACCCTATTGAGTTCTACCGCGTGACTGTGGAAATTACTGATATTAACGATAACCCCCCGATATTCACAATGAATAATATGTTGTTTGAGATTAGCGAATCGGCTGTAAGAGGTGCAAAGTTTATACTGGAAAAAGCATTGGATGCTGACGTTGGAATAAATGGGCTCAAAAGCTATTCCCTTGACCCAACAGATAATTTCGTTTTAAAATTTAATGAAAACGCTAATGGGGGAAAAGAAGTAGAAATGGTTTTGGAGAGACCTCTTGATCGGGAGAAACAGGAGCGTCTGACTCTTACACTAACAGCCGTCGACGGAGGGGAGCCACAGCTATCAGGGACAGTCCAAATTCACGTAACTGTATTAGATGTAAATGACAATGCTCCAGTATTCACACAATCAACATACAAGGGTAGTTTAATGGAAAATTCTCTAAAAGGAACCTCATTAATGACTATAACAGCAACTGATATAGATCAAGGAGTAAATGGTTTTGTAACGTATTCTATATCAAATAATGTCGATGGCATTTTGGATTTATTTGAAATACACGAGACAAGTGGCGTTGTACGTTTGATTGGCAACGTGGACTATGAAACATCAAAACACTACCAGCTGAATATTAAAGCAAAAGATCAAGGTGGGCTTTCTGACTCCTGTAAGATTATTTTTGATATTACAGATGTAAATGACAACACTCCGGTAATAGATTTAATGTCAACAACACAATCTATACCAGAAGATTCCAAACTACAAACTGTTGTGGCTGTTATGAATGTGCATGATGCAGACTCGGAAAATAACGGTTTAGTGAGGTGTTTTTTCAGTAATAACGTGCCTTTTCATATTGAAAACACATCAAGTGGTTTCTATAGCATACTTACAGAGAGCGAATTAGACAGAGAGAGAGTTCCTGCGTATAATATCACAGTAACCTGTTCAGACGAGGGCGTACTTTCCCTCTCTAGCAGCGTCACTCTCACCTTACAGATCTCTGATGTGAATGACAATGCGCCTGTCTTTGAAAGGAGCTCATATGAGGCCTACATTGTAGAAAACAACACTCCAGGTGTCTCTATATTTACAGTGAAAGCTACAGACACTGACTGGAATCAGAATGCGCGTGTTTCTTACATACTGAAGACTCCTCTGTTAACGGAGTGCCGGTTTCCTCATATGTGTCCGTTAGTGCTGATAGTGGAGTCATCCATGCAGTGCGCTCCTTTGACTACGAGCAGATCAAAGATTTCCAGTTCCGCGTCAAAGCGCAAGATGGAGGATCTCCTCCACTTAGCAGCAACGTGACTGTGAAAATACTGATCCAGGACCAGAACGATAACCCTCCTCAGGTTCTGTACCCGGTCCAGACTGGTGGCTCTGTGGTGGCTGAAATGGTTCCTCGTTCAGCAGATGTGGGTTATCTGGTCACTAAAGTGGTGGCTGTTGATGTGGACTCTGGACAGAATGCCTGGCTCTCCTATAAACTACAGAAATCCACAGACAGGGCGCTGTTTGAAGTGGGCTTACAGAATGGAGAAATAAGAACTATCCGCCAAGTGACTGATAAAGATGCTGTCAAACAAAGACTGACTGTTATCGTGGAGGATAACGGACAGCCCTCTCGTTCAGCTACAGTCATTGTTAACGTGGCGGTGGCGGACAGCTTCCCTGAAGTGCTCTCGGAGTTTGTTGACTTTCCACATGACAAGGAGTACAATGACAATCTGACTTTTTACTTGGTGTTGGCTCTGGCTGTAGTTTCCTTCCTCTTCATCACGTGTTTGGTGGTTATTATATCAGTAAAAGTCTACAGATGGAGACAGTCTCGCATCCTGTACCACTCCAACCTCCCTGTGATTCCATATTATCCTCCACGTTACTCAGACACTATGGGAACAGGAACTCTTCCACATGTGTACAATTACGAGGTGTGCAGGACAACTGACTCCAGAAAGAGTGACTGTAAGTTCGGTGGAGCTGGAAGTCAGAACGTGCTGATAATGGACCCCAGTTGTACAGGAACGATGCAGAGGATACAGAATGAGAAGAGCATCCTGGATGAACCAGATTCTCCTCTAGAGGTTAGACTTAATCGCCTTAAACTGTATCTCTCTGTAACATGAGTGTTTTTTTTTTTTTTTGTTTTTTTTGTTTGTTTTTTGTTTGTTTGTTTGTTTTGTTTTTATACAAATACCTTTTTATCTAATATATATTTGACGTTCGAAAAAATCCTTCCTGTTCATATCAACACTTCATGTTTAGACGTATCCACTCGATGGGAATCTAAATTTAGCACCTTGGACAGAGACAGCACTATCCTGCTTCTTTGGTGGCTCTACTTTGCTCGTTCTCTCTCTTTCTCTCTCTCTCTCTCTCTCTCTCTCTCTCTCTCTCTCTCTCTCTCTTTCTCTCTCTCTCTCGTTCTCTCCCTCTCTCTCTCTCTCTCTCTCTCTCTCTCTCTCGTTCTCCCTCTCTCTGTCTGTCTGTCTGTCTGTCTCCCCCTCTGTGTCTTTCTCTCCTTCATTACGTTCTTTCAACTGCTATCTACTTTTTTGTATGTGCTTATATCAGTAAGTTACACATCTGTTGGTGTTTTCACGCACGGCTCATCAGTTTATTTGCCTGTTTTATGTTTTTTTCTTTGAACTAGAAATATACATTCCCGCAGCTTTTCGGAGTATATTTACATATCTTGTAATTTTCCACTTTGAACTCATCGGGCCGCTGTTGGTTAACGTGATGCAGATGTAGGCAGGCTTTCTAGCACATGCCCAGAAGCCTTGTCTATATTTCAGAGAATGACAGAGAATGAGAGAACTGCTCACGGAGAGAAAATCCTCTACATGGACGCATTTAACACTATTTTTCTTTACCGCCTTTAGATTGGTCGATATTGATCTAACTGTTCATATTCACATGAGATTTGTTTTGTTGTTTTTGTTTTGTTTATTTAACTTTTCGTCATTAGAAAACCGAGCAATTTCTTTGTCATTTTATTGTATTTTTTGGCGCTGTTGAAAACCGGATCGAACAATGGCACGGCAAGTACTGCTCTTCATCTTTGTCTACTCCCTCGGTTCAGTTAAAGGACAAGTTAGCTATTCTATTCCGGAGGAAATGGCAAAGGGCTCTGTAGTGGGAAACATTGCTCGGGATTTAGGTTTAGATATACACAGACTCAAATCAGGTAAAGCCCGTATTTTTACGAGTGACAGTGGGGACTACATCGAGCTGCACAGAGAACGAGGAGTCCTCCTTGTGAAAGACAGAATCGACAGAGAATCGCTCTGCAGACAGACGACGCCTTGTGCTTTACATTTGCAGATCATTCTTGAAAACCCCATGGAGTTGTTTCGAATAACAGTAGAGATAATCGACATAAACGACAATAGTCCCAGTTTTAAAAATGACGAGAAACGTTTTGAAATCAGCGAGTCTGCTGTAACGGGCTCTAAATTTGTGTTAGAGAGAGCAGTTGATTTGGATATCGGCATCAACGGTGTGAAAAACTACAGTTTGAAGCCTGCAGATAATTTTGTTCTGAAAGTAGAAAGTCATGCGGATGGAAATAAGAAGGTTGAAATGATTTTACACAAGCCATTAGACCGAGAGAAAGAAGAGGAAATGTCGTTGCTGTTAAAAGCTGTAGACGGGGGAGATCCTCAACTGTCTGGTACAGTGAAGATTTATGTGAGCGTGCTTGACGCAAACGACAATGCTCCCGTTTTTACTCAGTCGGTATACAAAGCAGCCATAGCGGAAAATTCTCAAAGAGGAGCAACAGTGATAAGAGTAAGTGCTACTGATGCAGACAAAGGAACTAATGGAGAAATTTCTTATGCAGTATCTACTACAATGGACAGTATGTCGGATATATTTACAATTAATGAAAAAGGCGAAGTAGTTTTAGTTGGTGAGGTTGATTTTGAAAGAGCGAAATATTACCAAATAGATATTGAAGCTAAAGACAGAGGTGGTCTCTCGGATTCTAGTAAGATTATAGTTGATGTTATTGACATCAATGATAATAAGCCTATAATCAGCATACTTTCCAAATCTGATGCCATTCCAGAAGATTCTGCACATAATACAGTTATTGTTATGTTCAGTGTCCTTGACCCAGATTCTGTTAACAATGGTATAGTAAACTGCAGAATAAATGAAGATATACCATTTAGAATTATAACTTCATTAAACGATTTTTATAGTTTAGTCACAGATGGTGATTTAGACAGAGAGAAAGCTTCTGAGTACAATATCACAGTAACCTGTTCTGATGAGGGAGTACCCTCCCTCTCCAGCAGTGTCACTCTCACCTTACAGATCTCTGATGTGAATGACAACGCACCTGTCTTTGAGAGGAGCTCATATGAGGCCTACATTGTAGAAAACAACACACCTGGTCTCTCTATATTCACAGTGAAAGCTAGAGACGCTGACTGGAACCAGAATGCTCGTGTTTCTTACATACTGGAGGACTCCTCTGTTAACGGAGTGCCAGTCTCCTCATATGTGTCCGTTAGTGCTGATAGTGGAGTCATCCATGCAGTGCGCTCTTTTGACTACGAGCAGATCAAAGATTTCCAGTTCTGCGTCAAAGCGCAGGATGGAGGATCTCCTCCACTCAGCAGCAATGTGACTGTGAAAATAGTGATCCAGGACCAGAACGATAACCCTCCTCAGGTTTTGTACCCGGTCCAGACTGGTGGCTCTGTGGTGGCTGAAATGGTTCCTCGTTCAGCAGATGTGGGTTATCTGGTTACTAAAGTGGTGGCTGTTGATGTGGACTCTGGACAGAATGCCTGGCTCTCCTTTAAACTGCAGAAATCCACAGACAGGGCGCTGTTTGAAGTGGGATTACAGAATGGAGAAATAAGAACTATCCGCCAAGTGACTGATAAAGATGCTGTCAAACAAAGACTGACTGTTATCGTGGAGGACAACGGACAGCCTTCTCGTTCAGCTACAGTCATTGTTAACGTGGCGGTGGCGGACAGCTTCCCTGAAGTGCTGTCGGAGTTCACTGACTTCACACACGACAAGGAGTACAATGATAACCTAACATTTTACTTGGTCTTGGCTCTGGCTGTGGTTTCCTTCCTCTTCATCACATGTTTGGTGGTTATTATATCAGTGAAAATCTACAGATGGAGACAGTCTCGCATCCTGTACCACTCCAACCTCCCTGTGATTCCATATTATCCTCCACGTTACTCAGACACTATGGGAACAGGAACTCTTCCACAGGTGTACAATTACGAGGTGTGCAGGACTACTGACTCCAGAAATAGTGACTGTAAGTTCGGCAGAGCTGGTAGTCAGAACGTGCTGATAATGGACCCCAGTTATACAGGAACGATGCAGCGGATACACAGTGAGAAGAACATCTTGGATGAACCAGATTCTCCTCTAGAGGTTAGCTCACTGTGACACTGCTCAACACTTTACAAATAGAAATAACAATGCAGTTCATATTAACATACTTTTGCTACTATAATTTCTTAGTGTTTTCATTAATAACCTTCTGCAGTTATCTTCATGGCATCATATTTAGTGGAACACTCAGCAACATGAAAGAAGAGGTAATTTTTCTCTACACACAATGCCATTTCTTCATAAGGTTAACATTTTCTCAAATACATCCAAATGCTTACTTAATAAGTACTTAGCATCTTTTAATATCATTCTGGTGGAATATCTTCATCTGGTAGTTAAACTATCACTGTGTTCTTGCAGATATTTGATACAATATTTGGAAACATAAACAGTTCATTAATTACTAAAACAAATCTTTGCAATTCTATATTTGCTGCTTTTATATGGCTCACCTGTCCATTTGCAAGGCATACAATAAGATTGTTTGATATAGTGGGATATGTTAAATATAAAGAATACACTAGGGTCAAATGTAATTTTGTTTATGCATTTTACCTGGTAAGAAATCTTCCAAAACTGTATTTGAAACATTTGCAAAGTTGCTTGAGTTATAGAAATTAACAGTCTGTTAGTGTATTGCCGTTTGTTAGATTTTGATAAGTTAGATAATTCCAGTTAAATAACGAAATATATATATATATATATATATATATATATATATATATATATATATATATATATATATAATGCAAGCTAAACTTCTGACTATGCTGGCATTTATAATATTTGTTCTAATCAGAAAACAGAGCCCATACATGTCAATATGTCATCATTCTTTTAGTGCATGCACTCTTTGAACTCATTTTGAATTATAAATCTTTAAGTTTATCCATCCATTCATTCATTCATTCATTTTCTATACCACTTATTCTAATTTAGGGTTGCTGGAAATGTTTGTGTCTTTCTTTCTTCTGCATTAGCTGTTTTAGGAATATATGTGACAAACATTTACAAATGTTAAAATCACATTCTTGATATAAATATATACAAAAAGAAAGCCTTTTTTTTGCCTGCCTTTGTAATATTCTCTCCTTGTAGCGTTAAGGTTCTGCTTTTTTTTTATTTTTATTCTTCTGCATAAATCTTACCACCTTGGATAGCAGTATCCAGGGAGGAAAAGTGTGGAATAGCAGAAGAGATATTCATTATTACTATACCAAACATCTTTACAGTACACTGTATTTTGTGACTTCATGTTGTCACCAGTTCTCGTTTGCTTTCTTGATACCTTAAAATCTGATGCTATACTCTGCTTTGATACAGAAAAGCTTGGGTGGTGAAAAGACATAGTTTGTACATGTTGTTGCTTGGGCACTAGCAACATTGTTTGAAGCTTTGTTTGTTTTTCAGTTGTGTTTATATTGAGCAAACATTTATGTTTTCTAAATGCAATCGCTTTTTTCTATTTTTCACTCCAACAAATATTTAGCTGTGGAAAAATTAATGTTTCTTCTTAGTGGATAGTTAATCCTGTTTACTCTCACAGGGGCATTGAAGAATATTTCAGTGAAATACCAAGGTACAAAAATACCTGCCTCTCAATCGCACATAAATAATAATTACCTCTTTTTAATTAAGTCAGCATTGCATGAGACTTATTAATCCAAAATGTTTGCATGATCAAACAAAAAAACTAGAAATAAAAACAAAATCCTAGTAATTCCAAGAAATGCATTTTAATTTGATGTAATATACACTGGATATTTATTTTAATAGAGAAATAACATATTTTAAATTTCCCTTATGGGTAATCATTTCTCTGAAACCACAATATTTTGAATTCTGTCAGTTCTGTAAGGTCTAAAAGTCTTATATCTTTATATTGAACATCCTTCTACATGACGTAGTTCTCTGCAGTGCACGAGTTTGGACTCTCAGGGCCGCTGTTGGCTTATAGCTTTCCTCCTCTGTTTGCTACATTAAAGAGAGAAAGAAACGCTTATCGAGGACACAAAGTCTGTGAAGAAGACCGGAGATCTCTGCACTGCGAATAATTTCGTTCAGGATCAGGAAATATAAATATTATCTGTTGTCTTTTGGAGCATTTCATGATGAAGGAAATTCTACTCTTTGGAATTTAACAGTCTTTGCACATCGATTATTTGGTGAGGAGGAAATGTCGAACAGAACAATGAAATGGCAAGTACTGTTGTTTGAATTCATAATTTCCTTCAGCTTGGTGGTCGGTCAGGTCACTTACTCGATTCCAGAGGAAATGGCAAAAGGCTCCATAGTGGGTAACATAGCGCAGGAATTGGGGATCGACGTGAAAAGATTGAAATCCGGGAACGCTCGAATATATACAGAAGACAATACAGAATTCGTTGAGCTGAATAAAGACAGAGGGCTCCTGCTCGTCAAAGAGAGAATCGACAGAGAAGCGCTCTGCGGGCAGACAACACCTTGTGCTTTACATTTACAAGTCACACTGGAAGACCCGATTGAATTCTATTCAGTTACAATCGAGATTAATGATATTAACGACAATGTCCCAAGCTTCAAAAAGGATGAGATGAAATTTAGGATAAGTGAGTCCGCTGTAATTGGAGCTAAATTTGTGCTAGAAAGGGCTATGGATCTTGATGTTGGTGTGAATGGATTACAGGGTTATTCATTAAAACCTACAGACAATTTTAGTCTAAAGCTTCACAACCAACAAGACGGTAGTAAAAAAGTAGAGATGGTTTTACAAAAACAACTAGATAGAGAGGCACAAGAGCACATATCTTTAATTCTCACTGCTACTGATGGCGGTGAGCCTCAGCTTTCAGGAACAATGCGAGTGGAAATCTTAGTGCTCGACGTCAATGATAATGCACCTGTTTTTACGCAGGAAGTTTATAAGGTTAATATCATGGAGACTGCTCCAAAAGACACTATTCTGACTACCGTCAGTGCTGTAGATGCGGATAAAGGTTCAAACGGGAAAGTGCTGTATTCCATAACAAATACATTAGATGACGTCCCGACTATGTTCCACATCACCGAAGACAGTGGCATTGTAACCTTAACTGGAAATCTGGATTATGAAAAAACAAAGCTCTATGAAATACACGTACAGGCTAGTGATGATGGGGGGCTAACTGATTCATGTAAGATTATTGTTGAAGTGACCGATACAAACGATAACCACCCCTCTATTAATATAATGTCTAAAACAAACTCGTTATCTGAAAACACTAAACCAGGAACCGTAGTAACAATATTTAATGTTCAAGATCCTGATTCGGGAGAAAATGGGAAAGTCGTATGTAGTATGAGAGAACATCTTCCTTTTTTAATCAAAGCAACTTCAAAGAAATTCTTTAGTTTATTGACAGACAGTGAACTAGACAGAGAAGGAGCCTCTGAATATAATATAACGATAATCTGCTCTGATGAGGGAGTACCCTACCTCTCCAGCAGCGTCACTCTCACCTTACAGATCTCTGATGTGAATGACAACGCGCCTGTCTTTGAGAGGAGCTCATATGAGGCCTACATTGTAGAAAACAACACTCCAGGTCTCTCAATATTCACATTGAAAGCTACAGACGCTGACTGGAGCCAGAATGCCCGTGTTTCTTACATACTGGAGGACTCCTCTGTTAACGGAGTACCAGTCTCCTCATATGTGTCCGTTAGTGCTGATAGTGGAGTCATCCATGCAGTGCGCTCTTTTGACTACGAGCAGATCAAAGATTTCCAATTCCGCGTCAAAGCGCAGGATGGAGGCTCTCCTCCACTCAGCAGCAATGTGACTGTGAAAATATTGATCCAGGACCAGAACGATAACCCTCCTCAGGTTCTGTACCCGGTCCAGACTGGTGGCTCTGTGGTGGCTGAAATGGTTCCTCGTTCAGCAGATGTGGGTTATCTGGTCACTAAAGTGGTGGCTGTTGATGTGGACTCTGGACAGAATGCCTGGCTCTCCTATAAACTACAGAAATCCACAGACAGGGCGCTGTTTGAAGTGGGCCTGCAGAATGGAGAAATAAGAACTATCCGCCAAGTGACTGATAAAGATGCTGTCAAACAAAGACTGACTGTTATCGTGGAGGACAACGGACAGCCCTCTCGTTCAGCTACAGTCATTGTTAACGTGGCGGTGGCGGACAGCTTCCCTGAAGTGCTGTCGGAGTTTGTTGACTTTCACACACGACAAGGAGTACAATGACAACCTGACTTTTTACTTGGTGTTGGCTCTGGCTGTAGTTTCCTTCCTCTTCATCACGTGTTTAGTTGTTATTATATCAGTGAAAATCTACAGATGGAGACAGTCTCGCATCCTGTACCACTCCAACCTCCCTGTGATTCCATATTATCCTCCACGTTACTCAGACACTATGGGAACAGGAACTCTTCCACACGTGTACAATTACGAGGTGTGCAGGACTACTGACTCCAGAAAGAGCGACTGTAAGTTCGGCGGAGCTGGTAGTCAGAACGTGCTGATAATGGACCCCAGTTCTACAGGAACGATGCAGCGGATACAGCTTGAGAAGAGCATCCTGGATGAACCAGACTCTCCTATAGAGGTCAGTCATTTGGGCTAACGCCACTTGTGACACTTGTGAGTTATTTAATGTTTAGTAGCTGCACAATACACCAGCATTCAGCACCATGGACAGTAACATATATCGATTCTATTGGTTGGACGTCATCATGCTGTGTGCGTTGTTGCTCTTAAGTTTGTTTTTTTCTGAAATCTGTCTGTCTGTCTGTCTGTCTTCTTTTATGAGTATCATGTCATTATTTGATTTTAAACATTCATTCACGCATAAAAATGAATTCATTTTCTTCATCCAATTGTATCATACAAAGTTGTCTACAGTATGTGATTAGCTCTCCACTGTTTTAGTCCACCACTGTGTCCTTTCGGGCTGTTTAATAATTTTTTTAATTCGAGTACTTAAAAAGATATATTTAAAAGTATGTTCACTCATATTCATAGCTTTTCCTCTGAGTTTTCTGCAGTTCCTTACTTTGTACCCTTAGGGACGCTGTTGGTCAATTTGCTGCTGTTTCACGACAGATTTAAGACAAGCCCTCCTCGCCAATATCACCTCAAATAGAGAAAGACTGACACGGTGTTGAAACGTCTGTATGCACTTAAAACGCGACGGGGATCAAAATTCGCTATTATAAAAGAGTACTAAAGCTACTGGAATGTAACAACTTTCTTCATTTTTAATGTGATGGTCATCCTGTCACCGTGAGGGATTTTTCTTTCTTTTGGCTCTCCAGAGGAAAATGTCGATCAGAACAATGAGACGGCAAGTACTGTTGTTTTCATTCGTCCTTTATCTTAATTCAACGCTTGGACATGTCAGCTACTCCATCCCCGAAGAAATGCCAAGTGGTTCTTTAGTTGGCAATGTTGTTCAAGATTTGGGTTTAGATATAAAACGACTGAAGTCTGGCAAAGCTCGTGTTTATACGGGAGACAGTGCTGAATACATTGAGCTAAATAGAGAACACGGACACCTCCTTATCAAAGACAGAATAGACAGAGAAGTCATATGCCGACAGACAACGCCTTGTGCTTTACATTTCCAGATAATTTTGGAGAACCCCATGGAGTTTTATAGTGTCACAGTCGAGATTATAGACATAAATGATAATCCTCCCACCTTTGAAAAAGAGGAAGTCCGCTTTAAAATAAGCGAATCAGCTGTTATCGGGGGAAAATTCGTATTAGACAGAGCAATAGATCCTGATGTAGGTAAAAATGGTCTTCTAAAGTACGAACTGGCACCCACCGATAATTTTGTGCTTAAACGTGATAGTCAAGGTGATGGAAGGGAAAAAACTGAAATGATATTACAAAAGCTTCTCGATAGAGAGAAGGAAGAGTTCCTATCATTAGTACTAACTGCATTTGACGGAGGAGATCCGCAAATGTCAGGAACTATTCGGATTTTTATAACAGTTTTAGATGCCAATGACAATCCGCCTGTGTTTACAGAGTCCACATACAGAGCCACTGTATTAGAAAACTCACCAGAAGGAACAGCTGTCACCAGAGTCACTGCGTCGGATGCAGATGATGGAATAAATGGCAGGGTAAAATATTCAATAACAAACAGTTTAGATCAAGCCCATACACTATTTGAGATAAACGAAGACAGCGGAGAAATCAAATTAGTGGGACATATTGATTATGAAAATGCACGTAATTACCACATAAACATACGTGCAAGTGATAATGGTGGACTTACAGATTCCTGTAAAGTTATAGTTGAAGTAATAGATAGTAATGATAACAAACCAATGATTGATATAATGTCTAAATCAAATATGATACCTGAACATTCTAAACTAAACACTGTTATTGCAATGATGAACGTTCAAGACCCAGATTCAAAAGAAAATGGTAAAGTCCACTGCTTTATCAATGAAAATACACCTTTAAACATTAAGTCGACATCTGATAATTTCTACAAATTAGTAACAGACAGTGATTTAGATAGGGAAATTGCTTCTGAGTATAATATCACAGTAACCTGCTCTGATGAGGGAGTACCCTCCCTCTCCAGCAGCGTCACTCTCACCTTACAGATCTCTGATGTGAATGACAATGCACCTGTTTTTGAGAGGAGCTCATATGAGGCCTATATTGTAGAAAACAACACTCCAGGTGTCTCTATATTCACAGTGAAAGCTACAGACGCTGACTGGAACCAGAATGCCCGTGTTTCTTACATACTGGAAGACTCCTCTGTTAACGGAGTGCCAGTCTCCTCATATGTGTCCGTTAGTGCTGATAGTGGAGTCATCCATGCAGTGCGCTCTTTTGACTACGAGCAGATCAAAGATTTCCACTTCCGCGTCAAAGCGCAGGATGGAGGCTCTCCTCCACTCAGCAGCAATGTGACTATAAAAATACTGATCCAGGACCAGAACGATAACCCTCCTCAGGTTCTGTACCCAGTCCAGACTGGTGGCTTTATGTGGTGGCTGAAATGGTTCCTCGTACAGCAGATGTGGGTTATCTGGTCACTAAAGTGGTGGCTGTTGATGTGGACTCTGGACAGAATGCCTGGCTCTCCTATAAACTACAGAAATCCACAGACAGGGTGCTGTTTGAAGTGGGATTACAGAATGGAGAAATAAGAACTATCCGCCAAGTGACTGATAAAGATGCTGTCAAACAAAGACTGACTGTTATCGTGGAGGACAACGGACAGCCCTCTCGTTCAGCTACAGTCATTGTTAATGTGGCGGTGGCGGACAGCTTCCCTGAAGTGCTGTCGGAGTTCACTGACTTGACACACGACAAGGAGTACAATGATAACCTAACATTTTACTTGGTGTTGGCTCTGGCTGTAGTTTCCTTTCTCTTCATCACGTGTTTAGTTGTTATTATATCAGTGAAAATCTACAGATGGAGACAGTCTCGCATCCTGTACCACTCCAACCTCCCTGTGATTCCATATTATCCGCCACGTTACTCAGACACTATGGGAACAGGAACTCTTCCACACGTGTACAATTACGAGGTGTGCAGGACTACTGACTCCAGAAAGAGTGACTGTAAGTTCGGCAGAGCTGGTAGTCAGAACGTGCTGATAATGGATCCCAGTTCTACAGGAACGATGCAGAGGATACAGAGTGAGAAGAGCATCCTGGATGAACCAGATTCTCCTCTAGAGGTTAGACCTAATGTGTTTAACACTGGATATCTTCTTCTTTGCTGTTATGTGCCTCTCGTCTAATATGTATTCTTACACATGAAATTGATTGTTTTTATATCAACTCTTTTGATGGAACAATTTTTTTCAACTTTTCACAAAATTTGTTTTTAATTTCTACGTTTTGCTATTTTGAGTTGGCTCCATACCAATACTTTATTTGCACTTAAAACTTCACACCTGCAAGATCTTTTTTTTATTTTTTTTCTCCCTGTAGTGTTTCCCCTATCTGTCTGTCTGTTTGTCTGTCTGTATCTGTCTATCTATCTATCTGTGTATCTATCTGTCTATCTATCTATATTTTTAATCTTGTAGTCTTAAGTTGCATATCGTTGGAATTAGAGATCGTTTATATCATTTGGGACGTTTAAGAAAATCAATTTCTGAAGTCAGACCACAAACCCTATGAAATGTATCCTTTTGCGTCTACATCTGCTATTAATTAAATAATAATAATAATAACAATAACAATAATAATAACAATAATAATATTAATATGAATGTTCTATTTTTTGACAACATTTATGGCACGATTATTCCAGCTTATGCTTTTTGGTGTTTTGAACAGAAAGGGCCGCTATTGGCCAGTGTGTGGCAGTCTTAGATAGGTCTTGTAAATGTACCTCCCCTTTAGAAATGCGGTCTAGTACACAATAACTCAGACACAAACCTCCTGCCGTCTTTTGAAAGGACATCTGCTCACGGAATTTAGAAGCTGTTATTTTTTGTTAAATATAATTTGAGTTCGCTTCGATATTTTTAAAATTGTTAATTTGGATTACCGTTTGGAATTCCACTACAAAACAATGAGACGGCAAGTACAGTTGCTCTGTTGGATTCTCTGCTTCACCTTTGTGTGCGGGCAGGTCAGTTACTCCATTCCTGAGGAGATGGAGAAAGGTTCGTTGGTCTGTAATGTAGCTCAGGATTTGGGATTAGATTTTAAAAGGCTTAAATCGGGCAAAGCTCGTCTTCATTTGGGAGACAGTGCGGAATATATCGAGCTGAACAGAGAGAGGGGTGCCCTCCTTATCAAAGAGAGAATAGACAGAGAGACGCTGTGTGGAGAAACTACGCCCTGTGCTTTACATTTACAGATGATTCTGGAAAGTCCAATGGAAATGTTTCAAATAACGATTGAAATTACAGACATTAACGATAATGCTCCCAGTTTTGCATCGAGTGAAAAACGTTTTGAAATCAGCGAGTCAGCAGTTATCGGGTCTAAATTTGTATTGGAAAAAGCAGTAGATGTTGATATTGGTGTTAATGGACTTCAAAGTTATTCGCTAAATCCAACTAAAAACTTTGAACTTAAACTGGAGAATCAAGCAGATGGAACTAAAAAGGTAGAAATGGTTTTACAAAAGCCTCTAGATCGAGAGCAGGAAGAACGTATATCATTATTATTGACTGCTTTAGATGGCGGACAGCCGCGTATGTCAGGTACCATACAAATAACTGTTAATGTGTTGGATGTAAACGACAATGCACCAATTTTCACTAAGTCAGTATACAAAGCAACGATAACGGAAAACTCTCCACGAGGAGCAAGTGTTATAACTGTTAGTGCCTCTGATAAAGACGGAGGCACTAACGGAGAAATATCATATTCAATATCAAATAGCAAGCGTCATTTATCCGATCTGTTTCAGATTAATAGGAAGACTGGTGAGGTTATATTGATTGGAGAAATAGACTATGAAAAGGTCAAACTGTTACAACTAGATGTCGAGGCTACAGATAACGGAGGACTTTCTGATTCCAGTAAGATCCTAATTGATATATCTGATGTAAATGACAACAGCCCTCAGATAAAAATACTCTCTAAATCAGACACCATTTTTGAAGACTCTCTGGAAAAAACTATAATCGCGATGCTAAGTGTGAATGACCCGGATTCTGAGAGAAATGGGAAAGTAAAGTGTAATATTGATAATGATATTCCTTTTAAAATTCAAAGTACGGTAGGTGAATTTTATAGTTTAGTCACAGAAATCACTTTAGACAGAGAACAAGCACAGCAATATGATATCACAGTTACGTGCACTGATGAAGGAGTACCCTCCCTCTCAAGTGGCGTCACTCTCACATTACAGATTTCTGATGTGAATGACAACGCACCTGTCTTTGAGAGGAGCTCATATGAGGCCTACATTGTAGAAAACAACACTCCAGGTCTCTCTATATTCACAGTGAAAGCTACAGACGCTGACTGGAACCAGAATGCTCGTGTTTCTTACATACTGGAGGACTCCTCTGTCAACGGAGTGCCAGTCTCCTCATATGTGTCCGTTAGTGCTGATAGTGGAGTCATCCATGCAGTGCGCTCTTTTGACTACGAGCAGATCAAAGATTTCCAGTTCCGCGTCAAAGCGCAGGATGGAGGCTCTCCTCCACTCAGCAGCAACGTGACTGTGAAAATATTGATCCAGGACCAGAACGATAACCCACCTCAGGTTCTGTACCCGGTCCAGACTGGTGGCTCTGTGGTAGCAGATATAGTTCCTCGTTCAGCAGATGTGGGTTATCTGGTCACTAAAGTGGTGGCTGTTGATGTGGACTCTGGACAGAATGCCTGGCTCTCCTATAAACTACAGAAATCCACAGACAGGGCGCTGTTTGAAGTAGGATTACAGAATGGAGAAATAAGAACTATCCGCCAAGTGACTGATAAAGATGCTGTCAAACAAAGACTGACTGTTATCGTGAAGGACAACGGACAGCCCTCTCGTTCAGCTACAGTCATTGTTAACGTGGCGGTGGCGGACAGCTTCCCTGAAGTGCTTGTCGGAGTTCACATGACTTCGTACACACGACAAGGAGTACAATGACAACCTGACATTTTTACTTAGTGTTGGCTCTGGCTGTAGTTTCCTTCCTCTTCATCACGTGTTTAGTTGTTATTATATCAGTGAAAATCTACAGATGGAGACAGTCTCGCATCCTGTACCACTCCAGCCTCCCTGTGATTCCATATTATCCTCCACGTTACTCAGACACTATGGGAACAGGAACTCTTCCACACGTGTACAATTACGAGGTGTGCAGGACTACTGACTCCAGAAAGAGTGACTGTAAGTTCGGCAGAGCTGGTAGTCAGAATGTGCTGATAATGGATCCCAGTTCTACAGGAACGATGCAGCGGATACAGAATGAGAAAAGCATCCTGGATGAACCAGAATCTCCTGTTGAGGTCAGTTATTTGTATTAATGCCATCTGTGGAACTCGTGAGTTATTTATATAGTTAATAGCTACACAGTCAGTTACTCTGTTTTGTTCTGGTCAGATGTCGTTTCAGCACCACGGACAGCTACAAATAGAACACAATTCCTTAATGTTTACCTTTGATACACCCCCTACACATTCTGTTGCAGTAATTTTACATTTCCCTCTAAGTAATGTTATAGGCCTACAATTTTACATTTATTCATTCGTGGCGTGGATTACAGCAGTGTAATTTATTTTATCCGTTACTACGTGATCACGAAAGATTTTAGTATTCCCACATATGTTTTAAATGAAATGTTACTGCATTATCATGTACTTTCACAATTTGAACTCGTTGTGCCGCTGTTGCCCAGTGTGTGGAAGTTTTGAACTGATTTTGTAACTCAGCCTTCCAGTTTTCCTCATTACACACAACCGAGAGACACTGGCGTATGTGGAACGGGCACTAAGAAGATCATATTTATCCACGGACATCTGCAACGGGGGCTTTCTTTTCAATTCACGAATTGGAGCATGTCTCATTTGAATCTTTAATTTCCACCTTGAATGGAATTTACTTGTAAAACGGAATCACACACGACATGTGCGGTGTGGCAGCGGCAACGAGCAGAACAATGAAACGGCAAGTACTAGTGATATCCATCCTCCACCTTAGTTTTGTTATCGGGCATGTTAGCTTTTCAATTCCAGAGGAAATGCCAAAAGGTTCTTTGGTCGGCCACATAGCACAGGATTTAGGTTTGGATGCAAAACGGCTTCGGTCAGGCAAAGCTCGCCTTTATACCGGAGACAGCACTCAGTATATTGAGCTTAATAGAGAAAGAGGAGTCCTGCTCATACAGGAAAAAATAGACCGCGAATCGCTGTGCAGACAGACAACGCCTTGTGCATTGCATTTTCAGATGACATTAGAAAGCCCACTTGAATTATTTCCAGTTACCGTTGAAATTACAGACATTAACGATAATGCTCCGGTTTTCCAAAAGGAGGAGAGGGTGTTTGAAATAAGCGAGTCGGCAGTCATCGGCTCCAAGTTCATGTTAGAAAAAGCTGTTGACCCCGATATTGGACTTAATGGTCTTCAGAGATACACTCTCGAGCCCAGTGATAATTTTATGCTTAAAACTCATGCTCAGTCTGATGGAAGCAAAAAGGTTGAAATGATTTTACAAAAACCGTTGGACAGAGAGAAACAAGAAAAACTATCGTTAGTGCTGACGGCGGAGGATGGAGGAGAACCGCAAATGACGGGAACAATGAGGATTTTCGTTACTGTGCTGGATGCAAATGACAATGCACCGGTTTTTAGCAAAACTGTTTACAAGGCAAGCATTACTGAAAATTCAGTGACTGGGACTGTAGTTACTAAGGTGACTGCCTCTGATGCAGACAAAGGTTCAAATGGAAAGGTGACATATGCCATCGGAAATAGCATGGATACAGTTTCAAAACTGTTTCATATAAATAGCGAAGGTGATCTTGTACTAGATGGACCAGTAGACTATGAAAAAGAAAAAACGTATAACCTCGATATAGAAGCCATTGATCAGGGTGGACTTTCTGATTCCAGTAAGATAATAATCGATGTAATTGACATAAATGACAATAGTCCGACCATAAATATGATTTCGACATCAAGCTCAGTACCAGAAGATTCGGCACTTAAGACAGTCATAGCTTTATTGAGTGTAAATGACCCGGATTCTGAAAATAATGGAAAGGTAAACTGTGTAATAAGTGAAAATATCCCTTTTGAAATTCAATCTACATCCAATAAATTCTACAGTTTAGTAACTGACACTGATTTAGACAGAGAAAGGGCCTCTGAATATAATATCACAGTAACCTGCTCTGATGAGGGAGTACCCTCCCTCTCCAGCAGCGTCACTCTCACATTACAGATCTCTGATGTGAATGACAACGCACCTGTCTTTCAGAGGAGCTCATATGAGGCCTACATTGTAGAAAACAACACTCCTGGTCTCTCTATATTCACAGTGAAAGCTACAGACGCTGATTGGAACCAGAATGCTCGTGTTTCTTACATACTGGAGGACTCCTCTGTTAACGGAGTGCCAGTCTCCTCATATGTGTCCGTTAGTGCTGATAGTGGAGTCATCCATGCAGTGCGCTCTTTTGACTACGAGCAGATCAAAGATTTCCAGTTCCGCGTCAAAGCGCAGGATGGAGGATCTCCTCCACTCAGCAGCAATGTGACTGTGAAAATATTGATCCAGGACCAGAACGATAACCCTCCTCAGGTTCTGTACCCGGTCCAGACTGGTGGCTCTGTGGTGGCTGAAATGGTTCCTCGTTCAGCAGATGTGGGTTATCTGGTCACTAAAGTGGTGGCTGTTGATGTGGACTCTGGACAGAATGCCTGGCTCTCCTATAAACTACAGAAATCCACAGACAGGGCGCTGTTTGAAGTGGGCTTGCAGAATGGAGAAATAAGAACTATCCGCCAAGTGACTGATAAAGATGCTGTCAAACAAAGACTGACTGTTATCGTGGAGGACAACGGACAGCCCTCTCGTTCAGCTACAGTCATTGTTAACGTGGCGGTGGCGGACAGCTTCCCTGAAGTGCTCTCGGAGTTCACTGACTTCACACACGACAAGGAGTACAATGACAACCTGACATTCTACTTGGTGTTGGCTCTGGCTGTAGTTTCATTCCTCTTCATCACGTGTTTAGTTGTTATTATATCAGTGAAAATCTACAGATGGAGACAGTCTCGCATCCTGTACCACTCCAACCTCCCTGTGATTCCATATTATCCTCCACGTTACTCAGATACTATGGGAACAGGAACTCTTCCACACGTGTACAATTACGAGGTGTGCAGGACTACTGACTCCAGAAAGAGTGACTGTAAGTTCGGCAGAGCTGGTAGTCAGAACGTGCTGATAATGGACCCCAGTTCTACTGGAACGATGCAGCGGATACAGAGTGAGAAGAGCATCCTGGATGAACCAGACTCTCCTATAGAGGTTAGAGTGTTATGATTTTGCCGCATTGTCACATTAATTTTCATAATCTCAGTTATTGGTTACCTCAGAACTTTTTATAGCGAAAGAATCCTGTAATATTTTGTTGATTTTATTTTTCTTTCTATAGTTTTTTTTTTTTTCTTTTACATAAACAATTTTCATTTATTGAACTATTACATTAACCTTTTTTCTCATACGGGATTAAAAGTACTATTGATAAATGTCTTTACTTCTTTTTCATACAGAAAATAAAATCTTTTTTCTGGGCAAAATAATCTTTAAATTAAAAGGCTAAATAAACGTTTTGCTATACATATTTGTACTTCCCATCTATGGATATGGCTTACTGTGTTATATAGTGTTTTGTTAAGTTTCTTTGTAGTTTCATGATGTGAACTCAGTGGGCCGCTGTTGACCAGTGACTTGTTTTAAACCATTTAGGGAAAACATACTCTGTTCTCTCATAGAAGTGATGGGGTCCTAAGAGCACTAAATGATCGACTGTGGACAAAGCAACAGTCAAAGAATACCGGGAGTCGCAATATTTTTTGTGGACACGTATTTGAAGAAGGCGGTGTGTTATATTTGCCCCGACAACGCAAATTGCAAAGAGGGAAACGTTATTTTTGGTCCTACGGATTTGCCTGAAAGAACAATGAAACGGCAAGTAGCACTGTTTCTCTCGGTTATCTCTCTACACTCGGTATTCGGTCAGGTCAGCTATTCCATTCCGGAGGAAATGGCCAAAGGCTCCTTGGTCGGTAACATAGCTCAGGATTTAAGTTTGGATGTGAAACGACTACAAGCGGGTAAAGCTCGCATCCACACCGGAGACAATACAGAATACATTCAGCTGAACAAGGAAAAAGGACTGCTCGTCGTCAAAGAAAAAATAGACCGCGAAGCTCTCTGTGACCAGACAACGCCTTGTGCTTTACATTTTCAGATTGCCTTAGAAAGCCCAATAGAAATATTCTCAGTTACTGTAGAAATCACGGATATTAATGACAATGCTCCTATATTCCAAAAGGAAGAGAGCACGTTTGAAATAAGCGAGTCTGCGGTCATCGGCTCTAAATTCATGCTAGAGAAAGCAATAGACCCAGATATAGGAATAAATGATATTCAGAGTTATACACTGAAACCCAGTGACAATTTTATCCTTAAATTACACAGTCAGGCCGATGGCGGTAAAAAGATTGAGATGATTTTACAAAAACCTTTGGATAGAGAGAAACAGGAGTTTGTATCATTGTTGTTAACGGCTGTTGATGGAGGAGAGCCGCGGCGGTCAGGGACAATGCAAATTCATATTACAGTATTAGACGTTAATGATAATGCTCCCGTTTTTACGCAGAACGTTTATAAAGCGTCTGTTCAAGAGAACTCGGTCAAGGGAACAATCATTACCAAAGTGAGTGCTTCAGATGCAGACAAAGGCTCGAATGCAGAGATAAGCTATGTAATTGCAAATAGCATGAGGGATATTTTGACATTATTCCACATTACTGAAGATGGTCATCTTATACTAAATGGCCCCATCGATTATGAAAAAGCCAAAAAGTATGAAATTGATATAACTGCGACGGATCGCGGAGGTCTCTCTGATTCAAGCAAAGTAATAATTGAGATAGTTGACATAAATGACAACAGCCCTGTTATAAATATAATTTCATCAACAAATTCAGTAAGAGAAGATTCAGCTTCAAACACAGTGGTAGCTGTAATGAGTGTAAATGACCCAGATTCTGAGGAAAATGGAAAAGTGCGATGTTCAATTGAGAAAAATACACCTTTTACGATTATTTCTGCATCCAACAGCCTTTATAGCTTTGTTACAGACACTGATTTAGACAGAGAGAAAATTTCTGAGTATAAAATCAAAGTAACCTGCACTGATGAGGGCGTGCCCTCCCTCTCCAGCAGCCTCACTCTCACCTTACAGATCTCTGATGTGAATGACAACGCACCTGTCTTTGAGAAGAGCTCATATGAGGCCTACATTGTAGAAAACAATACACCAGGTCTCTCTATATTCACAGTGAAAGCTACAGACGCTGACTGGAACCAGAATGCTCGTGTTTCTTACATACTGGAGGACTCCTCTGTTAACGGAGTGCCAGTCTCCTCATATGTGTCCGTTAGTGCTGATAGTGGAGTCATCCATGCAGTGCGCTCTTTTGACTACGAGCAGATCAAAGATTTCCAGTTCCACGTCAAAGCGCAGGATGGAGGATCTCCTCCACTTAGCAGCAACGTGACTGTGAAAATACTGATCCAGGACCAGAACGATAACCCTCCTCAGGTTCTGTACCCTGTCCAGACTGGTGGCTCTGTGGTGGCTGAGATGGTTCCTCGTTCAGCAGATGTGGGTTATCTGGTCACTAAAGTGGTGGCTGTTGATGTGGACTCTGGACAGAATGCCTGGCTCTCATATAAACTACAGAAATCCACAGACAGGGCGCTGTTTGAAGTAGGATTACAGAATGGAGAAATAAGAACTATCCGCCAAGTGACTGATAAAGATGCTGTCAAACAAAGACTGACTGTTATCGTGGAGGACAACGGACAGCCCTCTCGTTCAGCTACAGTCATTGTTAACGTGGCGGTGGCGGACAGCTTCCCTGAAGTGCTCTCGGAGTTTACTGACTTCACACACGACAAGGAGTACAATGATAACCTAACTTTTTACTTGGTGTTGGCTCTGGCTGTAGTTTCATTCCTCTTCATCACGTGTTTGGTGGTTATTATATCAGTAAAAATCTACAGATGGAGACAGTCTCGCATCCTGTACCACTCCAACCTCCCTGTGATTCCATATTATCCTCCACGTTACTCAGACACTATGGGAACAGGAACTCTTCCACACGTGTACAATTACGACGCTTGCAGGACTACTGACTCCAGAAAGAGTGACTGTAAATTCGGCAGAGCTGGTAGTCAGAACGTGCTGATAATGGACCCCAGTTCTACAGGAACTATGCAGCTAATACAGAATCAGAAGAGCATCCTGGATGAACCAGACTCTCCTGTAGAGGTTAGAATGTTACAGTTTTTACACACCTCCAGCTAACCTTCACAAAACGGTCAACTTTATTACAGGATTGATTATTTTTGCACTCTAGATATTAACAGAACAGTAGCTCATAATGGTTTTTTTTTTTTTTTTTTTTTTTTTGTAATATGCTTCCTTTTCGCAAACATTTTTTCCTGTTTTAATGAATCTGTGTATTGTCTGTTATAGTTGTGAAAAGTTGTACTGGTTCCTTCATACTTTTCCTTTAATGCGTGTAATATTCTCTAATTTCGAGTCATTTTGCACGTTGAAAAAACTCACATTTATCGTTTACTATACAGTATATTATTTAACATCCAGGGATTGTTTTAGATGGATTTTAAAGTTTTCTTTGTAGTTTCATGAGATGAACTCTGTGGGCCGCTGTTGACCAGTGACCTGATAAAAACCATTTAAGGAAACCATCCTCTCACAGTGGGGATAAAATCCTAAGAACACTCCATAGTCGATAGAGGACCGAACAACGGACAAGTAATATTTGAAGTCGGAATTAATTTTCCGTCAACCTTCATTTAAACTCAGCACTTTTATCTGTTGGATTTGCATCAGTAAATCAGATTGTGAAATGGGGGATCTGAATGTTATTTTTTGTTCGATGGATTTGCCTGAAAGAACAATGAAACGGCAAGTAGCACTGTTTCTCTCGGTTCTCTCTCTACACTTGGTGTTTGGTCAGGTCAGCTATTCCATTCCGGAGGAAATGGCCAAAGGCTCCTTGGTCGGTAACATAGCTCAGGATTTAAGTATGGATGTGAAACGACTACAAGCGGGTAAAGCTCGCATCCACACCGGAGACAATACAGAATACATTCAGCTGAACAAGGAAAAAGGACTCCTCGTCGTCAAAGAAAAAATAGACCGCGAAGCTCTCTGTAACCAGACAACGCCTTGTGCTTTACATTTTCAGATTGCTTTAGAAAGCCCAATAGAAATATTCTCAGTTACTGTAGAAATCACTGATATTAATGACAATGCTCCTATATTCCAAAAGGAAGAGAGCACGTTTGAAATAAGCGAGTCTGCGGTCATCGGCTCTAAATTCATGCTAGAGAACGCAATAGACCCAGATATAGGAATAAATAATATTCAGAGCTATACACTGAAACCCAATGACAACTTTATCCTTAAATTACACAGTCAGACTGATGGCAGTAAAAATATTGAGATGATTTTACAAAAACCTTTGGATAGAGAGAAACAGGAGTTTGTATCATTGTTGTTAACGGCTGTTGATGGAGGAGAGCCGCGGCGGTCAGGGACAATGCAAATTCATATTACAGTATTAGACGCTAATGATAATGCTCCTGTTTTTACGCAGAACGTTTATAAAGCGTCTGTTCAGGAGAACTCGGTCAAGGGAACAATCATTACCAAAGTGAGTGCTTCAGATGCAGACAAAGGCTCGAATGCAGAGATAAGCTATGTAATTGCAAATAGCATGAGGGATATTATGACATTATTCCACATTACTGAAGATGGTCATCTTAAACTAAATGGCCCCATCGATTATGAAAAAGCCAAAAAATATGAATTTGATATAGCTGCCACGGATCGCGGAGGTCTCTATGATTCTAGCAAAGTCATAATTGACGTAGTTGACGTAAATGACAACAGACCTGTTATAAATATAATTTCATCATCAAATTCATTAGGAGAAGATTCAGCTTCAAACACAGTGGTAGCTGTAATGAGTGTAAATGACCCAGATTCTGACGAAAATGGAAAAGTGCGATGCGCAATTGATAAAAATACACCTTTTACGATTATTTCTACATCCAGTCGCCTTTACAGCTTAGTAACATACACTGATTTAGACAGAGAAAGAATATTTGCATATAATATCACAGTAACCTGCTCTGATGAGGGAGTACCCTCCCTCTCTAGCAGCGTCACTCTCACCTTACAGATCTCTGATGTGAATGACAACGCACCTGTCTTTGAGAGGAGCTCATATGAGGCCTACATTGTAGAAAACAACACACCAGGTGTCTCTATATTCACAGTGAAAGCTACAGACGTTGACTGGAACCAGAATGCCCGTGTTTCTTACATACTGGAGGACTCCTCTGTTAACGGAGTGCCAGTCTCCTCATATGTGTCCGTTAGTGCTGATAGTGGAGTCATCCATGCAGTGCGCTCTTTTGACTACGAGCAGATCAAAGATTTCCAATTCCGCGTCAAAGCGCAGGATGGAGGATCTCCTCCACTCAGCAGCAACGTGACTGTGAAAATACTGATCCAGGACCAGAACGATAACCCTCCTCAGGTTCTGTACCCGGTCCAAACTGGTGGCTCTGTGGTGGCTGAAATGGTTCCTCGTTCAGCAGATGTGGGTTATCTGGTCACTAAAGTGGTGGCTGTTGATGTGGACTCTGGACAGAATGCCTGGCTCTCCTATAAACTACAGAAATCCACAGACAGGGCGCTGTTTGAAGTGGGATTACAGAATGGAGAAATAAGAACTATCCGCCAAGTGACTGATAAAGATGCAGTCAAACAAAGACTGACTGTTATCGTGGAGGACAACGGACAGCCCTCTCGTTCAGCTACAGTCATTGTTAACGTGGCGGTGGCGGACAGCTTCCCTGAAGTGTTGTCGGAATTCACTGACTTCGTACATGACAAGGAGTACAATGACAACCTGACTTTTTACTTGGTGTTGGCTCTGGCTGTAGTTTCCTTCCTCTTCATCACGTGTTTAGTTGTTATTATATCAGTGAAAATCTACAGATGGAGACAATCTCGCATCCTGTACCACTCCAACCTCCCTGTGATTCCATATTATCCGCCACGTTACTCAGACACTATGGGAACAGGAACTCTTCCACACGTGTACAATTACGAGGTGTGCAGGACTACTGACTCCAGAAAGAGTGACTGTAAGTTCGGCAGAGCTGGTAGTCAGAACGTGCTGATAATGGACCCCAGTTCTACAGGAACAATGCAGCGGATACAGAATGAGAAGAGCATCCTGGACCAACCAGATTCTCCTCTAGAGGTTAGAATGTTACAGTGTTTGCCCACCCACAACTTACCTTCACTAAACAGATAAGCTTGCTAAAGGCTTGATCACTTCAGCACTCTGGATAGCGACAGAACATTATCTCATGTTTATGTGTGTGTGTGTGTGTCTGTCTGTGTTTCCTATTTGCAAACTTTTAGTTGTTTTCTCTGTTTTATTGGTTCTGTGTGTTGTCCTTTATAGTCATGAAAAGTTTTACTGGTTAATTTATATATGTCCTGTAGTTAATTGAGAATTTTCTCATCTCGAGGCATCTTGTTATTTAAAAATACATTGTCGTTTACGGTGTGGTATTGCATTGTATTGACCATTCATGAATTCTTCTAGATCAGTGTTTCTCAGCCCTGGTTCTCGGTGACCACTGTCCTGCATGTTTCAGAGGCGTCCATCTGTAACACACCTGACTCAAATGAATGGTTCGTTAGCAGGCTTGTAAAGAACTAAACACTCTATTCAATTTATCTGAATCAGGTGTACTGGACTTGAAAAGAACTAAACATGGAATTCAATGGTCCCTGAGGACCAGGATTGAGAAACACTGTTTTAAATGGATTTTGACATTTTCTCTGTAGTTTCATGAGATGAACTCTGTGGGCCGCTGTTGACCAGTGACCTGATAAAAACCATTTAAGGAAACCATCCTCTCACAGTGGAGATAAAATCCTAAGAACACTAGTCGATAGAGGACTGAACAACGATCAAGCAATATTTCAAGTCGGAGTGAATTTTTCGCCAACCTTCATTTAAACTCAGCACTTTGTTGGATTTGCATCAGTAAATCAGATTGTAAAATGGGGGACATGTACGTCATTTTTGGATCGATGGATTTGCCTGAAAGAACAATGAAACGGCAAGTAGCACTGTTTCTCTCGGTTCTCTCTCTACACTCGGTATTCGGTCAGGTCAGCTATTCCATTCCGGAGGAAATGGCCAAAGGCTCCTTGGTCGGTAACATAGCTCAGGATTTAAGTTTGGATGTGAAACGACTACAAGCGGGTAAAGCTCGCATCCACACCGGAGACAATACAGAATACATTCAGCTGAACAAGGAAAAAGGACTCCTCTTCGTCAAAGAAAAAATAGACCGCGAAGCTCTCTGTGGCCAGACAACGCCTTGTGCTTTACATTTTCAGATTGCTTTAGAAAGCCCCATAGAAATATTCTCAGTTACTGTAGAAATCACGGATATTAATGACAATGCTCCTATATTCCAAAAGGAAGAGAGAAGATTTGAAATAAGCGAGACTGCTGTCATCGGCTCTAAATTCATGCTAGAGAAAGCAATAGACCCAGATATAGGAAAAAATAGTCTTCAGAGCTATACACTGAAACCCAATGACAATTTTATCCTTAAATTACACAGTCAGACTGACGGTGGTAAAAAGATTGAGATGGTTTTACAAAAACCTTTGGATAGAGAGAAACAGGAGTTTGTATCATTGTTGTTAACGGCTGTTGATGGAGGAGAGCCGCGGCGGTCAGGGACAATGCAAATTCATATTACAGTATTAGATGCTAATGATAATGCTCCTGTTTTTACGCAGAACGTTTATAAAGCGTCTGTTCAAGAGAACTCGGTCAAGGGAACAATCATTACCAAAGTGAGTGCTTCAGATGCAGACAAAGGTTCGAATGGAGAGGTAAGCTATGTAATAGAAAATGGTATTGGGGATATTTCAAACATTTTTCGCATCAGTGATGATGGGAGTCTGACACTAAATGGCCCCATCGATTATGAAAAAGCCAAAAAGTATGAAATTGATATAGAGGCAGTGGACAAAGGGGGGCTATCTGATTCAAGCAAAGTCCTAGTTGACATTGTTGACATAAATGACAACAGCCCTGTTATAAATATAATTTCATCATCAAATTCAGTAAGAGAAGATTCAGCTTCAAACACAGTGGTAGCTGTAATGAGTGTTAATGATCCAGATTCTGACGACAATGGAAAAGTGCGATGCGCAATTGAGAAAAATACACCTTTTACGATTATTTCTACATCCAGTCGCCTTTATAGCTTAGTAACAGACACTGATTTAGACAAGGAAGCAGCCTCTGAATATAACATTACGATAACCTGTTCAGATGAGGGCGTGCCCTCCCTCTCTAGCAGCGTCACTCTCACCTTACAGATCTCTGATGTGAATGACAACGCACCTGTCTTTGAGAGGAGCTCATATGAGGCCTACATTGTAGAAAACAACACACCCGGTCTCTCTATATTCAAAGTGAAAGCTACAGACGCTGATTGGAACCAGAATGCGCGTGTTTCTTACATACTGGAGGACTCCTCTGTTAACGGAGTGCCAGTCTCCTCATATGTGTCCGTTAGTGCTGATAGTGGAGTCATCCATGCAGTGCGCTCTTTTGACTACGAGCAGATCAAAGATTTCCAGTTCCGCATCAAAGCGCAGGATGGAGGATCTCCTCCACTTAGCAACAACGTGACTGTAAAAATACTTATCCAGGACCAGAACGATAACCCTCCTCAGGTTCTGTACCCAGTCCAGACTGGTGGCTCTGTGGTGGCTGAAATGGTTCCTCGTTCAGCAGATGTGGGTTATCTGGTCACTAAAGTGGTGGCTGTTGATGTGGACTCTGGACAGAATGCCTGGCTCTCCTATAAACTCCAGAAATCCACAGACAGGGCGCTGTTTGAAGTGGGCTTACAGAATGGAGAAATAAGAACTATCCGCCAAGTGACTGATAAAGATGCTGTCAAACAAAGACTGACTGTTATCGTGGAGGACAACGGACAGCCCTCTCGTTCAGCTACAGTCATTGTTAACGTGGCGGTGGCGGACAGCTTCCCTGAAGTGCTGTCGGAGTTCACTGACTTCACACACGACAAGGAGTACAATGATAACCTGACTTTTTATTTGGTGTTGGCTCTGGCTGTAGTTTCCTTCCTCTTCATCACGTGTTTAGTTGTTATTATATCAGTGAAAATCTACAGATGGAGACAGTCTCGCATCCTGTACCACTCCAACCTCCCTGTGATTCCATATTATCCTCCACGTTACTCAGACACTATGGGGACTGGAACTCTTCCACATGTGTACAATTACGAGGTGTGCAGGACTACTGACTCCAGAAAGAGTGACTGTAAGTTCGGCATGGCTGGTAGTCAGAACGTGCTGATAATAGACCCCAGTTCTACAGGAACGATGCAGAGGATACAGAGTGAAAAGAGCATCCTGGACGAACCAGACTCTCCTCTAGAGGTTAGAGTGTTACAATTGTGAAATAGTATTTTAATGATTAACGTGTTTTTTCTCCATGACGGCACCATTTTTTACTTGCCATTTCCAAAAGTTTAATCATCCCATACTTCGTCACCATTAGAATCTATCTTTGTTCCTGTTTTCATCACCCTGGAGAGCAAAATGCGACCATTCATATCTCACATCTATTGTGACAGACTTTTTGTTATTGCTCATCATTATATTTCCACACTTGATATATTATGCTTAATTAAGCTACATATTTTGAAAACCCCCTTTTTTTGTTTTTTTGTTTGTTTGCTCTGAGGCAGCACAGCAACCAAACCATTGGGTTGATTTGTCACCTTACTACAATGACTACAAGAAACTAACAATAGTAGCGAGCATATGTTTTGAGAACAAAATATAAAAATGACAAAAACAGAAGGATAACCTTTAAACAGAATAAAAACCATAGTCGCTGATAAATAAAACCACCAAAAACCCAATTCCAATAGATTAAGAAAAAAAGAAAGGCATCCCACCCCCGGTTTGGAACAGGTAACTATCTACTCCTCCTCCTGATTTTTCCCTGACACTGCAACTGGCGACGGTGGTCACAAGCCGGGACCATGATGCAACCTGTTAAAATCCTACAACTCAAACCAAACCAGTGAAGTACTGCCGTGATTACTAACAGTTAAACGAAACATACCTCAGCAGGGATGATCATAGTGCTGTTTCACCTTCGGCTCAGGAGAAGTGGATTCGCTGCTATACTGATTCCCTCCCATTATAACCACCTGCATCGACTCGCTCAGCTGCTGCCAGTGTGGCTTTTTCACATACAGTAGTAGCGGTTTAAAAGTTCCCCTGTTTCCATGATGGGTCCTTGACTGGTTCTTGACTGGTCCTTGACTGGTCCTTGACTGATCCTTGGCCGATCCTTCACAGGTCTGTGGGGGTAATGTAATCCCCCGCAATGACGTCGTCAGCGAGGCTCTGCCCCTAAGCAGCCCAAGTAAAAAAACAGCTGCAATCCCTCTTTTGTCCACGGGGAGGAGCAGTGATTTGATCTTGCTGCTCTCTAAACAGTTTATAATGAGTTGTGTCGCTCATTTGTTGCATTTTTGCCAACATTTAAAAAATGATTTGATTTGAAAATGGCGTCAAATAAATGTATCAAAAAAGCCGACATGTGTAGCTAATGGTGTTATGAGGCAAAGCACAACCTCCTCAAGTCGGCTAAGTGGTGAATGTCACTAGCAGCGAGCTTTCTAAACATCCCGAGGAGCGCTGCCAGCGGTCATTTGACTGCAACGTAAATTATTCACAGTGGGGGTTGATACAGCTGCTGCATAACTGAATATTGACAAAATCATAACGTAATATCGGCAGGTAAAAATAACATAATACTGATAATGTGTAAAGCAGGGATCACAAAAGTCCGGACCCAGCCCAACCTATATTCTGAATTAGGCCTCAAAGTGCTATTATCCTAAGTAGATAAGTAAATAAATGGTTTATACTGTGAAATGAAGTGTCCCTGGATTTTATTCATAGCGATCTAGTGATAAAACGTGATAAAACGTCATACAGCTGTGTCTCAGCGGTGGGACAGCTGCCCGCCCGCTGTCTGAAGCAGGCACATGGCAAAGGCTGGTAGGAATGACAGGAACCAGCAGCCTATCATCACACAGGGTTTGTGATCTTACAGCCAATCAGAAGCAGAGTAGGGCGGGCATTTATTACAAGTCCGTAGCCTTGTTATATACGACAGTTTGGCTGAGAAAGAGTCTCCCTGAGCGGCTCTGTGGAAGTTTAGACGTGCTAAACTGCTCGTAAATATTGATGTGTTTACTTTTCCAAACAAGTAAGCAGGTAAAACTATAGACAACAACTATATAATAAAAGTCCTAAAATACCAGGTTCAGCCGTTTAGTTTTTAATACACTATAAGCATGGTAGCGTGACTGACGGTCATCAAAAGACCGCTGGCGACGCTTCCAGTGTTTAACACTAGAAAACCCAGAGATTTCTTACCCCTCTACCATGCCCAGAGTACAACCAAAAGGCTGCCCGGTTTGAAATTAACAATTCAATGGCCAACAATTAGCACCTTTACATTTGTAAACACAGCCATTACCTGCCGTTAGCTGTTCAAGCATACTCCTTGGGGGGAGGAGTGTGCTTGAAAAGAGCCTTGTGGACTGTGCTGTATAGTTTCACTCACCACAAACGGTATTTGTGCTTTTGACCATTTCTCACATTTTCATGTACCCTTTATTGAGCATTGGTCGTGTGAGTTTTCATCGTCATCACACTATTGTACGCCCAGCTTGCTTTCAAGTGAGAGATTATCACGTTTCTGTTTCCACAAAGGCAAGAAGGAAAGCATAATCAAGTATTTCAAATGAGAGATAATTACATTCCTTTTGACCTGGGAACAGAAAAGCAAAATCAATTTAATGTTCCTCACTTCCTAATATGGTGCAACAAGGTTCACAGTCCTCAATGTTTTTAGTAAAAAAAAAACAAAAAAAAAAAACACCTTACTAACAGGGTGGAATGGAACATAACAGAGTGGAACAGAATATAACAGGGTGGAAAATATTTGTTCCCAATTCCAAATAAAAACGCTTCAATGGCCAGATGATCAGCAATGAATAAAGATATTTCTACAGTGATCCAGATTTTTTGTTTGTTGTTTTTTTTGTTTTACATTTTAGATTTTGTAAGAGATGGGTGTGTTTTAACAACAGCAGTTTTATCCGTGACATTAATCGATAATTATTATCATTATCCAGTGTATAAAAATGTTGGTGTAAAAACGCCAAAGATAGATAAGCATGATGCTGAACTTCGTGGTCTTAGCTCCTGGTTTGGTGTGTCTTGTTCTGTTTATTATCATTCTGAAAGGTATACCAAGTTGTGGGCTGCATATATGCAGCCCACAACTTGAACAAAGGCTAAATTCCTCAACATTCGCACTTGCTCCATAAAATTACCATCTCCAAGGCTCCTCCACCACCACTTTGACTATGGATTGATAAGTAAATGAGCCGCAGTTTTGTAACTGTTGCATTGTCAAAACAGTTCTGTTAGTGTTGTCACACAAAATTCAGTAGACTAGTTGGTTCCTATGCAGTGAATTTACATGTTATTACAAAAATACACAATAATAAAATAGGCAAGTGGCAAGATTAGAATAATGTTATAAGTTCTGCGCAAAGACTCCTTTTTCATTTTCCAAAACAAAACTGACATAAACAATCTTGAAAAAAATGTGCACGTAGGCTATGAGGAAAGAATGAATGCAATGAAGTAGGGACTGGTTGAATAAACACGGTTTAACTGGACGCCTAAGCGAGCGCGTTGCAGGATGGCTCCAGATTTTATTGTCAAATGGTTCCAGGTCAACCAAGTCCGAACTGCTTAGAGCAGAGTCCTGCACGGTTCCGTTTTGCTACGCATACCTGCTCTAACCCGTTAGAATGACTCCCGAACCCGACTCGTCACCAATGTATTTATTCCATTTAAATCCGAACCAGACTGATGTTTAACCCGCGACCCGAGCCATTAACGCATCATTGCCATGCTGCACCGCTTCTTTTCCATTATTATAGCCTATTGTTGTTTTATCATTGTGTTAATCTAAAACACATAGATAGCCTATGAATGTTTATTTTAAGCTTGCTCAACATTTTTAAAACAGCTTTATATTCCTCTGACTGAACCATTTCAGAGTGAAGACTAAACCAGACCAGTGTGTTTTATTTTGCCACTGAGAGGGTATTTATAATAGGCTACTCGGAGATTGCTGTGCTTTAACAAAATGTAATCCACCTTTCCTGGCAGCAGCTGTGTTCTCCGTTCCTGGACTACAAATCCGGCGGCAGAAAACTCTGCTGCGCAAATACCAGCGTAAAATAAACTTTCATATATTTTCTCTGTGTTGTTGTAGTATATTCAGATGATAAAACAACAATATAATAAAAAAGAAGACTTGGAAGGAGGAACAGCGGTGCAGTAGGCTATGGCACACGTTAACGTTAAAAAGCACACTGCTTGTTGTAAATACTTGGTTTATGCTTTAAGAGGTAAATATTTTGGTTAACATGTTGAAGAAATATCGTTGTTTCTTTTTTCATCTCTTGCTATGCTATTGAATTTGGCAACATTAACATGGAAATTCACTGCATTAGGACCGACTAGCCTACTGAATTTCTGGTAGCATGACAACACAAACTGGACTCGTTTGACCACTCTTACCCAATGTGCAACAATCACAAAACTGGGTCACTTGTTCAGCTGCCTTATTGCGGCTCATTTACATATCAATCCACAGTCAAAGTGGTGGTGGAGGAGCCTAAGAGATGGTAATTTTCTGGAGCAAGTGCGAACGTTGAAGAAGGCGCATGTTCAAGTTGGAGGCTGCATACAGTACCTTTTGGAATGGTAATCAGAGCGTGTCGGGGAATAGCCCACCTGGAGGGGTGACGTAGTCGGGATTCCCGGCGAGCAGGAAGTCGCAGCACAGCGAGTGTTGGATGTCCCCCCGCGATTAGACACATTGAAGTGGAAGAAATTATCTCCGATCCTGCGTGGGGCTTTTATCTGTCGCCCTGTCTTCTTATGGAGGTGAAATAAATAATATGAGAATAAAATAACCCTTCCTAGCTACCTCAAACAGATTCTGTGTTGCTTGATCCAAATCTGATTTGTCTATGTTAATAATGCTAATATTAAAAGATTAATCAGTATGATAAATACATCCTATTGAGAATAGAGCTAGGGGCTGTGATCCAGTATTTGAAAGGTTTTATTAACCTACTAGCATTCATTTCTGAATAAAACAATTGGCAGCGCACAAGCATGTTACAATTTCACATTCCACGTCAAACGATGATTATGTATTAAGTTTTATGCATTTTTATGAATTGTGACTGGCCATCAGAGGTGCTTTGAGTGGCGCCTCTGCCGGTCAGTGTAAATTCAGATAAAATCTGACAGACTACGGGCGATGAGAAGTCTGTGAGAGAAGCGCCATCTTCTGGGTCTACCCTATATTACAAGGAATGGGTGGAGTTTGATTAAAACATCGACACTCCCAGGAGAAGGAGGGGGCCTCTCTGGCGGCTGGAAGTTGGAAGGCAGCTGGCTGGAACTGGAATGGAACTGGGCTGGAAGCCGGCAGGTATTCGGCTGGCTTTCAGCTTGGATGGGAACTTTTAAACCGCTACTACTGTATAAGGAAATAGAACGAGCTGGTGTGTTGTGCAGACTGAGCCCGCTACAGTAAAAAATAAGTCTCACTTTTTTCTTCAGCTTTCGTCCCGCCTTCATCCAACACAATTCTGCAGTTTTTATTACTGAGCTCAACGTGCCGCTGTTATCTACTCTGTTTCAAGTGTAGTATGTTGAGCAACGCCTCTTTATGTCGCTGTATCATATGTAGGCTAAAGGCAAAGCTCTGGCCGCTTTGTCTTCGCGTGTGGACCTGATAGAAACGACGTCACACAGTTGTTATCCTTTTACTGCAATTTTAAGGATCGCCTTTCTGCTTTTTTTACTTGAATGACTGTTTCTCTTTAAAACGGACTTAAAGGAAGCTGTTCTTTGCTTTTACTGTCGTTTTCTCAAACAATGAATCGGCAAGTACTGTTGTTTGTTTCATGTCTTTGTGTTCGCTCAGTTTTGGGGCAAATCAGCTACTTTGTACCGGAGGAAATGGCGAAGGGTTCGTTGGTTGGTAATATAGCTCAGGATTTGGGTTTAGATGTGAAACGGCTAACATTGGGAAATGGTCGTGTTTATTCTGGTGACAGCAGAGAGTACATAGAGCTGAATACCGAGAGAGGAGTACTCCTTGTTAAAGAAAGAATAGACAGAGAGGCGCTATGTGGTGAAACGACACCGTGCGCTCTTCATTTACAGATAGTCTTAGAGAATCCTATGGAATTTTACAGCGTTGCGGTTGAAGTTACAGATATTAATGACAATGCCCCTACCTTTGAAAAAGACGAAATAAAATTCGTAATTAGCGAGTCTGCTGTTGTTGGTGCGAAATTTGATTTAGAAAGAGCTGTGGATTTAGATGTAGGCACGAACACTCTCCAGAGCTACGTGCTCAAACCCAGTGAAAATTTTTCACTTAAGCTGCACAACCAAGCTGACGGTACCAAGAACGTGGAAATGGTTTTACAAAAACCCCTGGACCGAGAGAAAAATGAGTTCATTCATCTGGTGCTGGTGGCTGTAGATGGGGGAGAACCACAGCTGTCAGGAACGATGCAGATTCTCATTTCAGTGTTAGATGTTAATGACAATGCTCCTGTTTTTACACAGCAGGTATACAAAGTCAGTGTGGCTGAGAATGCAGCTAAAGGCACGGTTGTGACTTCTGTAAGTGCGTCAGATGCTGATCAGGGGCTGAACGGTAAATTAAGGTATTCGATAACAAATACTTTAGATGAGGTAAGACAAATGTTTGAGATCAACGAAGAAAATGGTGAAGTTCGCCTGATTGGTGGTTTGGATTATGAAAAGAAAAAACATTTTCAAATCAGTATACGTGCAAGAGACAATGGTGGATTAACGGATTCTTGCAAAGTGATTGTTGAAGTTGTTGATATAAATGACAATCAACCAACCATTAAAATTATGTCTAAATCAACTGTTATATCTGAAAATGCTGACCCTAATACAGTCGTGACAATGATTAACATCCAAGACCCAGACTCCGGTGAAAACGGGAACGTTAAATGTTTTATAAGCAATGATATTCCGTTTGCACTGAAACTAACATCAAGCCATTTTTACAACTTAGTGACAGATAGTGAGTTAGACAGAGAAGGAGCCTCTGAATATAATATAACAGTGACCTGTTCAGACGAGGGAGGACCCTCCCTCTCTAGCAGCGTCACTCTCACCTTACAGATCTCTGATGTGAATGACAACGCACCTGTCTTTGAGAGGAGCTCATATGAGGCCTACATTGTAGAAAACAACACACCTGGTCTCTCTATATTCACAGTGAAAGCTACAGACGCTGATTGGAACCAGAATTCCCGTGTTTCTTACATACTGGAGGACTCCTCTGTTAACGGAGTGCCAGTCTCCTCATATGTGTCCGTTAGTGCTGATAGTGGAGTCATCCATGCAGTGCGCTCTTTTGACTACGAGCAGATCAAAGATTTCCAGTTCCACGTCAAAGCGCAGGATGGAGGATCTCCTCCACTTAGCAGCAACGTGACTGTGAAAATACTGATCCAGGACCAGAACGATAACCCTCCTCAGGTTCTGTACCCAGTCCAGACTGGTGGCTCTGTGGTGGCTGAAATGGTTCCTCGTTCAGCAGATGTGGGTTATCTGGTCACTAAAGTGGTGGCTGTTGATGTGGACTCTGGACAGAATGCCTGGCTCTCCTATAAACTCCAGAAATCCACAGACAGGGCGCTGTTTGAAGTGGGCTTACAGAACGGAGAAATAAGAACTATCCGCCAAGTGACTGATAAAGATGCTGTCAAACAAAGACTGACTGTTATCGTGGAGGACAACGGACAGCCCTCTCGTTCAGCTACAGTCATTGTTAACGTGGCGGTGGCAGACAGCTTTCCTGAAGTGCTCTCGGAGTTCACTGACTTCACACACGACAAGGAGTACAATGATAACCTGACTTTTTATTTGGTGTTGGCTCTGGCTGTAGTTTCCTTCCTCTTCATCACGTGTTTAGTTGTTATTATATCAGTGAAAATCTACAGATGGAGACAGTCTCGCATCCTGTACCACTCCAACCTCCCTGTGATTCCATATTATCCTCCACGTTACTCAGACACTATGGGGACTGGAACTCTTCCACATGTGTACAATTACGAGGTGTGCAGGACTACTGACTCCAGAAAGAGTGACTGTAAGTTCGGCATGGCTGGTAGTCAGAACGTGCTGATAATGGACCCCAGTTCTACAGGAACGATGCAGAGGATACAGAGTGAAAAGAGCATCCTGGACGAACCAGACTCTCCTCTAGAGGTTAGAGTGTTACAATTGTGAAATAGTATTTTAATGATTAACGTGTTTTTTCTCCATGACGGCACCATTTTTTACTTGCCATTTCCAAAAGTTTAATCATTCCATACTTCGTCACCATTAGAATCTATCTTTGTTCCTGTTTTCATCACCCTGGAGAGCAAAATGCGACCATTCATATCTCACATCTATTGTGACAGACTTTTTGTTATTGCTCATCATTATATTTCCACACTTGATATATTATGCTTAATTAAGCTACATATTTTGAAAACCCCCTTTTTTGTTTTTTTGTTTGTTTGCTCTGAGGCAGCACAGCAACCAAACCATTGGGTTGATTTGTCACCTTACTACAATGACTACAAGAAACTAACAATAGTAGCGAGCATATGTTTTGAGAACAAAATATAAAAATGACAAAAACAGAAGGATAACCTTTAAACAGAATAAAAACCATAGTCGCTGATAAATAAAACCACCAAAAACCCAAATCCAACAGATTAAGAAAAAAAAGAAAAGAATCCCACCCCCGGTTTGGAACAGGTAACGATCTACTCCTCCACCTGATTTTTCCCTGACACTGCAACTGGCGACGGTGGTCACAAGCCGGGACCATGATGCAACCTGTTAAAATCCTACAACTCAAACCAAACCAGTGAAGTACTGCCGTGATTACTAACAGTTAAACGAAACATACCTCAGCAGGGATGATCATAGTGCTGTTTCACCTTCGGCTCAGGAGAAGTGGATTCCCTGCTATACTGATTCCCTCCCATTATAACCACCTGCATCGACTCGCTCAGCTGCTGCCAGTGTGGCTTTTTCACATATAAGGAAATAGAACGAGCTGGTGTGTTGTGCAGACTGAGCCCGCTACAGTAAAAAATAAGTCTCACTTTTTTCTTCAGCTTTCGTCCCGCCTTCATCCAACACAATTCTGCAGTTTTTATTACTGAGCTCAACGTGCCGCTGTTATCTACTCTGTTTCAAGTGTAGTATGTTGAGCAACGCCTCTTTATGTCGCTGTATCATATGTAGGCTAAAGGCAAAGCTCTGGCCGCTTTGTCTTCGCGTGTGGACCTGATAGAAACGACGTCACACAGTTGTTATCCTTTTACTGCAATTTTAAGGATCGCCTTTCTGCGTTTTTTACTTGAATGACTGTTTCTCTTTAAAACGGACTTAAAGGAAGCTGTTCTTTGCTTTTACTGTCGTTTTCTCAAACAATGAATCGGCAAGTACTGTTGTTTGTTTCATGTCTTTGTGTTCGCTCAATTTTGGGGCAAATCAGCTACTTTGTACCGGAGGAAATGGCGAAGGGTTCGTTGGTTGGTAACATAGCTCAGGATTTGGGTTTAGATGTGAAACGGCTAACATTGGGAAATGGTCGTGTTTATTCTGGTGACAGCAGAGAGTACATAGAGCTGAATACCGAGAGAGGAGTACTCCTTGTTAAAGAAAGAATAGACAGAGAGGCGCTATGTGGTGAAACGACACCGTGCGCTCTTCATTTTCAGATAGTCTTAGAGAATCCTATGGAATTTTACAGCGTTGCAGTTGAAATTACAGATATTAATGACAATGCCCCTACCTTTGAAAAAGACGAAATAAAATTCGTAATTAGCGAGTCTGCAGTTGTTGGTGCGAAATTTGATTTAGAAAGAGCTGTGGATTTAGATGTAGGCACGAACACTCTCCAGAGCTACGTGCTCAAACCAAGTGAAAATTTTTCACTTAAGCTGCACAACCAAGCTGACGGTACCAAGAACGTGGAAATGGTTTTACAAAAACCCCTGGACCGAGAGAAAAATGAGTTCATTCATCTGGTGCTGGTGGCTGTAGATGGGGGAGAACCACAGCTGTCAGGAACGATGCAGATTCTCATTTCAGTGTTAGATGTTAATGACAATGCTCCTGTTTTTACACAGCAGGTATACAAAGTCAGTGTGGCTGAGAATGCAGCTAAAGGCACGGTTGTGACTTCTGTAAGTGCGTCAGATGCTGATCAGGGGCTGAACGGTAAATTAAGGTATTCGATAACAAATACTTTGGATGAGGTAAGACAAATGTTTGAGATCAACGAAGAAAATGGTGAAGTTCGCCTGATTGGTGGTTTGGATTATGAAAAGAAAAAACATTTTCAAATCAGTATACGTGCAAGAGACAATGGTGGATTAACGGATTCTTGCAAAGTGATTGTTGAAGTTGTTGATATAAATGACAATCAACCAACCATTAAAATTATGTCTAAATCAACTGTTATATCTGAAAATGCTGACCCTAATACAGTCGTGACAATGATTAACATCCAAGACCCAGACTCCGGTGAAAACGGGAACGTTAAATGTTTTATAAGCAATGATATTCCGTTTGCACTGAAACTAACATCAAGCCATTTTTACAACTTAGTGACAGATAGTGAGTTAGACAGAGAGAGAGCCTCTGAATATAATATAACAGTGACCTGCTCAGACGAGGGAGGACCCTCCCTCTCCAGCAGCGTCACTCTCACCTTACAGATCTCTGATGTGAATGACAACGCACCTGTCTTTCAGAGGAGCTCATATGAGGCCTACATTGTAGAAAACAACACACCTGGTCTCTCTATATTCACAGTGAAAGCTACAGACGCTGACTGGAACCAGAATGCCCGTGTTTCTTACATACTGGAGGACTCCTCTGTTAACGGAGTGCCAGTCTCCTCATATGTGTCCGTTAGTGCTGATAGTGGAGTCATCCATGCAGTGCGCTCTTTTGACTACGAGCAGATCAAAGATTTCCACTTCCGCGTCAAAGCGCAGGATGGAGGATCTCCTCCACTCAGCAGCAATGTGACTGTAAAAATACTGATCCAGGACCAGAACGATAACCCTCCTCAGGTTCTGTACCCGGTCCAGACTGGGGGCTCTGTGGTGGCTGAAATGGTTCCTCGTTCAGCAGATGTGGGTTATCTGGTCACTAAAGTGGTTGCTGTTGATGTGGACTCTGGACAGAATGCCTGGCTCTCCTATAAACTACAGAAATCCACAGACAGGGTGCTGTTTCAAGTGGGATTACAGAATGGAGAAATAAGAACTATCCGCCAAGTGACTGATAAAGATGCTGTCAAACAAAGATTGACTGTTATCGTGGAGGACAACGGACAGCCCTCTCGTTCAGCTACAGTCATTGTTAACGTGGCGGTGGCGGACAGCTTCCCTGAAGTGCTGTCAGAGTTTGTTGACTTTCCACATGACAAGGAGTACAATGATAACCTGACATTTTACTTGGTGTTGGCTCTGGCTGTAGTTTCCTTTCTCTTCATCACGTGTTTAGTTGTTATTATATCAGTGAAAATCTACAGATGGAGACAGTCTCGCATCCTGTACCACTCCAACCTCCCTGTGATTCCATATTATCCGCCCCGTTACTCAGACACTATGGGAACAGGAACTCTTCCACACGTGTACAATTACGAGGTGTGCAGGACTACTGACTCCAGAAAGAGTGACTGTAAATTCGGCAGAGCTGGTAGTCAGAACGTGCTGATAATGGACCCCAGTTCTACAGGAACGATGCAGAGGATACAGAATGAGAAGAGCATCCTGGATGAACCAGATTCTCCTATAGAGGTTGGTTTTTGGCATTGGTCATAGCCTCTCCTTTTAAACTTCGTGATGTAAATTTAAGCTACCTTGTATTATTATTTCAAAAACAGAATTACAGACAGAGACAATCCTTACAACGTCTCATAGTTTTTTAAACTGAAAACACCCAATTTGTGTCTATTCTTTATGTGAGCTCCAGACTTCAGCACCTGGATAGTTCCTTGCGTTGATCAATGAATATTGACAATGTCACTCACTTGTTTTTATTCTCTCTTTTGATTTTCTTTCCTTTTTTTGTCTTCGTTTAAAAATCACATTTTTATTTTAGAGCATTCAATTTTTTTTATTTATTCAGTGAAATATGCTTACCACTTTACTCAATTTTCTAAACAATCCTTTTTTGTTTGTGGTGTTAGTTCATCACTTTGAAACGTGCCTTTTTATCTCTGTTCACAAGTTATAATTTAAAGTTTCTTTGTGCAATTTAGTGTTTGAACTCAGAGGGACGCTGTTGACCACGACGAATTAGATTTCAAGATCTTAACGTTTACCTACCATCGTCTCCATCTTTTAGAAAGACGCAGGACTGGGCGATGCCATATGATGTTATAAGACTCAGGATATTGAGCTTCAATTTCTTTTCTCATGAGGATTTTTTGCAATCTGCCTATAGGAAACGGATCTAAAATAAACATACATGACAGTGGGGGGAAAGGCTTCAAAGACGGTTTATAGCGATGTCGGACATAACAATGAGACGGCAAGTACTATTGTTTAGTTCGGTTCTTTTTTTCAGCACAGTGCTCGGACAGGTCAGTTACAGTATTCCCGAGGAAATGGCGACAGGCTCTTTTGTTGGTAATATTGCACAAGATTTAGGACTAGACGTCAAAAGATTGAAATCCGGGAGAGCTCGTGTTTTTACTCGAGATAGTAGAGCATTTATTGAGCTGAACAGAGAAAGAGGAATTCTCCTACTTAAAGAAAGGATAGACAGAGAGGCGCTTTGTGGACAAATGACACCCTGTTCTTTGCATTTTCAGATTTTATTGGAAAATCCGATGGAATTTTACAGTATCACTGTCGAAATCACAGATATAAATGACAATCCTCCGATCTTCATTTCGAGCGAGGCTCAATTTAACATCAGCGAATCTGCACTTGTTGGCACAACATTCAGTTTAGACAGGGCGACAGATCTTGATGTGGGCGAAAATAGTTTAAAAGCGTATGTGCTGAAACCAACTGATATTTTTTCTCTCAAAATGAATAATCAAGGAGATGGTAGGAAAAATGTTGAGATGGTGTTGAATGCACCACTGGACAGGGAGAAAAATGAATTAATTTCTTTGGTTCTCACGGCAGTGGATGGGGGAGATCCGCAAATGACAGGGACAATGCAGATTCGCATCACTGTTTTAGACGTTAACGATAATGCTCCTGTTTTTACACGACCTGTTTATAAAGCCTCCATTAAAGAAAATGCAACAGCAGGAACGCTCGTAGTGAGAGTTACTGCAACAGATGCTGATAATGGATCAAATGGTAGAATAACCTATACAATTTTATCAATGTTAGATAATGCTCGTGGAATGTTTGAAATAAATAGATTCAGCGGCGAAGTAACTTTAAATGGGAAAGTCGATTATGAGCAAGCCAGAAATTTTCAAATTAGCATTAGAGCAAGTGATGATGGAGGACTAACTGGAACGTGTAAACTGGAAGTTGATGTTTTAGATATTAATGACAACCATCCTGATATCCATATTATGTCCGAATCAAATGTGATATTGGAAGATGCAAAGCCTAACACCGTTGTGACGATAATAAATGTCGAGGATGCAGACTCGTCTGAAAATGGCAAAGTGCATTGCGTTATTGATGATAATAATTACTTCATGCTAAAATCAACTTCAGAGAAATTCTACAGTTTGATGACAGACAGTGAATTGGATCGAGAAAGTGCTTCAGAGTATCGTATAACAGTAACCTGCTCTGATGAGGGAGTACCCTCCCTCTCAAGCAGCGTCACTCTCACCTTACAGATCTCTGATGTGAATGACAACGCACCTGTCTTTGAGAGGAGCTCATATGAGGCCTACATTGTAGAAAACAACACACCTGGTCTCTCTATATTCACAGTGAAAGCTACAGACGCTGACTGGAACCAGAATGCCCGTGTTTCTTACATACTGGAGGACTCCTCTGTTAACGGAGTGCCAGTCTCCTCATATGTGTCCGTTAGTGCTGATAGTGGAGTCATCCATGCAGTGCGCTCTTTTGACTACGAGCAGATCAAAGATTTCCACTTCCGAGTCAAAGCGCAAGATGGAGGATCTCCTCCACTCAGCAGCAATGTGACTGTGAAAATATTGATCCAGGACCAGAACGATAACCCTCCTCAGGTTCTGTACCCGGTCCAGACTGGTGGCTCTGTGGTGGCTGAGATGGTTCCTCGTTCAGCAGATGTGGGTTATCTGGTCACTAAAGTGGTGGCTGTTGATGTGGACTCTGGACAGAATGCCTGGCTCTCCTATAAACTCCAGAAATCCACAGACAGGGCGCTGTTTGAAGTGGGATTACAGAATGGAGAAATAAGAACTATCCGCCAAGTGACTGATAAAGATGCAGTCAAACAAAGATTGACTGTTATCGTGGAAGACAACGGACAGCCCTCTCGTTCAGCTACAGTCATTGTTAACGTGGCGGTGGCGGACAGCTTCCCTGAAGTGCTGTCGGAGTTCACTGACTTTACACATGACAAGGAGTACAATGACAACCTGACATTTTACTTGGTGTTGGCTCTGGCTGTAGTTTCCTTCCTCTTCATCACGTGTTTAGTGGTTATTATATCAGTGAAAATCTACAGATGGAGACAATCTCGCATCCTGTACCACTCCAACCTCCCTGTGATTCCATATTATCCTCCACGTTACTCAGACACTATGGGTACAGGAACTCTTCCACACGTGTACAATTACGAGGTGTGCAGGACTACTGACTCCAGAAAGAGTGACTGTAAGTTCGGCAGAGCTGGTAGTCAGAACGTGCTGATAATGGACCCCAGTTCTACAGGAACGATGCAGAGGATGCAGAATGAGAAGAGCATCCTGGATGAACCAGACTCTCCTGTTGAGGTCAGTTATTTAGGCTAACGGCACTTATGGCACATTTTTTTTTAAATAGTAGCTGCACAATATACCAGCTTTTTGCGGACAACACACAATCAGGACCATGGACAGTCATCTACATCGATTCACTGATTGGACGTCATAATGCTGTGTGCGTTGTTGCTTCTATGTTTTTTAAACTTCTATCTATCTATCTATCTATCTATCTATCTATCTATCTATCTATCTATCTATCTATCTATCTGTCTGTCTGTCTGTCTGTCTGTCTGTCTGTCTGTCTGTCTGTCTGTCTGTCTGTCTGTCTGTCTGTCTGTCTGTCTATCTATCTGTCATTTCTCAGTCTATGATGTATTTCATTACCTGCAGTTTCTTTGTTGCGTCCCTAAGTGCCGCTGTTGGTTGCTGTAAGGAAAATGAAGTCACCCTCCTTTTTTCATTAATCGCAGCTAGCTCAACAAAGGCAGTCGTCCTGCACTCAACACATTTGATCGGGTTTTGGCACCCCATTTTCTTTCGGATATTGCAAAGTTTCCTGACATGATGAGTTTTCTTTGTTGTATAACCGATAGAAAAATAGTTTCATGGTGGCAGCTTATTCTCTGCATCAGTGTCGCACGAATGGCTGTTGGTCAGCTCCGCTATTTAATACCTGAAGAAATGGCGACTGGATCCGTTGTTGGCAATATTATTAAGGATCTAGGACTGGATGTTAAGCGACTGAAATCGGGACGAGCTAGGATTTTTACCGAGGATGGCAGTGAGTACATTGGGTTGAATGCAGAACAGGGAACTTTGGTCGTGGCTAAAAAGATTGACAGAGAGGAACTGTGCCAGCAAGTCTCGCCCTGCTCTCTTCATTTCCAAATAATTCTAGAAAATCCAATGGAGCTCTATAGAATTGATGTCGAGATTACAGATATTAATGATAACGCTCCGTTTTTTTCCAAAAGGGAATACAATTTTCAGATTAGCGAGTCTGCCTCGCCAGGGGCTCGCTATTCTCTTGAGAGTGCCAGAGATCCGGATGTGGCTCAAAACACTATCCAAACATACAAGCTCAACCCTACTGATAATTTTAAACTGAATATAGTATCTCGGTCTGATGGAACAAAGTATATTGAAATGGTTCTTCACGCGTCGCTGGACAGAGAAAATCAAGAAGAGCATAAATTAATTCTGACGGCATTTGACGGTGGTCATCCTCAGAAGTCGGGATCGGTTAAAATAAATGTTGTCGTCTTGGATGCAAATGACAATGCGCCGGTATTCAGTCAGTCTCTTTACAGGGTTACAGTTCCTGAAAACGCATCAAAAGGCACTGCTATTTTAAAAGTCAGTGCTACCGATGATGACACGGGAGCAAATAAAGAGGTGGTGTATTCATTCTCCCACCACACCGATGGTGTGGCATCCATACTCAATATTGATTCTCATACAGGAGAAATTACTTTAACTGGTGTTTTAGATTTCGAAAAAGTTAAACATTATGAAATAGATATTAAAGCTACAGATAAAGGAGGGTTGGCTGACACAAGTAAGGTGCAAATCGAGGTGATCGACCTTAATGATAATGCCCCTATCATAAGCTTAATTTCGCTCTCCGATCCCATATCTGAGGATTCACCCGTAAACACAGTTATAGCAATGATCAACATTAAAGACTTGGACTCAGGTAAAAATGGACAAATTCGGTGTTTTATCAATCAAGATTTACCTTTCAAAATCAAGTCAACAGCTACAAATTTTTATAGCCTGATTTCTGACGATGTTTTGGACCGTGAATCTGTACCTGAATATAATATAACAATAACTGCAGTAGATGAAGGTTCCCCGCCTCATTCCTCAAACAAGACTATACATTTAAGAATATCAGACGTAAATGACAATGCCCCAATGTTCCCAGAAAGATTTTTGACCGCCTTCATCCATGAAAATAATTCACCTGGCATGTCAATCCTGTCTGTTAAAGCCAGGGATGAGGACTATGGCAACAATGCGCGTATTTCATATTTTCTTGAGGACAGCCAACTGAATGGGATGTCAGCATCGGTTTATTTTTCGGTCAATGCAGAGAGTGGAGAGATTCTGGCAGTGCGCTCTTTTGATTATGAGCAAACAAAAGAGTTCCTCATTCATGTCAAAGCGCAGGATGGAGGATCTCCTCCACTCAGCAACAATGTGACTGTGAAAATACTGATCCAGGACCAGAACGATAACCCTCCTCAGGTTCTGTACCCAGTCCAGACTGGTGGCTCTGTGGTGGCTGAAATGGTTCCTCGTTCAGCAGATGTGGGTTATCTGGTCACTAAAGTGGTGGCTGTTGATGTGGACTCTGGACAGAATGCCTGGCTCTCCTATAAACTACAGAAATCCACAGACAGGGCGCTGTTTGAAGTGGGATTACAGAATGGAGAAATAAGAACTATCCGCCAAGTGACTGATAAAGATGCTGTCAAACAAAGACTGACTGTTATCGTGGAGGACAACGGACAGCCCTCTCGTTCAGCCACAGTCATTGTTAACGTGGCCGTGGCGGACAGCTTCCCTGAAGTGTTGTCAGAGTTCACTGACTTTACACACGACAAGGAGTACAATGACAACCTGACATTTTACTTGGTGTTGGCTCTGGCTGTAGTTTCCTTCCTCTTCATCACGTGTTTAGTTGTTATTATATCAGTGAAAATCTACAGATGGAGACAGGAGTGTCTTTTTTACAAATCCAGTGGAAATCTTCCTGTCATTCCATATTACCCACCCCTTTACTCAGATGCAGGAGGTACCAGCACATTGAAACATGGCCTTAACTACGAGATGTATGGAACTACTGACTCTCGGATGAGTGATGTTAAATGTCCCCAACCCTTCAGTCAGAGCACCCTGAGTGTTGACCATAGTGCTACCAGGACAGTGCCAAGGCATAAAACGGAGTCAGAGAATATGCTCACAGAGGTGAGATAAGCACCTTTCCTCAAATCAATTATGTTTAGTTGTTATTTAATGTGTGCTTCAGTTTGGTTTCGCTTCCCGCCATTAATTTTTTTAATCATTGAGATATCTGTGTCTTTTCTGGCTATCCTTGATTTCATCAGAAATTATCAACATGTACATAGCCTTTTTTAGTGATATGGATCATTTTATAGCTTAATTAGAGAATATAGAAAGATATTTCGCCCTACAAAATGGAAGAATATTTTACATGGTAAGATTGTTAGGAAAATGAAGATTTAATTCAGTCGTAAACATATTCTCTGTTTCTGTATCTATCCAAACCAGTGCACTGCATTTTGCAGCACTTTTACCATACTTATCTAATGCTTCTTCTTTAAAGATACCAAGAAATACAGAATTCCCATGATTTCTAGTCTGATTCTTTTAATATATCTATAGCAGTTTTCAAAATGAAGTGTTGCATATATTTTTTAACACTGTTGCTTTTTCTCTCACATACATATTTTGCACTAAGCAACAAAGGCTACGCCTTTACTTTAATAGATGGAATTATAATTTACAGCATAATGTTTTTTTGTTTCAGAAGCATATAGAGGTGTGGGAGAAAAAGAAAAGCTGAAGCTGCAGTGACAGAAATTATTCTGGGTTTTAACCATGTTGCAGCTTTGGTACAGATCATGCCCTTAGAGAGACACAACCACGCAGTGCACTACTTTAAATCGGGTTGTTATCAGTGACCTAGTTCCCTTCATAACACCATGTAACCATAAGTATAGGGCATCACATGCACAGAATAGGAGTGAGCCCCTTTATGATAACAAAGGGAGCCCAAATTAATATTAATAGTGTTCAATGAGGGGCAAAATAATATTTGATGAAAGGTTTAAAATGTTATAAAGGGAAGGGAAGCAACCACTTTACTGGTCGTGAGAGACTGAAAACGAGGTAGAAAAAACTGTGATGGAGAGGAGAAGAGAGGCAGCGGGGGAGGGGGAGAAGGCACGTGGTAGCTGGAAGAGTCTCACCATCCCTGTGCTGCATTTCTGTTACTGATGCACAGCAGCCATTTTGATTTGCAACCCTCTTTCTCTGCTGAAATAGGTTAAAATTGGAAAAGTTGTGTGTGTGAAATAAAGATATTAGACTTTTTTTTGCTACCTGCACTGTAACAAACATAAACACATTGAGATATGTTTTGTTAGATTACAAAATATTTGAGGCACAAGGTAAGAAGAGGGCCAGATCAGTTATACAACAAATAACCATTGGATGTGAGTAATCAGGAAAGAGGCTGTTTAAACAACAAAAATAGACATAGTCACACATAGTCATAGTCAACATAGTCACACTGACCTAGATTATATCTTGCTGTTTATGTTTTCTGTTAAATATACTCAGCAATATATAAATATAGAAAGTAACTGTTGTGTTTTTATGTTGTTTCCTGAACATAAAAGCTCTGCATGGTGTTTTAAGGTAATGATGTGGTTGACTCGTCATCACTGGCCCTGTTATTATATGATGTAATGCAACAAGCAATCTTTTGTTTTACCATATTTGGTGAAAATCTAATTTTAGATTCAAGGTGTTTTTTAAAAGTTTGTTAATTCTAAAGAGTGACTGAAAGCAGGCATGATGTGTTTGAGAACTATTTTTCTGTGGTTAAGTTTGCTGTATTTTTTAATCAGTTTTTTGTTTGTTTATTATTTTTCAGTTTCAGAAAAAACATTTTTAGAGTAGTTGTAGTTAGTCTGAGAGGTGTGCTATATCAGTTTTAACAGGGGGAGGGGGGGTGGATTGTACAATGCATGTGAAAACAGAAGTTGACTAACAACAGGGGGAAAAAACCAGTTAATTGTATTAACTACCATTTCCACCGGATGCTGTTTGCTGTAATTACCAGCCCACATCTGTGCAATTTTACCTGTTCCAGATGTGTTTAAACCATTACGTCTAATTTCCTCAGATTTAAAGTGGTGATGAATTTTACTCAGTACCATAAATTCCTATGATCAGAGTCTCCACAGGGGCCAAAGTTTTCAGAAACATATTTGCAACCTGGCAAACAGTTTAGGTTTTGTACTCTATCAGTTCAATATGCTGTTTTAACGTTTTCTTGTTTATGAAACCAACTTCCATGATTTTATTCCTACTCAAACCTCCCAACATTAGCTATCAAATGTACTATTAAACCCAGACCTATAATCAGACATCAGACGCTCCTGGTTCCCACGGGCCTAAGTTGCTCTTTAAATGTCTGGCTCGTCTAGCCGAGCTGTCTGTTGAGCAGCTGTGGGGTCCATGTTTATGCCGGTGGGGTTCATGAGCACCTTGTGCACTGTGGTTAATATTTACTTTAAGTCCTTGTTTGTTTGTTTACTAGATTGCCCACATATCTAAGCTATTTGGGACCCATAACTGCTTCATCCCAGAGTAAACATGCTCTTCCTAAATACACTGGTTTTAAAAAATATTAACAAGTACATAGCTCCAGTGAACACGGTGCCTGAAAAAATATGCATTCCCCTTAAACTTTTCCACATTTTGTCATGCTACAACCCCAAACCACAAATTGGGAATTTTATGTGATAGAACAATAAAAAGTAGTGCACAACTGTGAAGTGGAAAATGAAATAGCTTTCAAAAACTGTTACAAATAATGTGAAAAGTGTGTTGTGCATTTATATTCAGCCTCCCTGAGTCAGTACTTTGGAGGATGATCTTTCACTGCAATTACAGCTGCAAGTCTTTTGGTGTTTCTCTTTGTTATACTCTTTAGTTTGTCTCTAACAGCTTTGCATCTAGAAACTGCAAATTGTGCCTGTTCTTCTTAGGAAAATAGCTCAATCTCAAATTAGATGAAGAGCATCTTTCCACAGATCCTCAGTTTGATTTAGGTCTGAACTGAGCTATTCTGAATACACATGGTTTGATCGAAACCATTCCATTGTTGTTCTGGCTGTCTGTTTAGGGTTGTTGTCCTGCTGGAAAGTGAACCTCTGCCACATTCTCAAGTTTTTTTTTTTAGTCTCTAAGGGATATTCTTCAATGTTTTCTCCATATTTAGCTCAGTCCATCTTTCCATCAACTCTAACCAGCTTCCCTGTCCCTGCAGAAGAAAAGTATCATGCTGCTGCCACCATGTTTCACAGTGAGGTTTAAGGTGATGTGCAGTGTTAGTTTTCACAGACACAAACGCATGTTTCACATTAACTAAAAAGATCAATTTTGATTTCATTTGACCAGAGCACCTTATTCCACATTTTTGCTGTTTCTTACACAGGTAATTCTCTTACCTGAGCTGAATATCCCATCGCTGCTTTTTTGATTAGTGCTCTGCTTGCTTGGCCTGTCAGTTTGTTGTCATGTCTTCACAGGTTTGCGGTAGTGCAATACTTTTTTTCATTTTCAGTTGATGGACTGAGCAGATCTACATGAGATGTTCAAAGCTTGGGATATTTTTAACTTTACTATGTTTTAAACTTCTCCACAACTTTATCCTTGACCCATCTTGTGTGTTTCTTGGTCTTCATGATGCTGTTTGTTCATTAATATTCTCTAGCAAACCGCTGAATCCCTCACAGAACAGCTGTATTTGTACTGAGAATAGATTACCCACAGGTGGGTTCTATTTACTAATTTGTTGACTTCTGAAGACAGTGTCGCATTCATTCCATTTCACAATTATGAACTACTTTGTGTTTGTCTGTCACATAAAATCCCAATAAAATACATTGAAGTTTGTGGTTGCGCTGTGACAAAATTTGGAAAAGTTCAAGGAGTATGTCTACGTTTTCAAGGCACTCTAACGCTTTGTCATTGTGAGGATTGCTGTTTCCTGTCCCCATCAAACTGTTGTTTAGCCTTGTTCAACGTGTATTTAGACTTGCACAGGACATGGACAAGAAGTTATACAATATCTTTCAGTTTCAAGCAACAGGCTTGCATTCTGCTTCAGTTTCTAGTGCACCACAATCACTTGTTTGTTATGTAATTGTACCTCAAATTTCTTTTGTGCCTCAATTTTTACATAGATAGCAGGACAACTATGACCACAGCATTTATCTAAAAGAAAACTTGAGAGATTATAGGCAAGCAAGCATGTTATATGGATTTATATATATATTTTTTGTCATAACATCAGGTAAATCAGATGCATGTTTACTTAAAAATATACAACGGATGTTGCTGAACATAAGTTTGTGTTAACAATGTGGGAATGTCACATAATTGTGTTTTATAGATGACACTACTGATTGCCTAGAACATTTAGCTTATTATTGTATTATTGTATTTGTGTTTTCTAGTAGCCTATTTCTAACACTGTAAAGTTATCAGTCTTAATATTTCCATGTTATTCAGAGTAATAACTCTACTTTGCAGACATGGGGAGTCAAAAACTGAGTCATTCTCAATATGATATTGTCTTTCATTACATGACTTCTTTATCTTTTCTACACCCAGATGAATTACATATTTATTCATCTGGCTAATTTTATTTACTCAGTGGTTATAGTAAACATGTTCAATTCTGGCTCAAACTGGATGGTCACTATTCATCACTCAGTCTTGGTTTCCAACAGTCCTCCTTTTTCCTCCTGATCTCATTTTCTGCATCCCTCCCCTCCCCCTCTCCAGCTGCACCATTCTGCTGCAGAGGAAGAAAGACAGGGAGAGAAAGGGAGAGGAAGATTACTTAATGTAGGACATTTTATCCTGTCTATAAAAAGAAAAAATATGCCATACAATGTCATTTCATCTCTGTGTTGAGAGCCATGTTTGTCACAAGAATAATTATCTCCTTTCTAGCACTTTATAGACATTTGTCAGGAGAATCTTTGATACTCAGCAGTCTACAAATGTGCTTTTTATAAACATATTATCAAAATACATTTGTATTTGTTTGAACATCATTTCAAACGTTTTAATCTTTTCTTTGTCCTTCACGTTGTTTTTGTGACTCTTTTTTTAATACCCTGACCAGGTTGTAGGAAACAGGGTGGGATGCAGGGAGGTGGGATGTGGTGCCATAGCAACAAGCTGACTCACAGGCAGGATTGTACCATTTTATGAAGCCATAGGGGGTCAAGAGAAGATGCAGTGTGTGGTGTGTGATAACTCCATGTATATTTTGATACTGAAAGGACCTGAAACACCCCTGTTTTTGGCAAATGTAGTGCAATGTACTCAGACCTGGGGTGTTTGTTGAAGGAGAGAGGGGAGGGGGAAGAGAAATATCATGGCTGCTTGTTTTTTTTGTTTTTTTTTCCTTTTCTTTTCTCATGTATGCTGCTGTTTATTTTCTCTTCTCCTTTTTCAGAAAATCCATGCTAATGTTAAAAATACTGACTGAAAGTAACCTGTAGTTTTTTAGATCCAGTTTTTATATCACATGAAAGAAGGTGTAACATGCTAGTTTCCTTTTATCACATACTTAGATATTCATTCAATTACATTTCTTTGTTTTCTTGTTCCTTTTAGGGACTATTTCACATACATGGGCACCACTGACTTGAAATTTTGTTTTTAAAAGCATGTTATTTATTTACCTAGGTTATATTTTTGCAAATTTTTCTTGCATACTTTAATACAGTCACTATAAAGATTAACTGAGGCTTTGTGTTGCCACACAAAGACACTTATGCAGACATAACCTGTGACACATGCTGTATGTGGCCACAGTACAAAAGAGCTCATTAATATGGCATAGATTTGTAGGGGGCATCGCCTTGAGGCCCTCTGCTGTCACTTTGAGGGTACTGATTTTTTTAAGCAGTGTTGTATTTTGGTTGGGATTTGTACATTGGTTGTGTAATCAGTGTTTTCTTGGTTATAATTCCCCTTCAGAAATGATGAGGTAACTGAATTCAATATACAATATTAGTGCATATAAAGTTTGTATTTGCTTGAAGTGGGAGAAGATTGTTGTATTTATTTATTTATTTTATGCATTCATTCTTTTTTATGTATGTTTGTTTTTGTTTGGCTTTATCTAGTACATCCAAAAGCTTTCTGTAGAAATCTATTTATTTTTATTACTCTTTTTTATCTTTGTTTTTGTGTTGTTGTTGTTTTCTTTTTTTTTTTTTTTTTTTTTAGGTTTTTGTTTGTTTTTTGTAAAGGTTACACAATGGCCTGTAACACTAGATTGTCACATCACCATTTCACATAGGGGCAGTTATTATCTCTCACTTTCTCATTTTTTTTCCTCTTTCTCAAGTCTAAGTCTTTGTCAAGTTTTATTTCTTAGGAATGGATTATTTTGTTTATATTTCATTATCATGTGTATCACCCCAAGGATAGCAGAGCAAAAATAACTTTATCTTCAGTCAATCATTCATATACATTTGCAGATACCTTCATATGAATCTCACTTGCATGTGGACACTTTTTTTAATGCTCCAGACTCTCTGACCTGGACACTCAACACATCTTGTCTTCAGTGCTCTTATTAGTTGCTAAGACGAAACAGTGTGTTTTCAGTATTTGTTTGCTTTTTGTGCCCCCTTATATTTTATCATTACTGTACCAACTGAAGCCAAAACAAATACAAGATCAAACATTGCACACATTTTTACACAAACTCAAAGTGCAGACTTTGTGTATACTTTTTTTCTTTTTAAATAGAGCAACCAAAATACACACAGACTGCACATGAATCACCACCTACATTTAAATGTACAACTCAATCTCTTGTGATCCGCCGGGTAAGTATGCTGGTTGCTCTACTCCCCAAACCACACTTTATCCTGACCACCAGTCTAAATTACTTCCTTTCTTTCTCTTTTTTTGTCTTTCATGTGTCCCCCCCCTGCTGCCTGATGCTGTTCCTGTTTCCTTTCTGACTCATGTTAAATCCTGCCACACCAAATAAGGTAAGAAATAGTTTTTATCTATGTTGTTCACAGTCTTTCAACAATCACAAACAGTAGAACAAAGATCTATGATTCTACAAGCATGGATAAAACTGATGCACTGACAGCAGCACATCAATCTCTGGCTCATCAAAGAAACAGACTTCAAACATGAGCAGTACTCATACACTACACATACTGAATGAGTGAATCAGTTAATTGGATTACCTACATATCTCAGAAAACAAATCACCACCAGAGATAGTTAAAAACACTGATGGGTGAATGTTGTGTTGACTGTGTGTGGCATCATGATCAAAGCATAATGTGACTGCTGATGCGTACATAGTTTGAAATCTATTCATTAGATGGGAAAACAGTAAGCTAATTTTAGTATTCAGTTTTGTAGGAAGCAAGTATTAGAAGGCAACACCAGCTGGTAAAGGAACTTATGCATGATTAAAGTGACAGTGAACATACTGCCCTGAGATGTACTGTACATGGTAATTAAGAAAGCATTATACAAAAGGTATTCAATCATATTGTGGCTCTTCTGTTATTTAATAAAGTACACACAGGCTTGAAAAATACAAATTTAACTTCAGATTGACTCAGACTTAGTTAAAGAAGAATCAAAGGCCCATTTAGTGAGAAAGCATTCTTTGAGGTTGTTATTGTTCTGGGTGTGCTTAATTAAATCATATTGTGAAGCTTTACTTGTTTACTTACTTCCCAGGTGACAGTGTACACAGCTAACACTGAAATAGTCAAACACAAAGTCCTGCAAAAATACCAACCATCTATAAGACTTGTCACAACTCGTGTGGTAGGCCATAACAAAATGAAGAAAAGACATGCAAAATAATGGCAAAATATATTTTATTTTTAAAAAATAGATCTATTAATAGAAAAGTATGCACAGCTTGTAAAAGTGGATGGTCAATTGTATAAAATGGTTGCAAGTCAGTGTGGTGAACAAACCATCTGCTACAGGAGGAGACAGACATACAGACAGACAGAAAGATAGATATTTACTTTGGGAGTAGCAGCAGCAGCATACATTGGCACAAACAAGCACTCTGATTAACACACAAAATAAAGCAGCAAGACAAAAATACAAATATATCAACCAAATAAAATTTACAAGTCTATTTACAACATATACAAATCAACAGAGCAAGAGAGATTAACTAAGAATAGGATATAAAAGTATATAAATTTAAATAAGGAAGTGCAAAAATAAATAAATCTAAGAAAAACTACATGTAAACCAAAGTAGATTTTATAAAAGTACAATAAAATGCCAAGTGGATAAAAACAGCAGATAAAGCCGACTGTCTAAGCAAGCTCTTTCTTGTCTGCCAGAGTTGAGTTATTGAACATTGATGGAATATGACAGGAAATATTTCCTGTATCTTTACATACAACAGCCTGAGAAACTGGAGCCTGCCACTTTTATAGCCGGATGCACCAAAAACAGGTGCACAGATGAAAAGGAGCTGCCCATCTGGCACACCTATAAGCAGAGACAGACTAACACTCAAGCAAAACCCAGGGGCTGTCACAGACTTTAAAAGTTCAGTTATGTTGACGGTGAGTAATATAGTCTGGGCCTCTGTTAATTTATACTGACTTATACAAAACAAAGCGTTTTGTTTTGGGGGACTAATCTTACTGATATGAGTGGTTAAATAAAATCAAACACTCTTTAGTACATAATCACAAGCTGTAATCTCCAATAAGGTCATAAATTTGACCAACGACTTAACTGAAAACATTGCCTATGATAGCTGAAGATTTTAAAATCGAATGTTAGACTTTTCAACCTATCAACCAACACAGAGAAATACAGATGCCACATGTCTAATCTAAGCCCTGCACACATTTACACCGTACACTACACAACTGATCATTGTCCAACACTGCCAGCTTGATGTTCCAAGTGCACATGCATTCAAAGTTATTTTTATTTTGGGCAAAGATTAGCTGAAGATGTTAAATGTGACATACAGCTGACTTTGTAAATCACAAAATTTAATTTTCACTTGCCTTCTATCATATGTGTCTTGCAATCAGCTCCCTTTTTCACAGAATCACATGACACAGTGAATAGATGCAAGTCTGCAGTGTTTATTCAAGCTTAACATCTGATGAATATATACATTGTGGGGTTTAAAGTCAAATGGGTTAATAAAATGCACATATGAAACAAGTTTATTGTGCAATATGTTGTTTATTGATGCTTGCCTGTACCAGACTTGGAATAAAACTTCTTTCAACTGTAGCAAAAGAATATCATCCAAGAGATTCACCAGCAACCACTACATTTATAATTTAAGTTACATTAATGACATTATCTAAAACCTCAAAAGAAATACCTTTACACTGACTTATGATCATACTGTCCTTTCTTTTATCATAAACTGGCAATAAATTCTTGACCCTATTATTTCACTATTCAACCCACCTATGCTCATGCTCTGTTTACAGCAACCAAATGTAACATAATGAGCTATTGGTGCAAATAATATAAAAACAAACTAATTAAAAGATTAAATGAAATTACATTTATAATAATTAATAGACTGATTCATTGATATATTTATTATTGGGTGAAGAAAGAGAGCAACGAGTTCGAGGCTTTGTTTTCCCTGGCTGTTTTCAGTGAGAGCCTGTGGGATTGGTCTATTCTGCAGCAGCATGCAGCAGCAGCCCTTGGCCGCCTGTGTGGCGCTGTCCACAGCAGTGGTGCTGAAAGCAGCTCCCGCTCTCCCCCTCCCTCTCCTTGTCTTGCATTCTCCACATCTCCCTCTGTCGCCCACTGCCATGTAAAGACTATGGTTATGACGCACATTTGAAGTGTATTCGGATTAATTTTCAAATAGCTGTCTTTATTTTATTGTTGATTATCACTTTACCTGTTTCAATAATTTAGACCTTTTGAATTTTGGAAATATTTAAGATTCAAAAGTAATTTGTTACCAAAAGGATCCCAACAAATATGGAAGTTTTTTTAATAAAAGCTTTATAAATTGCATAGCTGTAACCCTGGTTAAAAACTCTAATCTGTAAGAGCAATGTTCTTTTTCTGTGTGTGCATGTGTTTAAGAAAAAGAAAGCGCAGACTGGTTGTCTGTGTGTGTGTGTGAGTGTGTGAGGGAGAGAGAACTGTAGTAAACGCCTTCCTACACCATGTGTGCTCCCCCTCCCTTTTCATTTGCTCTACAGACCTCCATACGGGTATTTTACGTTGGCGGCCGTCACAGCTCGTTCTCTGAGCCGTGCTGAGAGCAGTGTAGACGCAGTGACGTAAGCAGATTGCACTGGCTTTGTGTGGCCACAGGAAGGCAACGAAGAGCCTTTTCTCCCACAAACTCATGTACATGCATGCAGGTGCATATACGGGGAAGAGAATAGATGAATTACCACAAATCATGACTCAGTGAGCATTCATTGAGTTATTATTTAAGCTATGATAGATGCTGATTGAATGCATGGTCATAAAGTTTATGGCCTGTTCATTGTCCATGAATGTAATAATAATAATAATAATAATAATGATATAATAATAATAATAATAATAATTATTATTATTATTATTATTATTATTATTATTGAGGTTATGTATTTTTTATTAATGTGAAATTATATTATATGAGGATTTCATAAGGTATGTAATTTTGATGCTACAACGTCAGTATTCTCGTGCCATGATTGGAGAAAATCGCTGCACTCTGTGCCCAATGGCATCCAGATCTGTACAAAGAGATCTACTCTGTCTGAGCAGCAGCATCAGCCTCGTAACCGTTACAGTGCTCTGCGCAGGAAGGCACGGATGCAAATGCAGACACAAAATATGCATTTTATTCTTATATTTCAGGACTCGCCGTTGAATTACCGACCTTCTGTACTTAAATTAAGAGGCTGGGATTGCAGTGAAACGATATGGAGTTTGCGAACCGTGGAATAATGTGGAATAGACTGACTACATGGCAAGTGTTTTTGTGGTGGCATTATTTCTTTCTCCTGTGGAGTACAATAGACGGACAGACTCGCTACAGCATCCCAGAAGAACTAAAACAAGGAGCTGTGGTTGGAAATATAGGCAAAGATTTAAGTTTGGTTGTATCTGAAATGTATCGGCGTAAATTACGGATAACCTCTGAAGCTGGTAAGCAGTATTTTAATATAGACCTGCGGAAAGGAGAACTGGTGGTGACCGATAGAATAGACAGAGAAGAACTGTGTGGACAAAAGCCGGCATGTTTGTTGCCTTTGGAACTAGTTATAGATAACCCTTTGCAGCTGCATAGAATTGAAATTGAAATTCAGGACACAAACGACAATTCTCCTAGTTTTGTTACTAAAGAGAAAGTGGTGAAAATCGCAGAGCTTGTAAACCCGGGTACACGGTTCCCTTTAGAAAGTGCACAGGATCCTGATATCGGTATTAATTCTGTACGCTCTTATCTCATAAGCAAAAACGAGCATTTCAAATTGACTGTTAAAAATCACAAGGACGGGAGAAAAATTCCAGAATTAGTCCTTGACAAACCCCTTGATCGAGAAAAGCTGCCTGTACATAACCTAATCCTTACTGCTGTAGATGGTGGAGATCCAGTACGTTCAGGTACATCTGATATTAAAGTTGTAGTACTCGATAACAATGATAATGCACCACAGTTTGAAAGACAAGTGTATGAAGCTAATGTCAGTGAAAAAGCAGCACCTGGGACTAAAATATTGCAGGTTAAAGCTACAGATGCAGACGAGGGACTGAATGGAGAAATTGAATATGTATTTGCAGAGCAAACGGCAGATGTGATTTTATCATTATTTGATATTGAACCTTCGACTGGAACTGTTTTTGTTAAAGGAATTTTAGATCATGAAACGAACTCTATACATAGATTTGATATAACTGCAAAGGACAAAGGAAATCCTGAGATGGATGGGCACTGTAGCATTGAAATTAGAGTAGTTGACATTAACGACAATATTCCTGAAATAATTGTTACGTCTTTATCAACGCCTGTTCCAGAAGATTCTGCACTCGGAACAGTTATTGCACTAATAAGCGCAAAGGACCCCGATTCAGGTGACAATGGCAGGGTTACGCTAACTATTTCTCCAAAATTCCCGTTCAAGTTGAATCCATCCATGTCTAATCATTACTCATTAGTAACGAATATGCTACTTGATCGTGAAAGAAATGTCAATTACAGTGTTAAGATAAGTGCCACCGATTCTGGAAAACCTCAATTGACGAGTGAAAAGACTATAGTTATTGAATTATTAGATGTCAATGACAATCCGCCAGTTTTCTCTCAGGCTTCTTTTGTAGTTTATGTTAAAGAAAACCATGCTCCCGGTAAAATTATATGCTCAGTGACTGCAACTGATCCTGATGCCGGTGAAAACGCAAAGATCTCTTACTCTATACTGGACTCTAAAGTTCAGGACGTTTCTGTCTCATCTTATGTTTACATTAATTCGGATAACGGCAGCATCTACAGCATGCACTCGTTTGACTATGAGAAACTGAAGGTGTTTCAGATTCAGGTTCAGGCAAAGGACCAAGGCTCTCCGTCTCTCAGCAGCAACACCACTGTCCATGTTTTTATCCTGGACCAGAACGACAATGCTCCCGCTGTTATTTACCCCTCCTCCGCTGCCCTGGGCTCCCTCTCTCATCAGAGGATGCCCCGCTCCGCTAAAGCGGGTCACCTGGTTACTAAGGTGACGGCAGTGGACGCTGACTCGGGCCACAACGCCTGGATTTCCTACAGACTGGCGGAGGCCACAGACGCCTCTCTGTTCGCTGTCAATCTGTACACAGGGGAGGTGAGGACTAAACGCGCTGTGTCCGAGCAGGACGACTCCTCTCAGAGGCTGATTATAGAGATCAAGGACGACGGGGAACCGGTCCAGTCCTCCACCGTCACAGTGTCCATCCTGCTGGAGGACGGTCTCCATGAACCCATCTTAGACCTCCGACATAAAGTGTCCGAGCCCAGCAAGAAAACTGGGAGAATCACCCTTTATTTGATTCTCTCTCTGGCCTCGGTGTCCGTGCTGTCTCTGGTGACTTTTCTCATCTTAGCGGTGAAATGCATCAGGAACAGCAGAAGCAGCTGCTGCGTGAGACGGAGCGACTGTGATGATTACAAGAACCCCAACAGAAACCTGCAGATTCAGCTCAACACTGATGGACCTATAAAGTACGTGGAGGTCCTGGGAGGAGACATGCTGTCTCAGAGTCAGTCCTTCAGGTCCTGCATGTCTCCGATGTCAGAGTACAGTGATTTGACTTTGATTAAACCCAGCAGCACCACAGACTTTAAAGAGGTGATCAGTGTTCTGGATGCGTCTTTACCCGACAGTACCTGGACCTTTGAGAGTCAGCAGGTGAGTACACAAGAGACAAATTTTACATATCACCTAAAAACTGTCTGTCTGTATATATATATATATATATATATATATATATATATATATATATATATATATATATATATATATATATATATATATATATGTGTGTGTGTGTGTGTGTGTGTGTGTGCCTATAATTCTAAGGACCACTTACAAATAATATAAACATTTAAACTCCATGACATGTGGTTGAAATGAACTGTATTTAACGAAACTGTCCTCACACACTGTTTAATTTTTCACCATAGCCCCAAACCAGTCAGTTTCTGACCATGTCTGAATAGTTCAGCACAATGACAGTGGACAGCGACCCTTGTTGGAATGAACGCTTTCTTTCTTTCTTTCTTTCTTTCTTTCTTTCTTTGTTTCTTTCTTTCTCTTTCTTTTTCTTTTTTTTATATAGTTTGCCTTCTTATTTTGACCTACATCTATCATATTCTCTGGTGTTCTATGACTTCTAATAAGCACTTCAGTCAACATTAAAGCCCATAAAGATCTTGGCTGCTACGACTTTAAGACTGTTGATCCGTTATCTTCTTATTGGACCATAGAGATGACGCTCCGCACCAATAGGAGTCAGAACTGTACAAAGAAACCTAGTCTCTGCTCCCATTCAGCCTCTGTGCTTTTATACTCGCAATGCGACGAACTGGTGGAGGGAGCAATGAGCTGTATTTTACAGTATGAGGAATTTACATTTTAGGTGACATTCATTCTCAGCATTGATGAAGAAACATCGGTAGGAATTACACCTGCGATGATGGATTTCAGTCTTCTTAGTTCCACAATGTCGATTGGAATATTTGCGTTATAGCGGACCGAGAATGACAAAGAGAAGAGGATGCCGAGACTGGAGATGGCTGGCGCTTTGGTGGCATCATTTCTTACTCTTGTGGAATACAATAAATGCAGAGACCCGTTACAACATCCAAGAGGAATTGAAAAGGGGATCTGTGGTAGGAAATCTTGCCAAGGATTTGGGGTTAGGACTGTCGGAAATTTTTGACCGCAAGCTACGCGTTGCCTCTGAGGCTGGTGAGCAGTATTTCAACGTTGATGCGGGGAAAGGCGAGCTGGTGGTGAATGACAGAATAGACAGAGAGGCTTTGTGCGCACAAAGCGCCAGCTGTTTGTTACCACTGCAGGTCATTGTTGAAGACCCACTACAATTATTTCGTGCTGAAGTTGAAATTCAAGATATTAATGATAATTCACCAAGATTTCCATCAAATGATATAGCATTGGAGATTGCAGAATCTACAGTTATAGGGGTTCGGTTTCCACTAGAAAGCGCTATAGACCCAGATGTCGGTAGTAATTCACTTAAGTCATATAGTCTCAGTAAAGACGACTGTTTTAGTATACGAGTTAAGGAAGTTGCTGGTGGAAGAAAAGTCCCTGAATTAATTTTGGCTAAACTTTTAGACAGAGAAAAAAAGGCTGTTCACAAGCTTCTTTTGACAGCGCTAGATGGAGGTAATCCAGTAAGATCAGGGACTGCTCAAATAACTATAAAAGTGCTTGACATAAACGATAATGTCCCGGTTTTTGAAAAGACTTCATATAGAGTATCAGTTGCCGAAAATGCTGCCGAAGGGGCATTGATAGTGCAAACAAAAGCAACAGACATGGATGATGGCCAAAACGGAGAGATTGAATACTCATTTGGAGCGCACACATCAGAAGCTGTTCTCACTGTTTTCTCCATTGATCCTTTATCAGGAACATTATTTCTGAAAGGAACATTGGATTTCGAAACATTTCCTAATTATGAATTAGACATAAGTGCAAAAGATAAAGGCAGCCCGAGAATGGAGGGACATTGTACTGTACATGTTGAAATTTTAGACGTGAATGATAATGCCCCAGACATAATACTTACATCTCATCCAAAACCAGTGCGCGAGGACTCGCCTAATGGAACTGTAGTTGCTTTGCTCAGCACCCGAGACCTTGACTCTGGTGATAATGGTAAAGTGGCATTACAGCTCCCTAAAAAGTCCATTTTTGCACTGAGGCCCTCGTTTTCCCAGAATTACGCACTGGTTACAAACGGCATTTTAGATCGAGAAAATGTCTCTGAATATAATATTGAAATAATGGCCACTGATTCGGGCTCTCCTTCACTTTCGACAAAGAAAATGATTACTGTTAGTATTACTGATGTGAATGACAGCCCTCCTACATTTACACAGTCATCTTATAATGTATATTTGAAAGAGAATGGAATACCAGGTTCTATACTGTACTCAGTATCCGCATCTGATCTGGATTCTGGTGAAAACGCAAAGATCTCTTACTCTATACTGGACTCTAAAGTTCAGGACGTTTCTGTCTCATCTTATGTTTACATTAATTCGGATAACGGCAGCATCTACAGCATGCACTCGTTTGACTATGAGAAACTGAAGGTGTTTCAGATTCAGGTTCAGGCAAAGGACCAGGGCTCTCCGTCTCTCAGCAGCAACACCACTGTCCATGTTTTTATCCTGGACCAGAACGACAATGCTCCCGCTGTTATTTACCCTTCCTCCGCTGCCCTGGGCTCCCTCTCTCATCAGAGGATGCCCCGCTCCGCTAAAGCGGGTCACCTGGTTACTAAGGTGACGGCAGTGGACGCTGACTCGGGCCACAACGCCTGGATCTCCTACAGACTGGCGGAGGCCACAGACGCCTCTCTGTTCGCTGTTAATCTGTACACAGGGGAGGTGAGGACTAAACGCGCTGTGTCCGAGCAGGACGACTCCTCTCAGAGGCTAATTATAGAGATCAAGGACGACGGGGAACCGGTCCAGTCCTCCACCGTCACAGTGTCCATCCTGCTGGAGGACGGTCTCCATGAACCCATCTTAGACCTCCGACACAAAGTGTCCGAGCCCAGCAAGAAAACTGGGAGAATCACCCTTTATTTGATTCTCTCTCTGGCCTCGGTGTCCGTGCTGTCTCTGGTGACTTTTCTCATCTTAGCGGTGAAATGCATCAGGAACAGCAGAAGCAGCTGCTGCGTGAGACGGAGCGACTGTGATGATTACAAGAACCCCAACAGAAACCTGCAGATTCAGCTCAACACTGATGGACCTATAAAGTACGTGGAGGTCCTGGGAGGAGACATGCTGTCTCAGAGTCAGTCCTTCAGGTCCTGCATGTCTCCGATGTCAGAGTACAGTGATTTGACTTTGATTAAACCCAGCAGCACCACAGACTTTAAAGAGGTGATCAGTGTTCTGGATGCGTCTTTACCCGACAGCACCTGGACCTTTGAGAGTCAGCAGGTGAGCAGAAAAAATATATAAAACACTTATTTTGTCATTATTAGACTCAATCCCCTTTTTTTTCTGCAATTAACGTTTTTTTTTAATTGATATGATGAATGTAAACAACTTTTCGCAACTTCTATCTATCTATCTATCTATCTATCTATCTATCTATCTATCTATCTATCTCTCTCTCTCTCTCTCTCTATCTCGCTCTATCTCTTTCTATCTCTCTCTATCTCTCTGTCCATCTCTCTGTCTCTCACATGTTTTAGCCCATATGAGGGGAATTTGACATTTTTACCAGTGTAGTTCTGATCACGCATAAAAATAGACTTCAGTATTTCTCTGTTACAATGCATGGTATTTGACAGGGTGAATATAAGAATGAAGTATAGACTAACAAAATAAACAAGCACATTTCATGTCACAATAACCGAATGTCTCATATTGAAACATATCTTATTATTTTAACTTTACCGTGTAGTGTATTTTTATTATTTTATATTTGGCGTTTTAAAGTGCCCGTTGATAAGCAGCTCTTGAAGCAATTTTAACTTGCATTGATGGAAATGAGACACGTCTGCCTCGGTGTTATTGGTGGTGTCTAGTGGATGCAGTGCACCAATGGCGTTGTAAGATGTATAAAGGGATCTACTCCCTCCCCCATCCAGTCCTCAGCACTGTAGCCAGTGTATTACTCTGAGCTTGACACGAGAGGAGGGTGCATTTGAACAGTCGGATTTGGTTAAGTACATTAAATCTTCCTGTTCTGGTGCATTGATATGGATTCATTTGGAGTGCGACGATGTCATCATCGACCGATTTTTAAATTGGTCTCTTTATTCTATATTTCGATGGGAAATAACGCGCTGTAACGGATCGGGAATGACAAAGAGAATGGGGTACAGAGACTGGAGATGGCTGGCTCTTTGGTGGCATCATTTCTTTCTCTTGTGGAGTACAATATATGGACAGACTCGTTACAGCATCCCCGAGGAGCTGGAAAATGGCTCTCTAGTTGGAAACCTTGCCAAAGATCTGGGTTTGGGAGTATCAGATATTTTTGACCGTAAACTGCGTGTCGCCTCTGAGGCTGGTAAGCAGTATTTCAGCGTGGACGCGGGGAAGGGTGAGCTTGTGGTGAATGACAGGATAGACAGAGAGTCTTTGTGTGGACAGAGCGCCAGTTGTGTCTTACCTCTGCAGGTTGTAATAGAGAATCCGCTTCAGTTACATCGGATTGAAGTTGAAATAAAAGATGTAAATGACAATGCTCCCACTTTCCTCAAAAGCGATCACACATTAGAAATTGCTGAATCTACCGTTGTAGGTGTTCGTTTCCCCTTAGAGATGGCAGAGGATCCCGACGTTGGGAGTAACGGATTAAAGACGTACACATTGAGCAAAGATGACTGCTTCACTCTTAAAGTCAAAGAAATTGAAAACGGAAGAAAAATCCCCGAGCTGGTTTTGAATAAATCTTTGGATCGGGAGAAAAAAGCAATTCACAATTTATTTCTCACTGCAATGGATGGAGGTAATCCTGCAAAGTCTGGAACTTCAAAAATAACTATAACTGTGCTTGATATTAACGATAATATTCCACTGTTCGAAAACAATTTTTACAAGACTGCTATTCAAGAAAACAGTGCAAACGGCTCCTTTGTTATCACAACAAAAGCAACAGATGTTGATGAGGGTCCAAATGGAGAAATAGAATATTCTCTTGGTGTACACACACCGCCGTCTGTACTGTCCTTATTTCATATAGATCCTGTAACTGGAGATATATATTTGAAAAGACAATTAGACTATGAAACGCAAACCTCATATCGTATAGACATTAGTGCTAAAGATAAAGGCTTACCTAAAATGGAGGGTCACTGTACTGTACAGGTGGATGTCTTAGATGTCAATGATAATGCTCCAGAAATTGTGCTCACTTCCAAATCCACTTCTGTACCGGAAGATTCTCGCAGTGGAACTGTAGTGGCTTTGCTCAGCGTCCGTGATCTCGATTCGGGGAATAACAGCAAAGTGAGTTTGCGGCTTCCCAGAGGTTCTTCTTTTTCACTAAAGCCTTCTTTTTCCAATAATTATGCCCTGGTCACTAACGCGCCTTTAGACCGAGAGAATTTCTCAGAATATAACATTGAAATAACAGCAACTGATTCGGGCGCTCCTCCCCTGTCCAGTAGTAAGATTATACCGGTGAGCATCACTGATGTAAATGACAACCCTCCTAAATTTACTCAGCCATCTTATAATGTATATGTAAAAGAGAATAGAGTTCCAGGTTCTATACTGTACTCAGTATCAGCGTCTGATCTGGATTCTGGTGAAAACGCAAAGATCTCTTACTCTATACTGGACTCTAAAGTTCAGGACGTTTCTGTCTCATCTTATGTTTACATTAACTCGGATAACGGCAGCATCTACAGCATGCACTCGTTTGACTATGAGAAACTGAAGGTGTTTCAGATTCAGGTTCAGGCAAAGGACCAGGGCTCTCCGTCTCTCAGCAGCAACACCACTGTCCATGTTTTTATCCTGGACCAGAACGACAATGCTCCCGCTGTTATTTACCCCTCCTCCGCTGCCCTGGGCTCCCTCTCTCATCAGAGGATGCCTCGCTCCGCTAAAGCGGGTCACCTGGTTACTAAGGTGACAGCAGTGGACGCTGACTCGGGCCACAACGCCTGGATCTCCTACAGACTGGCGGAGGCCACAGACGCCTCTCTGTTCGCTGTCAATCTGTACACAGGGGAGGTGAGGACTAAACGCGCTGTGTCCGAGCAGGACGACTCCTCTCAGAGGCTAATTATAGAGATCAAGGACGACGGGGAACCGGTCCAGTCCTCCACCGTCACAGTGTCCATCCTGCTGGAGGACGGTCTCCATGAACCCATCTTAGACCTCCGACACAAAGTGTCCGAGCCCAGCAAGAAAACTGGGAGAATCACCCTTTATTTGATTCTCTCTCTGGCCTCGGTGTCCGTGCTGTCTCTGGTGACTTTTCTCATCTTGGCGGTGAAATGCATCAGGAACAGCAGAAGCAGCTGCTGCGTGAGACGGAGCGACTGTGATGATTACAAGAACCCCAACAGAAACCTGCAGATTCAGCTCAACACTGATGGACCTATAAAGTACGTGGAGGTCCTGGGAGGAGACATGCTGTCTCAGAGTCAGTCCTTCAGGTCCTGCATGTCTCCGATGTCAGAGTACAGTGATTTGACTTTGATCAAACCCAGCAGCACCACAGACTTTAAAGAGGTGATCAGTGTTCTGGATGCGTCTTTACCCGACAGCACCTGGACCTTTGAGAGCCAACAGGTGAGCAGATTATATTTTATTTCCAAAATGCTTTCATATCTTGCCAAGTTTCCACGTTTTGATGCGCAACAATTGTTTGGATTCTTGAATTTTGTCCGTGTACTCTGAATGCTTGTATGTAGTGCGCTTCAGCCATGCCTCCTTGTTCCAGTTTAATATGCGCGTTTATTCAAAAAAGGCCTTGGAGAACTAAAAATATTTCATGATGGTTACAATAGATTTATGTTTATTACTGTAAATATAGACAAAAACTTTCATTTTGGGCTGCATTATATTTTAAAACCTTTCATACGTGCCTACGGTTTTTTAGACTTCTTCAATGCTAAAGCCTGTTAGTGTGGTGAACACAATTTTACATGAATGTTGATTATTTTTGGATATATGGCTTACATCATGTATTAATAATAAACCCTGGAACCAGAGAAGCAGCGTTGCTGTTAGACTAATCGGATATAAACAGCAGTGTGTCTTGGCTAATCCTCATGACCGCGGCTGTTACTTTAAAGGCACTGCTCTGCTCGTTTCCTATTGGGTGTCAGTAATAGATGCTGTGGTCCAATAACAGCCTGAACTGTACAAAGAGATCTACCCCCTCCCCCATGCAGCCTCAGTACCATGAACACTAACAATACATCCAACTCAAGGACGGTGTGGACCTCTCATTTCTCGGAACTTAAAATAAATTCCTTAATTTACCTTTCAGCATGAACAAACATGCTTCGAATGTTTGTATAACTCCTAAAGATGCTCCTCGGAACAGGATAATAATTTTGATTTTCTCCATGGGAAATATATTGTAACGGATAAGGGATGACAAAGAGGATGATACACAGAGACTGGAGATGGCTGGCTCTTTGGTGGCATCATTTCTTTCTGACGTGGACTACAATAAACGCACAGACTCGTTATAACATCCCAGAGGAACTAAAACAAGGATCTGTGGTAGGAAACATAGCCAAAGATCTGGGTTTGTCACTATCAGACATTTTTGACCGTAAGCTGCGTGTCGCCTCTGAGGCTGGTGAGCGGTATTTCAGTGTGGATGCGGGGAAGGGCGAGCTGGTGGTGAATGACAGGATAGACAGAGAGACTTTATGCGGACAAAGCGCCAGCTGTGTGTTGCCTTTGCAGATAGTTCTTGAAAACCCTCTAAATTTGCATCGAATTGAGGTAGAAATTAGAGATATCAATGATAATTCTCCCGTGTTTCATACAAAAGAACTGTCTCTGAAAATGGCAGAATTAGCAGCAGTGGGAACTCGTTTTCCTTTAGAGAGTGCAGAGGATTCAGATGTTGGTGGTAACTCGGTGAAGTCCTACACTTTGACGAGAAATGACTGCTTTACACTAAAAATGAAAGAGCTTGAGGATGGAAAAGTAGTGCCTGAGTTAGTGTTAGAGAAACCTCTTGATCGAGAGAAGAAGGCTGTTCATCAACTTCGGCTGACCGCATTAGATGGAGGAAGTCCGGTGTTGTCTGGAACCTCGCAAATTACTATAACTGTGCTGGATGTAAATGACAATTTTCCAGTGTTTGAAAAGAATACGTATAAAGTTACATTACAGGAGAATACTGTTAAAGACACATTTGTAATAAAAATTTCAGCAACCGATGCTGACGATGGTCCAAACGGAGATGTCGAATTCTCTTTTGGTTCGCGGACACCTGATTCCGTGTTATCAGTATTTGAAATCAAACCATTAACAGGAGAAATATATTTGAAAGGAGACTTGGATTATGAAACAGCTACGTCCTACAAAATAGAAATAGCTGCAAAAGACAAGGGCATTCCTGAAATGGAAAGTCACTGTCGCCTACAGATAGATGTTTTAGATGTTAATGACAACACTCCAGAAATTGTTCTCACTTCTGAACCGCAGCCGGTGCGTGAGGACGCACCGAGTGGTACGGTGGTGGCTTTGCTCAATGCACGTGATGCCGACTCTGGTAACAACAGCAAAGTTACACTGCAACTTCCAAAAACGTCTCCTTTCTCCCTTAAACCTTCGTTTTCTAATAATTATGCACTGGTTACTAAAGGTTCTTTAGACAGAGAGAAAGTCTCGGAGTACAACATTGAGATAACGGCCACTGACTCAGGCGCTCCCCCTCTGTCCAATAAAAAAATTATACCAGTCAAAATTACTGATGTCAATGATAATGCTCCAGAGTTCAGTCAGCGAAATTATAATGTGTATCTAAAGGAAAATGGAGTCCCAGGTTCTATACTGTACTCAGTATCAGCGTCTGATCTGGATTCTGGTGAAAACGCAAAGATCTCTTACTCTATACTGGACTCTAAAGTTCAGGACGTTTCTGTCTCATCTTATGTTTACATTAATTCGGATAACGGCAGCATCTACAGCATGCACTCGTTTGACTATGAGAAACTGAAGGTGTTTCAGATTCAGGTTCAAGCAAAGGACCAGGGCTCTCCGTCTCTCAGCAGCAACACCACCGTCCATGTTTTTATCCTGGACCAGAACGACAATGCTCCCGCTGTTATTTACCCCTCCTCCGCTGCCCTGGGCTCCCTCTCTCATCAGAGGATGCCTCGTTCCGCTAAAGCGGGTCACCTGGTTACTAAGGTGACAGCAGTGGACGCTGACTCGGGCCACAACGCCTGGATTTCCTACAGACTGGCGGAGGCCACAGACGCCTCTTTGTTCGCTGTCAATCTGTACACAGGGGAGGTGAGGACTAAACGTGCTGTGTCCGAGCAGGACGACTCCTCTCAGAGGCTGATTATAGAGATCAAGGACGACGGGGAACCGGTCCAGTCCTCCACCGTCACAGTGTCCATCCTGCTGGAGGACGGTCTCCACGAACCCATCTTAGACCTCCGACACAAAGTGTCCGAGCCCAGCAAGAAAACTGGGAGAATCACCCTTTATTTGATTCTCTCTCTGGCCTCGGTGTCCGTGCTGTCTCTGGTGACTTTTCTCATCTTAGCGGTGAAATGCATCAGGAACAGCAGAAGCAGCTGCTGCGTGAGACGGAGCGACTGTGATGATTACAAGAACCCCAACAGAAACCTGCAGATTCAGCTCAACACTGATGGACCTATAAAGTACGTGGAGGTCCTGGGAGGAGACATGTTGTCTCAGAGTCAGTCCTTCAGGTCCTGCATGTCTCCGATGTCAGAGTACAGTGATTTGACTTTGATTAAACCCAGCAGCACCACAGACTTTAAAGAGGTGATCAGTGTTCTGGATGCGTCTTTACCCGACAGTACCTGGACCTTTGAGAGCCAACAGGTGAGCAGACAAAAGCTGCATACTTCCCAGTAGTTTCTATTTATTTATTTATTTATTTATTTATTTATTTATTTATTATGACTGAAACACTGTCCTTTGATCATTTATGAAATTACGTTTTTAATTACTGCAAATAGTCATTTGAAAATAAATTTGCTTTTTCTTTCTTTCTTTCTTTCTTTGTGGAAGTGGGGTTGTTTTCTGTCCCGTTGACATTTTCTACATTTGTATACACTTACAATAAATCCCTTCATATTATTCAGCTATTACCTTTTTACATTTTTGTTTTTTTATCGGTAATTTTGTTTGAGTTACCGGTTCAGGCAAACCGAGGGGTCAGCTATGATCAGTGATCGATCTGCATCAAGTAGTTGTAGTTATTGTCCAATTATACGCCTTGAAACTTGCCAGAGGAGGAGGTGTTAGCTTTATTCTTTCTTTATTTTTACGGGTTTTAAGCTAACGCTATTGGAGTTGATGCCTTGTTCACTGCGTCAGCCTATTAAAGATCACACATGCTTACACACACTGCTAAAATAACAAATCTGTGTATCAACCACTTTAAGAGAGGTAAAATAAATTGGTCTGCTAAGGTCGTTATCATATTTTTTCACCTGTCAATCTTATGACAAAATGATAAACATGATTTCACAACAATTAGCCAGACACCTATTAAACTACTGTTGTTCAAACTTGTTGCTAGCAAACACCACAGAAATAGAATGCTGTATGCGTGTTTTTAGTTGGAAGAAATTTAATCAGTTTCTGTGGAAAGAGCAGAAAGTACTGTGGCAGAAGAGGCAGTGCCGAGATTCAATCTAAAAACTGAGGGTGGTCATTGTCATACCACAGTGTATAGTCTTGTTATGTGGATGGGTTTGGCTTGCCAAACTACTGAAGTTGAAAATCAGCTTTCGCTTTATATGTTCATTACTTTTCCCTTTATATAAGTTAACTTTAAACTTCAAACTTCAGGAACCTGCTGTACAGCCACTTCACAAACATCACTAACATAAAACAAGCCCAGAGAAGAAGTCAAAAGGCACCTTTATTTCAGAAAGAGACTTAAAGTGAGGGTAGGTGTCAAATGAGGAAAGAACATATAAAGTCAGTGTGAATCTTGAACTTCAGCTGTGAATCTGTGGAGAAAAAGAATATAAATTGGCATCAAGGTACAATGATATTAAGCACATAAATGGTGAGGGAACTGCAGCAAAGACAAGGGCTCTGAGATCACACACCGATGAACTCTACACATCCAAGCAGACACTACACCTGTTGCCAGTACATTGCAGAATTTGCAAACCAAAAAATATAAAAATTAGTCAAACTATTGGAAAAGAATCAAAGTAAAACTTATTTACTGTGAAACACAGCCAGGACATTGTTTCTTGCAGCTGAAGAAAGAAAAGATGAGTCTGCTTCTGCAAATTTGAGACTGGGATTTAGTGGCCAGAGAAGCAAAATACCTCACCTGCTTCAGTGACTTAGTCGGTACCTTTGTAAAAAGAAAGATGAGACAACAGAGAGCAACTTGTAAAAAATGGGTACACATATTTCTGCAAGACTGTGATTGAGGAGAGGCTTTTAAAAAAACAAAAGGTGCTACAACTTTGTAGGTTGAATAGGCTTTTCAAAAACATTGTAAGAGAAAGGGAGAGACTTGACATATCAACTTAACAAGGCACATTCACTGAAAGTCAGATTTCAGAAGACACATCCTTGCTTAAGATTTTAGAATGCAACAACACCATGAATATGTTGATCTGCCAGCTAAAGAGTCTTTATAAAGTTGCTGTCACCTCCTCCTCTTTCCCCTCATCCAAAAGCGAAGCAGTGGGCAGTGAAGTACATAGCACGCAACATAACATAACAAAAGATAGTCCTCAGGTGTTATATCATGTAGCTCTCACTCAAAGAAATCATTCAGAACAAAGCAAAAACCTTCACCAAAGCTTCTTTGGTCACCAACATCAGAAGACCTGACACTTGAGAGTGCCCTAAAAATGATACCAGCCAAGCTGTTTAACTTGGTTGCCTGAACATGTGGAATTTTAGGAACCGTCAGACAATGAGTGTGTTGAGGTCATGTTATAAGACAGCAGGAAGATAGTCTCTACCTGTCAGGACATCATTACCTTGAGCACAAAAGGTCGATGGGTCATGCAAGAACAGTGCTCTCAGGCGATGGCAATTCGGCAGATAACCGGCTCAGCAAAACTCATAGGCCTGCTAAATGGTCTTGACCACTGCTCATCCAATGTTCACACCCTTAGCATGACACAGCTTTTGCTCAACTAGTTAAATGAGGAGAAATATACATCCCAGAATACATAAGTGCTAAATTACCTGGTTAAAATACAACTTATTCTTAGACAATAAGATCCATTTTGTGTCTAATGAATCAATCACGTATTAGCCTAACTGCTAAAATATACAATTATCAGTTAAAAAAAAAACACCAAAAAGTAGCATCTTTTCAGTAGTGAGCAGCATTTAATAAAATTAGCAAATTCATAATGATTGACAAAATTTCAATTTGCTGACTAAGGTATACCACAGAGGACAATGTTTTTAGATATTCTAATTTCCTTCCGTTATCTCTCTCTCTCTCTCTCTCTCTCTGGCTATTTACATATGGTAAAACCAATAAACTAAACTAAATAACCTAACCAGTAACGTTAATTTTACATCTACCGTACGTAGCTTAGCTTTTAATGAATGACGCTGACCAGCTGCCTAATTACCACACGTTAAGAACACTTTGGGTTATTTCACACAATGTTAAGTGAATTATGTGATATGAATTTGAGAATAACAGTCAGCGATATTGAAATATAGATTTAGGTTTCTTGCGTTTCAAATTAGCATAATTAACTGACCAATTAATTTAGCGGGAGTTGTTAACAAGACCTGACATTTACACAAAATAAACGACATAACGCCAAAGTTATACATCAAATAAATAGCATAACTAGCATTTTCGAGAAACTTTAATACTTACCTACACATGTAGAAGCTGCTTCATTAACTCATGATATTTAGGCTTTTCGACGCAACTCGTTCCACCAGCTGATGTTCTTTAGCTCAACAGCTGGTCCTCGCACAGCTACGTCTGATTGGCCGAATAACGGCACGTGATTTGTATCTTTGGGTGCCATTGGTTCACCTGACTTAGTAAGCTGCAGTGTTTGTAAATTTATCGAACTTTAAACTATGATTATGGAAAAAATGTGCAAGAATTACAAGTACCAACAAACGAAATAAGAAAAAACAAGCTTTAAAAAATAAAAAGGTCCAGGTCCTCCCTCACCGGTGATCATTATTTTTAAAAACTAAAGCAGGTACACGGCTTCGGCCCACTGCCTTTATCCTTAGTGATCTATTTTTGCTGCCTCCTTTCCTTCAGCACCACATAAGTGGACAGCGACCATTTCAGTATCGGTTCTACAATGAGAGATGCAGTAGAACAATAACTGCATGTGATTCAAACAAAACGTTTATTGAACATTTAAATGAACTAAACTGTAGGGGAAATTTTGCAGTTTTTTATCAGAATTATTTTTATTTTATTAATAAATATTGCTGACAACAACTTTTGGTAAAACTGTATTTTAGTCTTCATGCATCCAACTACTATGTCAGTTGTACCTTTAAAAGTAAGCCTCACCTCCTCTTTTCAGTGGTTGGAAGAGATCAACGATTTAAGCCAATGACATTTAGAGTTGTACAAAGAGATCTAGTCCCTCCCCCGCGCAGCCACAGAGTCGCAGACGCTTCCACTGTAAGCTGGATGAGAGGAAGCGATGTTCTTAATAGGTTTTAAACGAACAAAAACGAAGTCTGTCTTTATTAGCTGACTTTAAAAAAACAGTTTGTCATGGATTAATGTTTTTTTTCCAATGGATTGTAATTTTTCTTCTTTGATTACCTTACTGGGAAATAATCTTAGCTGATCCGTTATGACAAAGACAATAGGATACGGAGACTGGAGATGGCGAGCAGTCTGGTGGAATTATTTCTTTCTCCTGTGGAGTACAATAGAAGGACAGACTCGTTACAGTATCCCAGAGGAACTTAAACAGGGATCTGTGGTTGGAAATCTTGCCAAAGACCTGGGTTTGTCTTTATCTGAGATTTATGACCGTAAACTGCGTGTCGCCTCTGAGGCTGGTGAGCAGTATTTCAGCGTGGATGCGGGGAAGGGTGAGCTGGTGGTGAACGACCGAATAGACAGGGAAGCTTTATGTGGACAGAGCTCAAGCTGTGTGTTGACTCTGCAAGTGGTGATTGATAAACCGCTTCAGTTATACCGAGTAGAAGTGGAAATACAAGATATTAATGACAATTCTCCTACATTTGCTTCACCAGAGAAAACTTTACAAATAGCTGAGTCCACAGCGGCGGGGATTCGTTTTCCTTTGGAAACAGCGCAAGATCAGGATGTTGGAATGAATTCAGTAAACTCATATACTTTGAGTAAAGACGACTTTTTTAGTTTGAAGATTAAAGATTTGTCCGGAGGGAGAAAAGTCCCAGAATTAGTCCTATCTAAATCCCTCGACAGAGAAAAAAACCCTACACATCAGCTTACCCTCACAGCTGTAGACGGAGGAAACCCAGCAAAATCTGGGACTTCCCAAATAACTATAAACGTGTTGGATATTAATGATAATATTCCTATATTTGAGAAAAATATTTACAAAACTTCCATAAGCGAAAATAGTGTTGAAAGTACACCTATCCTTACACTGACAGCAAAAGATGCTGATGAAGGTCTTAATGGAGAAGTAGAGTATTCATTTGGCTCGCAAACCCCAGATATGATCCGATCTGTGTTTGATATTGACTCATTTACCGGAGAAATGCGTCTTATTAGAAATTTAGATTTCGAAATAAATGCTAATTATGAAATAGATATTTCAGCAACAGACAAGGGAACACCAAGAATGGAGGGACATTGCATTGTTCATGTTGAAGTGTTAGATGTTAACGATAATCCTCCTAATATACTTCTGACCTCACAACCAAGCTCAATACCTGAGAACGCACCAAGTGGAACTGTAGTAGCTTTAATAAGTGCCCGAGACACGGATTCTGGTGATAATGGTAAAGTGACATTGCAGCTTCCAAAAGGTTCACCATTTAAACTAAAACCCTCATTTTCTGATAATTACGCACTGGTAACCGATGGAGCTCTAGACCGAGAAAAGTTCTCTAACTATAATGTTGAAATAACAGCCACTGATTTAGGTTCTCCGTCTCTGTCGTCTAAAAAGACCATTAATGTAACAGTTACTGATGTAAATGACAATCCACCTAAATTTACTCAGCCCACTTATACAGTGTATTTGAAAGAGAATGGAGTCCCAGGTTCTATACTGTACTCAGTATCAGCATCTGACTTGGATTCTGGTGAAAACGCAAAGATCTCTTACTCTATACTGGATTCTAAAGTTCAGGACGTTTCTGTCTCATCTTATGTTTACATTAACTCGGATAACGGCAGCATCTACAGCATGCACTCGTTTGACTATGAGAAACTGAAGGTGTTTCAGATCCAGGTTCAGGCAAAGGACCAGGGCTCTCCGTCTCTCAGCAGCAACACCACCGTCCATGTTTTTATCCTGGACCAGAACGACAATGCTCCCGCTGTTATTTACCCCTCCTCCGCTGCCCTGGGCTCCCTCTCTCATCAGAGGATGCCCCGCTCCGCTAAAGCGGGTCACCTGGTTACTAAGGTGACAGCAGTGGACGCTGACTCGGGCCACAACGCCTGGATCTCCTACAGACTGGCGGAGGCCACAGACGCCTCTCTGTTCGCTGTCAATCTGTACACAGGGGAGGTGAGGACTAAACGCGCTGTGTCCGAGCAGGACGACTCCTCTCAGAGGCTGATTATAGAGATCAAGGACGACGGGGAACCGGTCCAATCCTCCACCGTCACAGTGTCCATCCTGCTGGAGGACGGTCTCCATGAACCCATCTTAGATCTCCGACACAAAGTGTCCGAGCCCAGCAAGAAAACTGGGAGAATCACCCTTTATTTGATTCTCTCTCTGGCCTCGGTGTCCGTGCTGTCTCTGGTGACTTTTCTCATCTTAGCGGTGAAATGCATCAGGAACAGCAGAAGCAGCTGCTGCGTGAGACGGAGCGACTGTGATGATTACAAGAACCCCAACAGAAACCTGCAGATTCAGCTCAACACTGATGGACCTATAAAGTACGTGGAGGTCCTGGGAGGAGACATGTTGTCTCAGAGTCAGTCCTTCAGGTCCTGCATGTCTCCGATGTCAGAGTACAGTGATTTGACTTTGATTAAACCCAGCAGCACCACAGACTTTAAAGAGGTGATCAGTGTTCTGGATGCTTCTTTACCCGACAGTACCTGGACCTTTGAGAGCCAACAGGTGAGCACTTAACTGTGGATTTGCATATAATGTTGCAGTCACTGTTGGTTTGATCTTCTTCCTTGAAACTAAAAGAATGAAAAAATAATCGTTTAATTTAATATGAAGTACAAAATAATTGTATCCCTAAACACGTTTTCTGTTTTTAGATTTAATAAGAAAATAAGAAGTCTGAGTGTGCATTTTTTTAAATAATTGTACTCATTCAAAGTGTTACAATTTTCGGACCTTTATTTGCTGTATTATATTAAATATATAATGACAGATCTGTTTTGAGTAGTTCACGATTTGTTTTTGTTTTACCTGATTTCGGGAACTGACATTTTGAAACGAAAATATAAATTTCTCAAAAATATTTACCCCAAGCTAAACTAAAACTTATATCTGCTAATAGCTTAATATATTTTTATTTTGTTCGACAACCAATTTACGTTTGTCCTTTTATTCTGTATATTGACCCACTTTGGTTTTGTTCTTTTTTACACGTGCTTCTTTGTTAGTTTTCTCTCATTAAATCTTTAATTTATTAAAGATGTTCCTCGGTCAAGATTATTAGTAACCATCATAATACAACAATGTGCCAGCTAGACCTGAAATATTAAACATGAAATTATTTTTATACTGCTTCATTTGTAATTTCTTAGAGAAATATTACCACACATTTCTTATGTGATGTCATATCTGTCCATATTCTCTGTGATTCTGAATCTGCACAGCATCTTTGTGTCAGACTAACTCCCTGTGATTGGGCTGTTAATGTAGATGCTCTGGACCAATAGCGTACAGAATTGTACAAAGAGATCTACTCCACCCCCATTCGCTCTTACCGCAGTTGCTCTCGATGTGCTCAGTGCTGGGGAAGAGATGTGCTTATTCCGTGAACTCAGGATTGTATATTTTATTAAAAAACGATTTGATGATTTGTTCACTAATATCCATTCCTGTGATGGCTTTGAATTCTGGATTATAATGATGGAGGCTTCTATGGGAAACAGAATATTGTAACGGCACAAGAAGCGACGGGGATGACAAGGAGAGTGGGATACAGAGACTGGAGATGGCAGGCTGTTTGGTGGCATTATTTCTTTCTTTTATGGAGTACAATAGACGGACAGACTCGTTACAGCATCCCAGAGGAACTAAAACGGGGATCTGTTGTAGGGAATATAGCCAAAGTTCTGGGTATGGGTCTATCTGATGTTTTTGATCGTAATCTGCGCGTGGAGTCTGAGACTGGTAAGCAGTATTTCAGCGTTGATGCGGGGAAGGGCGAGCTGGTGGTGAATGAAAGGATTGACAGAGAGGCTTTGTGTGCGCAAAGCCCTAGCTGCGTGTTACCTCTAGAAATTGTGGCAGAAAATCCGCTACAACTACACAGAATAGAGGTCGAAATAAAGGATATAAATGATCATTCTCCGGTTTTCTCAACAGAAGAACGATATTTAAAGATAGCAGAATCCACCGCTTCGGGTATTCGCTTTCCTTTAGACGCTGCACAGGATCAGGACGTTGGTAGTAATTCCATAAAATCTTATACACTAAGTAAAGATGAGTGCTTTGGTTTAAGAATTAAAGAGTTGTCTGGTAATCGAAAGGTTCCGGAACTAATACTGGAGAAATCACTTGACAGAGAGAAACAGAGTGCCCATGAGTTGCTACTGACAGCGTCAGATGGAGGTAATCCTGTCAAAACTGGAACCACGAAGGTCATAGTTACTGTACTGGACAACAACGATAATGTCCCTGTTTTTAAAAGGCCATTTTATAATATATCCGTGCCGGAAAATAGAGCGGTTGGTTCTGTACTCTTACAAGTTGAAGCCACGGATGCAGACGAGGGTGTTAATGGGGAAATTGAATATCTCTTTGCTGAGAACACACCCCAGTCATTGTTGTCCTTGTTTAATTTGCATTCGGGTACAGGTGAAATTTCTTTGATAGGAACTCTAGATTTTGAACTAAATTCAGTACATGATATTGAGATTACTGCCAAGGATAAGGGAGTTCCTGAGATGGAGGGTCACTGTCGTGTGCAAGTTGTAGTCATAGACATTAATGACAATGCCCCAGAAATTGTTCTCACTTCAAAACCAAATCCAGTACACGAGAACGCAGGAAGTGGCACAGTGGTAGCGTTAATCAGAGCACGAGATATTGACTCGGGCAATAACGCCAAAGTAACGGTAAAACTCCCCAGTGGATCACCCTTCAGTTTAAAAACCTCATTTTCTAATAACTACGCACTAGTTACCAGTGGAGTTTTAGACAGAGAGACATTTTCAGAGTATAATATCGAAATAACAGCCATTGATTCTGGATCTCCCCCCCTGTCAAGTAAGAAAACTATACCTGTTATTATCACTGATGTAAATGACAACTCCCCTATATTTAGTCAGCCCACTTATACAGTGTATTTGAAAGAGAATGGAGTCCCAGGTTCTATACTGTACTCAGTATCAGCATCTGACTTGGATTCTGGTGAAAACGCAAAGATCTCTTACTCTATACTGGATTCTAAAGTTCAGGACGTTTCTGTCTCATCTTATGTTTACATTAACTCGGATAACGGCAGCATCTACAGCATGCACTCGTTTGACTATGAGAAACTGAAGGTGTTTCAGATTCAGGTTCAAGCAAAGGACCAGGGCTCTCCGTCTCTCAGCAGCAACACCACTGTCCATGTTTTTATCCTGGACCAGAACGACAATGCTCCCGCTGTTATTTACCCCTCCTCCGCTGCCCTGGGCTCCCTCTCTCATCAGAGGATGCCCCGCTCCGCTAAAGCTGGTCACCTGGTTACTAAGGTGACAGCAGTGGACGCTGACTCGGGCCACAACGCCTGGATTTCCTACAGACTGGCGGAGGCCACAGACGCCTCTCTGTTCGCTGTCAATCTGTACACAGGGGAGGTGAGGACTAAACGCGCTGTGTCCGAGCAGGACGACTCCTCTCAGAGGCTGATTATAGAGATCAAGGACGACGGGGAACCGGTCCAGTCCTCCACCGTCACAGTGTCCATCCTGCTGGAGGACGGTCTCCACGAACCCATCTTAGACCTCCGACACAAAGTGTCCGAGCCCAGCAAGAAAACTGGGAGAATCACCCTTTATTTGATTCTCTCTCTGGCCTCGGTGTCCGTGCTGTCTCTGGTGACTTTTCTCATCTTAGCGGTGAAATGCATTAGGAACAGCAGAAGCAGCTGCTGCGTGAGACGGAGCGACTGTGATGATTACAAGAACCCCAACAGAAACCTGCAGATTCAGCTCAACACTGATGGACCTATAAAGTACGTGGAGGTCCTGGGAGGAGACATGTTGTCTCAGAGTCAGTCCTTCAGGTCCTGCATGTCTCCGATGTCAGAGTACAGTGATTTGACTTTGATTAAACCCAGCAGCACCACAGACTTTAAAGAGGTGATCAGTGTTCTGGATGCGTCTTTACCCGACAGCACCTGGACCTTTGAAAGCCAGCAGGTGAGCAAAAAATTTTAGACCTAAATTTTCCTTTTCAATCAATATTAACAAAATAATATAGCTCTTTTATTTTAAATGTTGTTTATCAACATAACAGCTTTTGAAGATTTTCAAGATTTTCTTGATTTTTAAAAATAATCATTTGCAACTTCAGTTGTGTGATTTGCTAAAACACACATGCAAATTAATTTAATTAATTCATATATATCTATATATAGTCTAAACTGCTGAGAAAGTACTTCTTGAAATGCACGTGCACTAACCAGAGTGACGTCATGAAGGTTTTTTTTTTTTTTTTTTTTTTTTTTTGCTTGTTTGTTTTTAATGCATCAGTATTAGTCTTGTTTGGTTCCTGATTTCTTTCATATTTAGTTACTAATTTTTAACTTTTATATCTTTATATTGTGGGTTAATTTATAACTCTGTAAATAACTTTCTAAATATCTTTTCTGTTTTATTTGAACGTTGTTTTTGTATAATTCCTTTCAACCACTTACCACCTGAGCCTATTTTTCTCGAAATTGCGTATACCCTTAATAAAATTTGTATATCTCTGCAACCACAAACTTTGATGACATATTAGGGAGAACACTTGTGAGATTTGTAAAGGTGTGTAAACCATACTATATATGTTACTGGTGAAGAATAAATTAAGATGGCACCGCGACAATCCAAACCTCGCCATAAAAAACCCTTTCAAGATCAGCAACTCCTTGGAATGATGCATCAGGTATGCTACATCTGTACCAAATCACAATACAGTGTGTGGACATTATCTCTGCAAAGGCCTCCTCTCCTAAAGTAAAGCAGAACAAAATTAGAGATGTTTTAGTTCAGAAAATCTAAGCAAGGTTTTAAAAAAAAACTCGTTTTGGCACAGTTTGGCACCATTTGTGCCGTCTATATTTTCTCATGTGCAAAACTATATATTTTATTTTTATACCACTAATGGTGTTCAATAACACCTAACACCAATGTACAGCAAAATCTACAGACGATAACCTCAAATCTCTCCTGTTGTGCCCTAGATGCACACTGCGCAATTGTGCATAATGGTCAGTGTAACGTACCTGGCTGTATGTGTTTACACGCGCCTATAACTCCGCAGCCCATTGGTCGATTTGGGTGACCAAGACATCAATAAATTCATAGGAGCCAATATAATAAAGTTAGAGCCACGTGGATGAGATTGACAACATTCTCAGCCAATCAGAGCCAGCAAAAGGCCGTTTTTTTGGAGAAGGACAGGTTACTGTATTGGTGGATTTCAAAGCCTCTCACAAGGTCCCAATATCCTGTGGAGACAACCAAAAGGATATGTGTGTCGAACCATGTTCTCAAATACCCAAGTGTGGATTTACCGGTAAAATATAAATTTCACGGTGAAACAGCAAAGGTAAGATACATTTTTGTAAATAGCTTCTGACTAAGTGGTTTCTGCTGTTGTTGTTTCTTGGCGTCTATCTCTCTAATGCTTTAGTGAGCGAGGTATTTAACACACGGTTAGTTTCTGTGGAGTCTGCTTTTATTTGATGCGTGTATCTGGCGGTTGGATACAGTTTTGTGAGTGTGGAGCCAGAAATGTCGCGCATGGGTTGTCTTAGAGTCCCTATTTGAGATGTTGCATTTAATTTAGTTATGATTTGAGTTGTGTTTAGAGCATTTTCATTAGGTTTTGTGGTTTTTAGCCCAGGTTCTACTGTTTAATTTGATGTGCTATCACTATAATCTAACACATGGTTTGTTAAATTCTGTGATTGATGGGTAATGTTTACCTTCCTCCCAGATATTTGTTAGAGTAGTTGAGAAAAAGTAAAAATTACCTGTTCACATTTTTTATTACTTTTTTCTTTTATTTTTTGTAATTGTAAACACGTAATCTTACATTTAATTGTACACTAATGTTCTAATCACATAAACCTAATTCAATTTTGAGGTCATATTTATTTTATGACTGTGGGGATGCATTTGCTCAACACTGGCAGAGCTCTGTGATTGGATGGGAGATTTAGATGCTGTGAACCAATAGCATGATCAACTGTACAAAGAGATCTACTCCATTCCCCACTCAGCCTCACTACGGTAGCCCTCGCAGTGCTTAGTGGGGGCGAGGATATGCGCTCATTCGAAGGTGTCCAGAATTTAGACCTTTGTCGTTTTCATGCATTCGTGGATCCTTTTATCATGGATTATCCATCCTGGCAGCGAGTTAATGTTTGGATGGTTATATAAACAATACATCGATGGGGAATAAGATGTTCTAACGGATCGGGGATGACAAAGAGAATCAAATACCGAGACTGGAGATGGCGAGCGGTCTGGTGGAATTACTTCTTTCTCCTGTGGAGTACAATAGAAGGACAGACTCGTTACAGTATACCAGAGGAGCTAAAACAAGGATCTGTTGTAGGAAATCTTGCCAAAGATCTAGGTTTGTCGTTATCTGAGATATATGACCGTAAATTGCGTGTCGCATCTGAGGCTGGTAAGCAGTATTTCAGCGTGGATGCGGGGAAGGGTGAGCTGGTGGTGAATGACAGAATAGACAGAGAGGCTTTATGTGGAGAGAGCGCCAGCTGTGTGTTACCTCTGCAAGTGTTCATAGAAAATCCTTTACATCTTTATCGAATAGACGTGGAAATTAAAGATATCAATGACAATTCCCCCAGTTTTCTTAGCAAAGAAAAAAAACTGAAAATTGCGGAGTTGACTGCGGTGGGTGCGCGCTACCCACTGGAGACCGCACAGGACCTCGATGTGGGTAGTAATTCAGTAAAATCTTACAGTCTTAACAAAGACGAATCCTTTAGCTTGAAAATGAAAGATTTGGCTAATGGGAAAAAAGTGCCAGAACTTGTATTGGAAAAACCACTAGACAGAGAAAAACAAAAGGTCCATCAGTTACTATTGACAGCGGTAGATGGAGGCAGTCCTGTCAGAACTGGGACATTAAATATTATAGTTACAGTCTTAGACAACAATGACAATGTTCCCACTTTCAAAAAAGCTTTATATAAAATAACCGTGCCTGAGAACAGTCAAACTGGCCTAATGCTCATAAAAGTGGAGGCAACAGACTTAGACGAGGGTTTGAATGGAGAAATTGAATATTCGTTTGCTGATCATACACCTGAGATTTTGTCATCTATTTTTCAGATAAACTCAGCAACAGGAGAAATTTTTCTCACGAAGCAATTAGATTATGAAAATGATGCAACTCATGAAATAGACGTCACTGCAAGAGATAAAGGTATTCCTGAAATGGAGGGTCATTGTCGAGTACAAGTGGACGTTGTAGACATAAATGATAATGCTCCAGAAATTGTTCTAACTTCACGACCAAGCAAAATACCTGAAGACGCACCTAGTGGCACCGTTGTGGCTTTGCTCACTGCTCGAGACATGGACTCCGGTGATAATGGTAAAGTCACATTACAGCTTCCAAAAGGATCTCCTTTTAAATTAAAACCCTCTTTTTCTGATAACTACGCACTAATAATCGGGGGTGCGTTAGACCGAGAGAAAATCTCAGAGTATCATATCGACATAACAGCCACTGATTTAGGTTCTCCTCCTTTGTCAACTAAGACGACAATTGATGTTACTATTAGTGATGTAAATGACAATCCACCCGTATTTACTCAGCCAACGTATGCGGTTTATTCAAAGGAGAACGGAGTCCCAGGTTCTATACTGTACTCAGTATCAGCGTCTGATCTGGATTCTGGTGAAAACGCAAAGATCTCTTACTCTATACTGGACTCTAAAGTTCAGGACGTTTCTGTCTCATCTTATGTTTACATTAATTCGGATAACGGCAGCATCTACAGCATGCACTCGTTTGACTATGAGAAACTGAAGGTGTTTCAGATTCAGGTTCAGGCAAAGGACCAGGGCTCTCCGTCTCTCAGCAGCAACACCACCGTCCATGTTTTTATCCTGGACCAGAACGACAATGCTCCCGCTGTTATTTACCCCTCCTCCGCTGCCCTGGGCTCCCTCTCTCATCAGAGGATGCCCCGCTCCGCTAAAGCGGGTCACCTGGTTACTAAGGTGACAGCAGTGGACGCTGACTCGGGCCACAACGCCTGGATCTCCTACAGACTGGCGGAGGCCACAGACGCCTCTCTGTTCGCTGTCAATCTGTACACAGGGGAGGTGAGGACTAAACGCGCTGTGTCCGAGCAGGACGACTCCTCTCAGAGGCTGATTATAGAGATCAAGGACGACGGGGAACCGGTCCAATCCTCCACCGTCACAGTGTCCATCCTGCTGGAGGACGGTCTCCATGAACCCATCTTAGATCTCCGACACAAAGTGTCCGAGCCCAGCAAGAAAACTGGGAGAATCACCCTTTATTTGATTCTCTCTCTGGCCTCGGTGTCCGTGCTGTCTCTGGTGACTTTTCTCATCTTAGCGGTGAAATGCATCAGGAACAGCAGAAGCAGCTGCTGCGTGAGACGGAGCGACTGTGATGATTACAAGAACCCCAACAGAAACCTGCAGATTCAGCTCAACACTGATGGACCTATAAAGTACGTGGAGGTCCTGGGAGGAGACATGTTGTCTCAGAGTCAGTCCTTCAGGTCCTGCATGTCTCCGATGTCAGAGTACAGTGATTTGACTTTGATTAAACCCAGCAGCACCACAGACTTTAAAGAGGTGATCAGTGTTCTGGATGCTTCTTTACCCGACAGTACCTGGACCTTTGAGAGCCAGCAGGTGAGCAGTGAGTAATAAGTTAACAAAATTACTAAATAAATACTTATAAAAAAAATAATATGCTAACTTTAGTATCTCTGCAGGTAATTTTTCATTACACATAAAATGAAATTAAACATCTTTTATTAGGACTGTTTGGTGTTTTTATTTGAAAAGTAGTGAATTTAACTTCTGTTATATTACTTTAACCCTGATCATTTCTGCGCCCCTCTTTTATTTTTATCTTGTACTTATTTGTATTTATGGTTGATTGCGTTTTCAAACTGAGCACTTCAGCACTGTGGAGGTGGACAGCGACTTTCAACCAGCAGAGCCCCGGGACACGCGCTGAGATTGTGTGGGATGGCGTCATTTGAATGAATGAATGAATGAATGAAATTGATCTATTTTACCTTATTTCCTCTCTAATTGGTCTAAATAAAATTAAAAATAAATAACTGTGTTATGCACAGAAAATAAAACAAATGAGTATTTGTCCTGGGGAAAATATATCAACACTAGTTATTTTTTAACATTCACAGAAAATCTATTTTGTGATATAAATACAAAAATTGAACTTGGCTTAGTCACTGATTTTATATTTGTATAGCCTAACTGATGAGACAGTTTCATTGACAGTATTTGTATTGGTTGTTTTGTGACGATATTACAAAACGTTCATGTGCCTTTAACGGTGTTGCTCAGTTTCTCTCTCATTGGATGTCAGATAGAGATGCTGAGCACCAATCGCATGCAGAACTGTACAAAGAGATCTACTCCCTCCCCCAAGCAGCCCCGGCAACCACAATGCTCAGACTGTGCGAACAGTAATGGTTCATATTAGGGTACCAGGTTAAATCTTGATTTAATCTTTGATCGTGGATGCATAACTGGATATGTCGGTCTCTTGGAATATGGATTTTGGCTTCATGATCTCGGTTCTTGTGGAATGGAAATGATGTATTTCTTGGAATCAGGAATGACAAAGAGGAAAGGATACAGCAACTGGAGATGGCTGGCGCTGTGGTGGCATCATTTCTTTCTCTTGTGGACTACAATAAAGGGACAGACTCGTTACAGTATCCAGGAGGAGCTGAAACGGGGCACTGTTGTTGGAAACCTAGCCAAAGATCTGGGTTTAGGACTATCAGACATTTTTGACCGTAAACTGCGAGTCGCATCCGAGGCTGGTGAGCAGTATTTCAGCGTGGATGCGGGAAGAGGCGAGCTGGTGGTGAATGACAGGCTAGACAGAGAGGCTTTATGCGGACAAAGTGCCAGCTGCGTGTTACCTCTGCAAGTAGTCATTGAAGACCCGCTACAGTTACACCGGATTGAGGTTGAAATACGAGATATTAATGACAATTCTCCAAGTTTCCTTTCAAACGAATTATCTTTGAATATAGCCGAATTAGCAGCAGTTGGCACGCGATTTCCCTTGGAAAGCGCAGCGGACCCTGATGTTGGAAGCAATTCACTTAAGTCATATGTGCTCAGTAAAAACGAGTGTTGTTCCCTTAAAATAAAGGAAATTGAGGGTGGTAAGATTGTTCCTGAACTTGTATTAGAAAAACCTTTGGACAGAGAGAAGAGGTCGATTCACAAAATATTACTAACAGCGTTGGATGGAGGAAATCCTGTAAGATCTGGAACCACACAAATAACCATAAGCGTGCTTGACATTAATGATAATTTCCCAGTATTTGAGAAAAGCGTCTACAAAGTATCCCTGGGTGAAGAAAGTATCAAAGGAATTGTTATTATTAAACCTAAAGCAACAGATGCAGATGAAGGTGTAAATGGGGAAATTGAATTCTCATTCGGCTCTCGGACAGCAGCTTCTGTGCTTTCGGTCTTTGATATTAACTCGTTAACAGGTGAAATTACTCTGAAAGGAGAATTAGACTATGAAACGTCCAAGTCATATGACATCGATGTAACTGCGAAAGACAAAGGTAGTCCTCAAATGGAGGGTCATTGTCGTGTTCAGGTTGACATTACTGATTTTAATGACAACTCTCCGGAAATCATTTTCACTTCTCAGCCAAAACCTGTGCGGGAGGACGCGCCAAGTGGCACTGTGGTGGCTTTGATTAATGCACGAGACATTGACTCCGGTGATAATGGTAAAGTAACGTTACAACTCACCAAAGGCTCACCATTTAGTCTGAAACCGTCATTTTCTAATAACTACGCACTGGTAACCAGTGGTGTTTTAGACAGAGAGAGCTGCTCTAAATATAATATCGAGATAACGGCCATTGATTCTGGCTCCCCTCCCCTGTCAAGTAAGAAAACTATACCTGTAAGCATCACTGATGTGAATGACAACCCCCCTATATTTAGTCAGCTCTTCTATAATGTATATGTCAAAGAGAATAGAGTCCCAGGTTCTATACTGTACTCAGTATCAGCATCTGACTTGGATTCTGGTGAAAACGCAAAGATTTCTTACTCTATACTGGACTCTAAAGTTCAGGACGTTTCTGTCTCATCTTATGTTTACATTAACTCGGATAACGGCAGCATCTACAGCATGCACTCGTTTGACTATGAGAAACTGAAGGTGTTTCAGATTCAGGTTCAGGCAAAGGACCAGGGCTCTCCGTCTCTCAGCAGCAACATCACTGTCCATGTTTTTATCCTGGACCAGAACGACAATGCTCCCGCTGTTATTTACCCCTCCTCCGCTGCCCTGGGCTCCCTCTCTCATCAGAGGATGCCCCGCTCCGCTAAAGCGGGTCACCTGGTTACTAAGGTGACAGCAGTGGACGCTGACTCGGGCCACAACGCCTGGATCTCCTACAGACTGGCGGAGGCCACAGACGCCTCTCTGTTCGCTGTTAATCTGTACACAGGGGAGGTGAGGACTAAACGCGCTGTGTCCGAGCAGGACGACTCCTCTCAGAGGCTGATTATAGAGATCAAGGACGACGGGGAACCGGTCCAGTCCTCCACCGTCACAGTATCCATTCTGCTGGAGGACGGTCTCCATGAACCCATCTTAGATCTCCGACACAAAGTGTCCGAGCCCAGCAAGAAAACTGGGAGAATCACCCTTTATTTGATTCTCTCTCTGGCCTCGGTGTCCGTGCTGTCTCTGGTGACTTTTCTCATCTTAGCGGTGAAATGCATCAGGAACAGCAGAAGCAGCTGCTGCGTGAGACGGAGCGACTGTGATGATTACAAGAACCCCAACAGAAACCTGCAGATTCAGCTCAACACTGATGGACCTATAAAGTACGTGGAGGTCCTGGGAGGAGACATGTTGTCTCAGAGTCAGTCCTTCAGGTCCTGCATGTCTCCGATGTCAGAGTACAGTGATTTGACTTTGATTAAACCCAGCAGCACCACAGACTTTAAAGAGGTGATCAGTGTTCTGGATGCTTCTTTACCCGACAGCACCTGGACCTTTGAGAGCCAACAGGTGAGCAGGAAAGCCTGAAGGCTCTGTCTGAAATTGTGTTTCAAACTGGACTTACATAAAATACATTCACAAAATTAATTACACTGTTTTTTCAGCCTTTGCGATTTTTGCTTGACCATAAATAGACCGAGAACTACTATTGTTATCCACTGCGGCATCAACGTATGGCATTACTTTTGTTGTTTGTTTTTTTACTTGTTTACATTGTTGTTAATTTTCAAGCGATAATGACTTAAACAAGCTCAACTACCATACTAAATCATTTTGGAACTACTTTAGCATATGCTATATTCAAATAAATAATGATATACTAATAAAATAACATCATTTCAATTTATGCCTTTTAAATTATCAATCTTAAAATAAATTTTGCTTAGTGTTAAAATAAAGATACTACATTTGATGTATAATTTTGAATGGGATTAAGGATTAATTATATTTGTTTTTTGTTTTTTTGTTTGTTTTTTTTTTTTTTGTTTTTTTTTGCCTAGTCGTCTATGATTTTACTTTTTGTATACATAAATATGTTTTATCAAATTGCTTGATTCTACAAAGAGGCCTCTTTGATCTTTGGTCTTGATAAACTTTTTCTGTTAACTTGGCCTCAAGGAAAATGCAACTTGGAAATCACGCCCCCATGCGGATAAAACAAGCATTGCTTCTATTTGGTTTCTGTTTGACAAGCCACTGTTTGAAATACGAGAAACGTTCGTAGAGAGCACTGACTACAAACACTGGTTATTTTTCATATAAACAATAAGTTCTGTCTTCCCTTTGTCTGTCTTTTTTACCATGTCTTCCTAAAGTTTGTGTTGTGCCTGTAACATTTAAAACTTGATATCTGCTGGTTGAAACTGGTCAGAGGAAGAGCACTCACTAAAAAGTTTGTGTGTGTGGGTGAGTGAGAGAGAGAGAAGTGTGACTACACTGGTCCAGCCCATATTCCCAGTGAGAGGGAAGGCCTCTGTGCTTTCTCTCCGCCCATGAAGAGACTGAGCAGAGGACACAGAGCAGAGTTTTAGTGGAGTTAGAAAATACTTTGATTTTCGGTCTTGTGTTTCGTTTTGTATTTTAAGTTAGCCGTCATGGTCAAATCAAAGCTTCACATCACTTTACTTTTAGAATGGAAATGTTCTCATCGAGCCGCGTAGCCTCGTTTTAACACTATCATGGATACGTTACGGTAAAAGAAGAAGTAAGAAAATTTCCTGATCGGAGCGCAGCACAATGGACTCCAGACAGAGGAAGCGCTCTGGAGGAGGGAGGCTGTGGAGGATTTACGTCTATCTAGCCTGCGTATCTTCGGCATCTGCTCAGCTTAGCTATTCCGTATCGGAGGAACTAAGCCCTGGCTCTGTCGTTGGAAACATCGCTAAAGATTTGGGTCTTACTGCTCAAGGGATTGTCCAGAGAAGGTTGCGGGTGGTCTCGGACTCAGTGCAGTATTTCGAGGTCAAACAGACAACAGGCGATCTGGTAATTAAACAGAAAATTGACAGGGAGCAACTGTGCGAACTGAGTTCAACGTGTTCACTACATCTCCAAGTACTTTTAGAGGACCCATTAGACATTCACCGCATCGTGGTGGACATTCTGGATGTGAATGACAACGCACCGCAGTTCTCAACCAGAAACATTTCGTTGGAAGTATCAGAGGCGGCAGCGCCGGGCACACGGTTCCGTTTGGAAAGCGCACACGATCCAGACGTGGGCACGAACTCTTTACGCACTTACCATGTGGCAACAAATGACTTTTTCATTTTGAATGTGCAAACTAAAAGTGATGGAAGCAAGTTTCCAGAGCTAGTAGTGGATAAACCTTTGGACAGGGAGAAGCAGGCCTCGTTTCGCCTGTTGCTCACTGCTGTGGATGGAGGTCAGCCGGAGAAATCTGGCTCAACTCTCCTGCTCATTAAAATTCTGGATGTAAATGACAATGCACCGGTCTTTGACGAACCTGTAAAGAAAGTTAACCTATTAGAAAATGTTGCACGGGGCACTTTAGTAACGAAATTAAACGCTACAGATGCTGATTCGGGTAACAACGGTCAGATATCATTCCTGTTTAGTAAATACACACCGGAACGCGTTCTCCAGCTTTTCAGTGTGGATTCTAAAACTGGAGAGATCCGTGTGAAGGGCGATGTGGATTATGAGAAGGCCACTGCATATCACCTCACAGTACAGGCCAGAGATGGCGGCTCTCCCGCTATGGAGGGTTCCTGTAACGTCATAGTGGATATCATTGATGTGAATGACAATGCACCGGAGGTGACGCTTACGTCACTTACGAGCTCCATCAGAGAAGACTCAGCACCAGAGACCGTTGTAGCGCTCATAAGTGCACGTGACTTGGATTCTGGTGTGAATGGGGAGGTTAAATTAACTATCCCACCAGGTTTGCCATTCAAACTTAATTCAGCCTTTGGCATGCATTACAGTCTCACCACTGCTGCTAAACTGGACCATGAGACTGTCCCAGAGTATACAGTGGTCATCAAGGCTACTGATGCTGGCTCCCCTCCCCTTTCATCCCAAACCACTTTTGTGGTGAAACTTTCAGATGTAAATGATAATGCCCCCACCTTCTCTCAGCCTTCATATTCTGTGGACATCCCAGAGAACAACGCACCCAGCTCCCCCATTGCTATTGTTTCTGCCACTGACCCAGACCTTGGTGAAAATGCTCGCATCTCCTATTCCATCCTTCCCACCATGGTCCAGGGCTCATCTATATCTTCTTATGTCTACATTAACCCAGAAAGTGGCCACATCTACAGCATGCGTTCACTGGATCATGAGCAGCTTAATGCTTTTCGTTTTGAGGTACAAGCTCAGGATGCTGGGGTGCCCCCAAGGACAACAAACGTCACTGTGCATGTGTTTGTAGTGGATGTCAATGACAATGCACCAGTGATTGTACACCCCTCCTACCCTAAAGACAAGAGATTGCAACTCACTGTGCCCCCATCTGCCAGCGCAGGATACCTCATAAATAAACTGGTTGGGGTAGATGCAGACAGTGGGCACAATGCATGGTTGTTTTACTCAATCGCCCCTGGACCAAATGCTGGCATGTTCCGTATTGGGGCACACACTGGGGAGCTCCGCACAGCTCGCAAGTGGGCCGAGGAGGAAACTGGTTCAACGTATGACATAACCGTCATCATCCAGGATAATGGGGACCCACCAAAGTCCAGCTCTGTGAACATTACAGTAACTGTGGATGAGAAGGCCACAGCCAACGAAACTCCAGTAAACCGTCGCCAAAACCACTTCTACCACCACACTGGGATGTCGGATATCACTTTGTACCTTATCATCTCTCTAGCCTGTGTTTCAGCTGTGTCCTTCATCACATTCTTTGTTCTCATGGTGCGCTGTTTAAGGCACCGTGGCCCAGGGCTGGGGGGCTCTGAGTGCTGCTGCTTTGGCCACCACAGGTCCAGCCGCTACCATCAGAGACCTAGCAAAGACCTGCACCTGCAGCTCAACACTGATGGACCCATACGATATATGGAGGTTGTGGGTGGTCCCCAGGAGCCACACACACGCACATATAGACCCTGTTACTCCACCATATCTAGCAGAAGTGACTTTGTATTTATGAAGACACCCATGCTGAGTCACAACAACACACTCAACATGACACTCAGCAGGAAGCACCTTATGGACTCAGCCAATGAGGTGAGGGCTTAAGAGGGACGGGAAGTGTTGCACTGAACCGACATGGTGTTACAGTGGAAATTAATGTAAAGGTTTTTGAAATTCCAAGTTTTACTTTATCATTAAAGAAAATAGTTTAGGGCACTTTGTTTTGACCTGTGATATTATACTGTTTTATCAGAATCAATACTAATTTAGCTGGGGGATCTTCTTTCCACACAGTGAATGGTTTCTAAGAGCTTGTGGATCTACTAGACAGGTTTTTAGCAGAGTAAAGAAGGGCTTAATATTTTTACCCTTGGGGAGGAAATGTGGTTAGTATCACTGATGACAGAGTGTGCTTTCTTCTTGAGCTAGAAAGGTGCAGACACAGATCAGTGAAGAGGAAAGAAGCTAGTGGAAGGCAGTTAAACTGGCAAAGGAAAAGGACAGGAGGAAACATTAGCACTTGCAACAGATGGAGAGGAGGAGACATCCAGATGAAAATGGGTCCTACAGAGTTGGCTCAGTGGAAATGCAGGGAGACAGAGAGGAACAGGATGACAGAGGGAGGGATGAGGGGGGTGAAGGAGAGGAAAATGGTAAGAGGGGTAGAACGCCAAAGAATAAAGCAGTAGCTGAAAAACAGGAATTCATGGGGTCATTTGCCTGACCCCTGACTTCCTGTTGTCCTCAGAACTTTGGTGATTGGTTCCAGGTCTCACATATAGGAGGCTGTTCTTGTTGTATCACATAAGTGTAGTCATTTGTAACTGCTGTTCATAGATGCCAGTTTTTGTGATTTTACAGTGAGGTTTCAATGGGAGATAACCAGGTAATGATCACATGCATGAAACACAGGTGACCCATTTTGTAGTTAAGTGGATAGAATACTGGCAGGGATAGAGAATGGCTGACAGCACTCTCATCAAGGTGATTCCCTTTTGTGGAATTCGGTTGAGGGGGGAAACAGCAGTTTTGTCATTCTTAATCCATTTATCTTTATCACAATAACAAGGATAAATTCTAAAGATTTTGTGGTCAAGGGCTGTTAAACTGCTGCAGTATAATCTCAATAACGTTTACATTTCATTCTTTTTAACATGTATGCATTTCTCATTTTTCTATGACTTTGTGCTATATGAACTACATTGAGTTATGCTGTCCCTGAGGTCAGCAGGGTGCCATCTGTCTCTTTTTTAGTGACACGTGTGCAATGAGGACAGCAGTGGAAAAGAGATAGAGGGATAGATAACTGGAAAGGAAGGGCAGCTTTATTCGCATGTGTTACAGTGACAGATGGCCTAGACCACAATGACTTTAGAGCAGCAGCCATGACTACGGGTGTTTACGTGCTTGTGCGCATGAGATTGAGTACAAAGCATCAGGCACGAGAAACCCCACAGTAGTGTGAAATTTTAGCAGGACCCTGGGGCTTTAATTTCTTTCCCACTACTCCTCTTTGTGTCAACTATTCATCTGCAGTGTGCTGCTTTGGCACGCTATTTAACTGTGGTTGAACACGGAAAGTTTTAGGGGAAATGACTGTTTGGAGCATGTCATGAGTTTGACTCAGTACAAATGGTGTAATAACACTCACCTCTTCCATCTTTTCAATGAATCATTTGTTTCTGCATATGAATATTCCCATGATTATGCGTTAGGTTTCTAGCCATGCAGCTCATTGGATATTGCATGGGTTGGCATGTGCCCTAAGTGAGGCCAAGTGTTTAGTAATATGCTTTTTTTAATGGATGATAAAGGTGCACAAGTGAAAAATTGATTCTTGCAGCTTAGTAAAACTATCAACTGATGTTGTTAATTATTGCCAGCACATATGCTTTGGTGTATGAAGGCTAAATTCTGCAGGTGTGCCAAAAAGTGCAGTCAGCAAAAATCCTTCCCCAAAACACAATTGTCAAAATGTCGAAAGACTTGCATATGTGTTCGAAGTGTATGCATGTGTGGTATTTTTAACACTTGTCTCAGAAGAAGAAAAAGGGCTGGTGTTATGTTGATTGTACTTCATGCACCTGGACAAAAATTTTCCTGCAATAATGAACAAGTGTAACAAAAGTAAACCAAATGTGCTGGATGGCATACAGATGCACCCATGTGCAGATGAGTCCAGATTTCCCCCCTGATAAATCCAGCTGACCACACAGTAGTTCTTCAACTGACATATTATGGTGTAACACAGTCTGGTTGTAATTTACCTGAGGATGCCTTAGAGCTCTTTGATTTAAATGAAAGATGTGGTGGAAGCAGATTGATGGCTTTTAAAGCTTCCAGGTTAGTGTGAGTCTTTCTGTTGGATGAGAATTTGAGTCTACTCAGCTGTAATCCCATCATCTCACTGCTTTGGCAGCATCTACCTAACTAGTCTGTCTGACCTTTACTATTTCCATCAGATATAACATACACTTTGAAAACACATCTTGTGCGTTTTTAAATCTGAGTGAGCAACTCATGTTGCTTGGTTGATTTTTGTAAAGATCCACAATGGGAATTTTTAGATGTCTACTGGAATGATATTTAGCTGGAATGGCGGGCTTCTGTCTGTGGATCTGCCTCCATGCTGATCTTTTTCTTTACCTACATCTCACCTGCAATTTTTAATGTTGAGCAATCTCTGCTTTAAACGAGTTTAGGAGTTGAGATTCCCATCAATGGGTGTTTCATGTTGCAATGATAACTCATCACGTGTGTCCCTGCAGTTTATTATGAGGACACAGCCATCCTGACTTTATCTGGAAGCTGAGGGACCATCATTGTAAACTGACTCCTTTAAAAGTAACACTGAAATTGAATCCTCTGACATCTAATTTCACTCAGTACTACATACACTACGAGGCTGTTCTGTCATCGTTTTATTGAATGACCACTGATTCCATATAAAGTTCCATCATTTCATAATTCTTCCTGAATTTCACTGGTCTTTAATTTCAAGTTTCAAGATGGGGTGTCTTTCTGTTCACTGCTGCACTTATGTCCTATTTCCTGTATTCTAAAAGATCCTCCAGTCACAATAATCAACAGCTCGTCTGCTCCTTTTGTATAGAAACTTTTGCTGGAATCTGTCATTTTTCTCGCCTGCTCTCTTGTTTCTCTCCATCATTCCCTCGGGTAGGACAGCTCTTTTAATAATGCAGCACATCATGCTGCTGGCCTCTCTCTCTGGGGAGCTCTTGTGTCGATTAGGCAGCAGAATCTGGAGCCAAGCCAGGGTTTTATTCACCGCATCACTGCACAACAAGAGAGCCTGAGAGAGAGAAAGTAAGAGCTGGAGAGATGGAAAAGACATGGTGACATGGCCAGTGAGGTAGAGATGGACAGGAGTGCATTGAGCTTGAAGACATTAATGGAGAGTAGCAGCAACAGACAGAGAAGAGAAATGCTTTTTTATCACTGCTTAATGACTGGTGCAGCTTTTTCTTCAGCAAGTTTTTGTTTCAGAATTACAAGCATGTCTATTTTGTAAAGACTTTCTGTGCCCTCTGTCCTGTATAAATTAAAACAAATTTCTAGTAAAATCAGAAAAACCTATCAGTAAGTCCCTCAAACAGTGATAAAGCTCTGCCTTATTAATATTTTATTATTAACTTATGATTTGCTTTCTAAACTGTTCTTTATGTGTACTGTCATCAGCATTGTATTCATTTTCTGGTTGCATTGTCCTGTTATTCAGCCCAATGCTCATTTAACTATTTATCCTGTTCTGTTTCTCAAACTGTCTGCTTTTTGTTGTCAGTGTTCAATCCAGTTTTTATATGCAGTGCCCCAGTTTGTATTTGTGTGTGTGTGTGTGTATGAGTGTGCAACATTTGATGCCCCAGAGCATTTAGAACAACATGGATGCCCAAAAAGACATATATACCCACTTTGTCAGTGAAAAACTAAGAGGTTTATCACAAAATCACACAAAACATGCAGATGTCTTGGCTAGGCACAAATATCACAAAGCACCTCGCTGTTGCTGCAATGAAATAGTCATTTCATCTTGCATCTTCTGTTTTCTTCACAGCAAAAACCTCCCAACAATGACTGGCGCTTTACACAAGGACAGAGGCCTGGACCTAGTGGGTGAGTCAACAGAGACACACTTGCACACACTGATAAAATACCCAGTAAAATCAGCACTGCGTTGTTGCTCATTGTAAAGACAAAGAGTGAGGAAACAAGAAATAAAAGGGGTCGCTGTAACCATAACAACCAGCTACCTGCATGCATGATTGTATTATACAAATGAGCTCAAAGTCTTAATCTGACTTTGAATTACACTCCCTTGTTTGATGGTGCTCACTTTTCCTTGAGTGATGCTGCTCTGTGCATTCAGATTCCTGAACGAGCATCTCTGCCTGTTACCAGGCTGCTTTTAAAATGGCTGCCGCAGCTTCCACTCCCCTCCCCCTCCTCTGCGCTTCCTGAGCCTGTGCACCATCACTCAGTACTGCTGATGAGGAACGGTGACCAAAGCAGGAGGGGGGATGGGAGAATGTGTTTATCCATCTTGTTCTCACTTCATTTTACTTCATGAGATTGAAGACATGCATTTTAAAAGCAGAAGATGAGAGCTTTTTTTTTTTTTTTTTTTTTATTCAGTTGTGTAGTTTGAGAAGGATGTGTGTTGCTTTTTTGCCAATGTTGTGTGGGCTAAAATGGATTGTGTGCAGTAGGAGTTTTCCAAACAGTGATTGCACATAATATTCTGTGTGTCAAGGCCTCTCCCTGAAGAATACCAGCTGGGGAAAAGAGCTGTGTCATTAGGAAAGTGTTAGACATACTAAATAAACCACTAGTTTTATTAGAACTCTGGGATTGAGGGATACATTGGACATAATCCATCTTAAAATATCCTTTATAAAAAGAAATAAAATGTGTTGATATATATGATAGAATCAACATAGATCTACAGTAGATCACAGAATCTCAGTTCTTTGTGTTTAAACAAGCCCCAATCATCAGTCAAATACACAATGCTTCTTTCAGGCTGTATAACATGTTGTGTTTTTAGTCCCCACATGCCATACGGTACACACATACGATGGACGCCGAAGAGTGGGACAAGGTACCAATTTAGACTTAGACATTGTATGGTCACTTTCTGTCCTTAGCAGCTGATCAGGGTCTGGTTTTGTAAATTTTATACTTAGTGGAAAGGGAAATTCATCCACTGATAAGGGCAGAGAGTGACTGAAATCCTTTAGCTAGTTCATTGCAGTTGAGTGCTGTGCTGTGTGTAGATATACCTAACCCATAGCTTCTGTTAGTCTCCCTAAAAGTTTGATGGGGTTTGTTGTTGATCGTTGTGTTTAGGCCACAATGCCTGCTGTGGCGTAGAGAGGACTGTGATGCGTTTGTGTGCAGTGTTTTATAGATATGCTCTGCCTTGTATATGTGTGCTATACATATAGTCATTATAGTCTGAGAGCTCCTTAATCCACTTCTGCGAGACTCGCTTAATCACTCAGTGTTGCCTTTGATTTGTGTCTGTGATGGTTGTAGCTCAACATCACCACATGTGGCTTTTTCGTGTGATTTATGAACCGGAGGACAATGAAAACATCTGTCCATGGATTAATTTTTGAAGAATGCCCAAAAGTTCCCCAGTGAAGTTAAACTGTTGAGGTCAACTTTTAGATGGGAATGACATCGGCATCATGTGACTGAAGGAATGGGCCTAAATTAAGTTTGAAATTAATGTCATAAAGATTCTCTGAAAATATCAAAAAGAGGAGCCATTCTTATAGATAAAACGTGTTTTCCAAGGTTGCAGGGGAAATAAAGGAAAGCTAGTCCTGTCTGGACAACCAAAGACATCCCTGTGGTCAGCAGAGTCCAATCTTGCCCACAGGAAGTGATAATCTTGACCAGAGGAAACATTACAGAAGACCACAGGATGTGATAAGCACAAAGATGCGCCAATTTAACCTAAATGAAGCGTTCCCTCTTATCTTAAGTTGTATAAAAAGGCACAAAATGGCTGTCCTGGCTGTGTTTTTCCTCAGCCTGTTTCTCATTGGCTGCCTGGCAAAAGACCCACATGTCTCTCTTCCTCAGTTTCTCCCTGGCACTCAGCTGAGAACCACTTCTGAGTTTTGGCAATACAATCTGGCAACCTGCTCTGCAGCAGGGCCTCGTTTTTGTCTTAGAATTCCTTTTTCACTTTGTCTCGTCTTGTCCTTTACTTTCTCTTTATTCCCCAAAGCAGACCAATTTGTTTGTGGTTCTTTTAGTTGGTTTTAGAGTAGAAAAGAGAGTTCCTGTTTACATCCCATGCATTTAACTCACTATCTACCATGCAAAAGTATTAGGCACTGAAGGTAATATGACGATTCTGCCAGAAGTAATACGATAATATCTTTTTTTCCCCCCCGGCTTACTTCAATGCTATTTAAATCAGCAACAGTTCTTCTCAGAGCTTGCATGAGACAGCTCACTACAGTTCTTTGGATTTAAGCTGTTTCAGTGCCTTTTGTCTCTTTATTTATCTACAAATGAAATCCATGTTGAGGCCTTGTTTTAGGCCATACCATCTGTTTTTTCTTATTTTTAAACCTGGTGGTATTAGGGCAATGTTGGTCTACAGAGTTATTCAAAGAATGATGAATCTGCTGTAAATTTCAAAAGAAGTGCGAAAATTTCATATGTCAACTCTTTTCACAGTGCAGTATGTCCACATTTATTTGCCCAAAGAGCCAAATTCCTGGTGTGCTGCACACACTGACCTACAGCCTAGAAGGTTGACTGTATTTTTTCTGCTCTGTGCAGCTGAAGAAGTACCCATTTTTGGAGTTTTTAATGGAATTTCTTACTTGTGCATCACTTCTGGTGTAGTCAATTACATTATTACTTTATCTGTTGACATGTTGTACTAGTTTCACACAGACAACATACGACTCAACTGTGTAAAAGTCCAATGATGGACATGTATTTGCACTTTGGCAACAGAAGGAAAGGCAGGATTAAAGCATTGTGACCCAGTTGTCAGTTGTAGAGATTATGTTGGTGTGGCACACGTGTGGGCGTAAGTTGGTGAGCAGTCTAGATCATGTCTGCTTTCTCCTTTGTTAGCCCTACATGCAAATGGCAGATTGTAAATACAGCAGGCTTTGGAGGTGAAGTTTGCCCAGATGGAAATGTTCAGCACTCGCTGAGTGCTTCCTTTGTGACTGTGCAGACAGCTATTTCCTCTAAAGGTGGAATCATTAAATATTTAATCAGATTTACTAGACGGCTCAACGCACTCGTTAATACCAGCGAGTGTGTGAATATTGTACAATGAATATACCAATGCACCTGCTGCTGCATACAGATGTGTTTGTTCATGCTTTAATGCGAGCATGCATTTGTTTGAGCCGCGTCCTGTTTTGTAAATCTTCCTTGTTATTCTTTCTGAGTCCACCATCAGCTGCTTTGCTTTTTACATCATAAACCACCAACTGTCAATCCAGTGAGCTAAAAGAAAACACACACACACACAGTGTAGAGGATGAACCCACCAACTTACTTACAGTTGTTCTTTCTTTATTTTCATCACAGGGCAACTGGAGGACCTGAAGTTGCCATGGGAACTGGCCCCTGGCCTCAGCCCCCTACTGAAGCTGAGCAGCTCCAGGCTCTGATGGCTGCAGCTAACGGTGAGTCCTAAACCTTACCACCTATTGGCTCCTTCCATCAGCTCATCTTCTCTTTTTCTAAAAAGGTTTATTTCTGTCTGTGTGCTCATGGGTGTGTGGGAGGAGGTGGTTTGTGTAGCTTCCTGTTTGATCAAGGGCAGCTTGCTCATTGATAAAGCTCCACATAGATGTTTACATGCAATGGATGTGATCTTGTAAGTACACACAGTCAAGACAGTGGACACAAGCTGATTTATTGCATTTAAAAACACAAGAGATGTTTGTTTCCACTGTACACACTGTCATATGCTCAGTGTTTTATCATAAGCAGAGCTGCAGGAACACTATGAACTTACGAGTCGGATATTCCACAACACACATTCAATACCCTGGTGCTAAACTAAAAAATCTGGCAAGTAAATGGGGGACACACAGACATAGTGAGTCATAATCAGGTTGTAAACGTGGAAGGCTTTGTGATCAAATGGAAAAAGACCCCTAATGTTGGCTAATAACAGACAAAGCAAGACCAAACAGAAAATAAGGAGAGACGAACTCAGTGAGGTTATTTGCCAAACAGACTCAAGTCATTATTTCCAGTGGTATTTCAACACATCATATCTCCTTCTTGGACTCCACTCTGGATGTTGCGAGGAATTTTTCCACTGGAAGGAGAAATGAGACTGTGTGCAGGGCATGATGGTAGCCTGTATGTCAGAGGAAAGAACAAACAGTGACTGTGATAAACACTGAAGGTCATCCCCATTCGATACTCAACGTCACTATAGATAGACAGAATGCATGAATTAGGTAAAAGAAATAAGCATTCAGTATCTCTTTTGCCTTTTGTAAGCCAGCCCAGTTTGTATGTTTTTTTTCATGTGGATGTGTGTGTTTATATAGGCTGACAGAAGCTACAGGAATGGGGGAGGGACAGCTTGTGTCTCTAGCTCTGCAATGCAGGGGCTGTGGGAGAATTATGAGCTGAGCAGCTATGTCATGAACACACAGACGCATGCTTGATACAGACCCAGAAAAACATTTGAGCACATTTTGGAAATAGTTTTTTGCCTGTTTTTAGATTTAAAAAAAAAAAAAAAGAAAAGAAAAAACACCCCTGCACATATATGTAGTTTCATCTCTTCTGCCACTTTTGTTCATATTTTTTCAACTTATTCCCTCCTCAGTTTTTTAGCTCAGCACACTGACTCTCATAATCACACTGATTGTCACTCCTATTAAACACCTCAAATTAAATCTTATAAAAGCCTTCAAAAAAGGTTGAATCTCCTTTTTTGACCTGTTTCACTGCTTCTATGTAACACTGTCACACTAAATCTTTCCAGCATTTGCCTAACACATTTCACCCCAACTCCTTCCCCCCTATCCTCCCCTCCTTCCTCACCCCTCATTCCCCCACTCTGCCTCTCTTCTCCCCAGAAGTGAGTGAGGCTACGGCCACCCTTGGGCCCGGCACCATGGGTCTGAGCACCCGCTACAGCCCCCAGTTCACCCTGCAGCACGTGCCCGACTACCGCCAGAACGTCTACATCCCCGGCAGCACGGCCACCCTCACCTCCAACCCCCAGCAGCAGCAGGCCACGGCTCAGCAGGCCACCCAGCAGGCGCTGCCCCCGCCCCAGGCCTCGGCCCAGCCCGAGCCCCCTAAGGCCGCCCAGACCCCAGCCTCCAAGAAGAAGTCTACCAAGAAGGAGAAGAAGTAGATCTGGATGGAGAGAGGTGAAGGGATGATGAAGCCGGTCTGATGTGATGAGAAGTTCAACCCCCCACACCCCACCATTAGGTATCTCTCTGCTCTGCTGTCACTGATGATGGTCAAAATTTGACAGCATGTCACTTTTGTTCACATGGACATTGTTGGTGGTTCTTAATGAGTCTTCGAAGAATGAATATGGTGAAGGATGTTAAGTGTTACCAACTTGTGGTGTGCTAAAGGTTTAATATTGTTCATGTAATTTTTCTGGTTAGATATTTTTGGCAGGGAATGGGGGGTTGGTATCTTATTCCTTTTTTCCTTTTAAAAAAAAATCAAATAAACTTGGACAAAGAGATTCAGTATAAGGAACCTTGCAGGGATGACAAGGCTTTAGGCAGTGATGTATTCAGAGATGAAATGTTAATGTCTTTCTTGTTGGATTTATTGTGCACTTTCCCAGAGGTGGGAAGTCCGCTATTGTAAAGTACACTAGCCGCCATCCATTAGAGTCCACTATAGGATCACCCTTGCGGGGTCATAAAACACAAAGCTGTTCGACAGGTATTACAAACTTTTCTGCATGCTCATTAAGGTTCAAACCACATATACTAGTTTAGAGTTGCAAACTATGCATTGCAAAAGCAAAAAGGAGGACGTCCTGAATCCACTTTCCTCCCTCCAATTGCCGGTCAACACAATGCATATGTAGCATTTACTTGACGCAAAATGATAATTACATTTGTAATAATAGTTTTGAAAAAACTTCAAAAATAAGAATTTAATCCTCTTGATATTTTATGACCTGAGCATGCACCCAGAGGATGGGCTGGCAGAGGGTGCAGGTGGCATGGCAATGTGTTACAAGCTGCGCTGTCCATGCAGGTGGTCTGGCAGCAGGGACAGGCTTCTTGTATAACACCTCCAGATGGGCACAGATATGTCCCGCTACCCTGCACCCACTGCACTCCCCTCCTCTCACCCAACTTGTGTCCTTTCCTTGCCCACTACCCCAAAACAAGAGCCAAACTAAGAGAAATGCACTGTTTGTATTCTGAAGATAAGATGATGGGGGTTGTAATCACTTCAGTCTGTAGGGAAACATGTAGATGTGGTAAACTTAAGTGCTTAGGAGTTTCTAGACACTTTGTAAGCCTATAGGGCATCAATGAAGCTTTTCCCTTCACTTTCCTGAGGTGCTGAAGAAACTTGTTGATGTGACACAATAACTTTTTTGGGAGATAATGATTCAATAGCATAGTGGAGTTGTTTCTTTAAGATATGAAGTCTTTACATTGCCGTCCTTCTGTCTGTCAGGCCCCTGGCCAGATAAAACTGCATGAAAAAAAAGGCAGCTTGCAGGCTGGGTTCAAGGGAGTGGAAGGAGGTGCGGTGAGAGGTGAATGGACCGAGGTGGCACCATTGTATCAACCAGGGGGTGGGAAACAACCTCGGCTTGACTTGCTGAATGTACAGAGGACCCAGAGTTGACCTGCCCTCTAAAATTTCTATAATGCACTGACCCACATAGAGGTCAACAATGCCAAGCACAGTCGTCCCTGTTGGTGAGGAGAAGCTGCTCGCAAGCCGTTTGAAATATCTCCTCCACTCAAATCAATGGGAAACCTCATCCTTTCCACTTCACACCTCCCTGCGTCCACTCCCCTGTTCCACGAGGCTCTTCCCCGCTGTAAATAAACACGAGTCCTGTCGATGGTATGAGCCAGGTGTTTGTATAACAGGGACCACATCCACCATTCTGAAAATGAAAGTCCCTCTCAACAAGGCGTGGCTTACTACTGGAATGTGTTGCATTTTGTTTTTCAAGAAAAGTAACAAAACCACAGTTTGGGGGAAAAAAAAAAAAAGATCAGCAGTGAATAAAGATTTGACATGTTCTTCAACAGTTTGTGTTGCAATGTAGTAACTAAGCACCATGGAAGCCAACTAACTCTTCAATGTAAATAAATTAATTAAAGATAACTTTAGATAAGTAAACAAAAGTGACACACGTAGACTAGTTAACTTGTGATATGTGTTGCGCATATTTTTGTGTTTATTTTCTCTTATATCTTTTATCACCCTGTAAAAAAAAAAAACAAGACAAAAAAAATGGAAATGTTTCTATCCTTCTGTAACCTCTTAATGTTCTTTTGCGGTGATTTTATCTTGTGCATTTGTGAAAGAATGCCTCTCATTCTCTTTCTCTGTCCATATGAACAAATGATTATAAATATTATATATGTGTAAGTCCGTCCGCTGCTGAATTAATACTACTCTATCCTGCTGTATTATCTTTCTTATCAAATGCTTAGCCCCCTCCCCCACGCTACACTCCCCGTGTTACTCTTATTTTTATGCTAATATTTATATTGCTGTTTTATTTTCTCTTAAACACTGACATTTCAAATAAAAAGAAATCATTAAAAATACTTACATGTGCTGTGTTTTTAATGCTAACATCTTTACACAGGCTGAGTTTGAGTTTGTTATCTGCAGATAATCTGACTGATAAATAAAACCTACCTGTGAAGAGTAACAGGTCTAAGACGCCGCGTGCTCTGCATTAAAATTTTAGTGACTGCAGCTTTCTTAATGTATCCCACAGAGCTTTCATTAATCATTTCTCCATTTCATGTCTTTGTCTACATGTGTCTAAGAGGGATTAATAATGCAGATTAAAAAGCAAAAAAAAAAAAAAGCATCCAGTAGAAACTTAACATACACTGAGCAGACTTTAACTGCTGCTCCATTATTGCATTATATTGTGGGAGTTATTGTCTTGCCTCTGATTTATTCTGGACTATTATTTGTCCAGATTTTATTTGTTACTAGCTGTATAACATGTGCAATCTATCATATTAGCCAAGAAAATCACAAGAATATTATAGGAAAAGCCTGCTGTGCTATTTATTTTATCATCATAATTTGGTTTCAGGCCTTTTTCTGTATTAAAATGTTGTTTTTTAATACAGTATTAATTCCAACAAAGTAAAACATCTAACCTCACCATCTCCTTCTTGGGCTGTTCATACCAGAGCCACATGTTCTTAATCTTCCCTTCCCTTTCACAAACCCTGAGGCCACCGTAAAGATGATGTGAGCCTGTTCAGGCTTTCTGTGCCTTTTTTACACAATAACATACATCCCTATAAATAGCCTACTGAACGTCACTGAGGAAAACAAAAGAAGCAGGCTTTGGCTCTGTGTTGCAGATGTTGGGGGATGGAAGAAGGGATATGGGGGCTGGAAGAAAGGAGATGATGTACATGTTTATAAATTAGGCAAGATGTGCTGTCAACCACCAGCTAATGTCATTTTTTATCCTATGTAATCTAACAGCTAGAATATGAGACTTTTAGTGTCTATTTAAATAATGAAGAACAAAAATATCATCTTTACATGTTTTTTCTCTCAGGGACCTCTTTTCCAGCTTCAGCATAAATATATATATATATATATATATATATATATATATATATATGTTTGACCCAGTTGCTTACACAGCAGTTTTAAACATCAATCACTGCAGACTCACAAACCCAAAATGGCTGACTCTCTTACCATTTCCTCTGTGTGTTCATTGGTTGTCATGACAACTGTCAGTCCCAGCTCTGGAGGCTTTTTCTCTATTCTACACATCTTCATTACGGATCTGTGAAGTGGCCATTATTGGAAGCTGCTCACTGCTTGGCAGAGCTGAGTGACCTGCAGTAAGGCAAACATATTCAGTCATTAGTCAAACCTGGCAATGCACACAGACATATGAAGGAAACATGGCAGAGCTAAGCAGAGATTATCCCATACAGAAACAAACGGATGAGTCATAAGTAAGTGCTGTGGGTTTGTCACAGTTTAGAGATCTACAATAAATGCATCCATCTGAGAGCTGATCTAACTCTGTAAACAATTAAAGGAAAATACAGAGTTACTCATATAGGAATGCAATGCCCCTACTAAAATCGCTTAAGTTACTTGTTCGGCTAATCTTTGTCTTCTTGTGACTCACAGAGTTACAGTGTGTCCCCATGTGTCATCCATGTCCCCAAGAGGAGACTAATAAGAATGGGGAAATTGTTCCTGTATTGCCCCCTTTATGCTCCGCCACCCTATCTCGCTCAATTAAGCACATTCTTGCTGATTATACACACACACACACACACACACATTCAAACACAGTAGGAAAAAAAAACCTCAAACTAGTGATGTATAGCAGGGTTGGCCAAAGAAAGGACTGCAGCAGACTGGAAGCTGACAATGAACCGCCTGTGTTCCGTAACAACATTAGTCAGACAGCCTGGATACAAAATAGAATAGCAGGCATCATTAGTTCCTGAATGTGATGTGTACATGCAAACGGGCATGTGGTACACCACAGACACACTTATAGCCTGTGGAGTCACAAGAAGTCAGACACAACCACAAAGAGCGTAGGAGCAAATTTCCTGAAAAATCTTGTAGCTAATCAAATTTATTGTAATTTCCCTCAATCCTTATCACAGTGAGCAACAACAAGAGCTTCCTCTAGTCTAAGTGGCAGCAAGGACCTCATTTCAGACCAGGGAGGATCTGATCAATAGAAGGACAGGAGAAGAGCAGGATGTGACGTTATCGGGTGCTTGCGGCAGGATGGGAAGTAAAATTCCAGCTTATTTCATCGGGTGTTTTTGAAGCTTCAGTTGTGAAGTGACAGGAAAGAGTCTCCCACCCCCTGTTCACTGGCTTCCTCTCCTGTTCCCTCCCCATCCTCCCCCTCATCCTGCAGCTGTCTCTGGGTCACCACATGTTGGAGGACAGAGGCCTGCTCTGTGGACACAAGGCAGGACAAGGCCAGCTAATTCTGGACTTTAGCAGCAAATCACCGTGGGATGAATCATACACAGCGCTGGACAAACAGTAAAATGGTGCCAATTAATGACACACTTAATTAGGGTTAGACATTAAAGTTTGAGAGAAATAGGAACAAACTGCAGCTGTTTTAATGTGGTTTGTTCGCACGCAGAGAAGAAACAAAGAAACTCTGCTGTTCTTTGAATGGATGTTCATTGTAAATTATTAACAGGCAGAGAGGAATTTAAAAAAAAAAGAAAAAAAAAAAAAAGCTCTGTTTCTGTTGGCACACTCAGCCAGCTCTAAAAATACAGCTCTGATGGCCCTGCACAACACCAAATATCAAATAACATCCACTGATTGGATAAGTATGAAAACACATATTCCATACCCTAGCTGTATATTCTTTAAGTCATACTTTATGTCATACTTAATATATAATATTTACCAAACTTCTTTGGTAATTTCCTAAAAGTCTGTTTTTTATTATTTCAGCTAGGAATGTGCCATCAGGCTGAGCTAAAAGGGAGAGCAGTATTCTCTGGCTGAAAGAAGAAGAGGAGGCCATAGAGAAGCAGTGGTGCACTGGAGCCTAAATGTTGCTACGGCTAACACTATCCTGATTTAAAGAGACACAGTAATGTGCTGGCTGCTGGCTCAGCTAAATCACAGAGATGGAGCTGTAGCAATGTGGAAGACGAACACAATGCTCCCTTTCAAAGCTGCAAACCCTTTTTTCTCTCTGTCTGAAAAGCCCCCTCTCTGCTCCTTCTTTCACTCCCTCTTGCCTCATCTCCTTTGCCAAGAGCCCTTTGCGCCTGTTTTCTCAGCTGGGAGGATGGAAGTCAGACAGGGGGGGGGGGGGGGGGGGGGGGGTTCTACTGGAAGACAGAAATGAAGCAGGGAATGGCATGCTAAGGGATAGAGATGGAGAGATAGAGAGGTGGGGGGGGCAGTATTTAGACTGATGGAGAAACAGGTTATTTACGTCATTGAAAAGTACTGAGAGAAGATGATGATTGCATCACACTGACTATACACACGAAGGTTGACTATACACAACAATCAGTGACATGCTTAAAAACAACAGAAATACAGAATTTCACCAACAGCACAGAAGAATGTTTATGTTTTTGAAGGAGATCAGAAGCCTCCATCTGGTGCAAAGTGGTTTAAGGGCAATCTCTACCCCCACCCTGTCTTTCTCAAACACACACACACACAAACGGACACAAAAAACAACATCTAAGCATTACCCCAATCCCTCTCTACAAGCTCTATACCCCATAAGCAGCCTCCACACCCCAGTGCTTACGCATACACAGCTACCACACCCCCAACTCAGTGCAGAGTATATAATCCACTGCCTCCACCACTGCCGTTGTCATGGTTACAGAAAATTCCAGATTTCAGCCACAAGAGAAGGAACAGGGATCAAGGAGGAAGCCAGAAAAAAAAGCTGCAACAGTGACGCCAATTCACTCCTATATTTCATCAATACGTTCTTAAGGTTTGCTGATAAACAAAAGTGTATGTGTGTATTCATGTGTGTGAGATGGCATCACTTTTGAGCCACATGCATTAGATTGAGTAGATGCTAAAACAAGTATGTGTCTTTCCAAAGGTTGGGAACGTTGCAAATGTGCGGCCCCTCAGACATGCAGACACTGACACAGAGGCATGTCGACAGCTCAGCGCCATGGCGACAGGTGTTGCCGCGGAAATGGTGCAGCTGCTGCATGGATATTTCAGGCTAATAAGCATGCACCATCAAGCAACTCTCCACTTCCCCTTCACTTCTCACTGCTCTAAGCCAACACAGACCTGCCTGATATCTAGGAACCAAAGCAAAGATTCTTAGAGGACTCCATTTACACAGCTCCAAGCTCCAAGTTATAAAGATCAGAGTTTTAAAAATATGTTTTCATCTGGTAGACAGTGACTCCCCTAACTTAAACTATCAGGCTGCAAATGAGGCTGCTAATCAAAGGTAATCATGTTTTCAGTGCTTTAGCCTTACAAATCAACAAGACCAAAGGGACAAAAGTGAAGCTTAAAATTAAATCTAAAGTGTGAAAATGTTGGGTCAGATAGGAAATACAATACATTCAGGACTCTTGGTGGAAAAATCACACATCCATCAATGTTGCAATACCTCAAAAGCTCAATAATCAACAGGTTTGTGACACATTTATCTGCAGAAGTCTTCTGATTTCCAAATACAACCCAAACTATCACCCACACATCCCATTAGTGCAAATTATTGCTGGTTTAAGTGTCTTTAGTGTGATTATGCTGGGTTTCTATCTAAATGCATCACAGACTTTGCTTAATATTTGGAACATAAGCGAAGTAAATTAGAATCTTTGTGAGTTTCCATCTGCTACCATTGTGGGATTATTGGGGCATGTGGGACGTGGCAGTTCTCAAGCCAGAACTTCAAAAGACAAGAGGGTGCGACAAGATGGCAGAATTAAAAGTCTACGAAATAAACCACAAACCAAAGAAAACAAAACTAGTAATAGCCCTTTTGCGATCATCTGTCATGCAATTTCCTAACATCATGATTTATCCAGTGAACTTTGGCTGAACCAGTTTCTATGGAGAGAAGCCAAGCTGCCACAGAGTTAGAGAGACACTTTTTATTTATAAAGAAATGAAAAATTCTGCTAATCGTCTTCCAATCTTGTGTGTTTGATCACATTTGACTAACAGTGAAGTCTTGCTGGTAACATCAGCAATCTCAGATGTATCAAAAGATCCATTTTGTGTTTTTTTTTTCAGATTTTTCCAGCAGAGCCTTGCTGTAGTGTTCAATGAGTTCATGTAAGAGAGGAGGTTTTCAAAGTTTTTTATTAAGCAGTAACAACCATCTAAAGTGAACTAAAATGTAGTCTCTTAGTGTAACAACTCACACAAAAAGATAAAAATATAACAAATTAATTTGTTCTTAATTTTTATTTAATTATACTTGTTATAAAGAGGTAGGAGAGTGTTTGTGCAACAGTTTCAAATTACATAAAACCAAAGAGCAGTGAGACAGTTTTGCATGCTAAAATCATGCAGCAGAAATAATGTTGATTCTTTGAAATTGCTCAGCAGGGTGAGCAGATTTCCAACCACAATGCAAATCCATGAGAAAGAAAAAGCAGCTTTAAGTACACAGAGCCAAGCAGATGACAGACACAAGAAATTACAAGACTTGCATATTTTTTAAACACAAGGGAATATAAAATCGAGCCTGGACACATGAAATCATCAAGGGGGGCCATGGGAATATTTTAAGAGCCATAGCTCATAGTCTGACAGTGATTCCTGAATGTTAGCAGTCCTAATGGGATGCAATGGACTCTGCTGAATGCCAAGACCTCTGGGACAGGTGTTAAAGTCATCAGCAGTGGAAGACTCCAAAAACTGGGAATGCAATCCATAACAACAGGAAATGAACTCAAATACAAGACATACCAAAGGTTTAAACTGACTGCTACACCAGAAAAAAAAGAATCACACATTTATTTGGTAGTCATGAGATAGTCATTCTAGCATTTATAATGTAAACGTCGCATACTTTAAGAGTTGCAGGAGATCCCTATGAAGTCAAATGAGAGCTGTAAATCAACTGTTTGTTCTATTTTCTCTGTTTTTTGACGCAGTGCAGTCAGGTGGGTGCAAACATCCCAAATCAGTTCACTATCTCATTGGAAATCTGCATGAATCATGACATGATGCTGTATGTTTATCAGGCAGAGAAACCAAGCCTCCGAGAGGATTAATTAGAAAACAGCACAGGATGTTGTGAGAGATAAGGAGAAAATAGAAGGAGGGAGGGGAGAGGAAAACCAGCTCCAGTGCCCTAATTCACTGTTCTCATGGCACGTCACCCGCCATCCCTCCCCATACTTCTCAGTCTCTTTGTTCTCTGCCTTCCATCTTATTTTTTGTTCTTTTTGCATTTTTTCTCATTTATTTGAAGATTTCATTTTATCCCCTCATTCCTTTGTTACTGTGTCTGCATCCATTTCCTTGTCTGCCTTTTGTTAACCCAGATAAGCATTCTATGCTCTATATAAAATGAAGGTCTGTCAGTTTCCCTTTGTGACCTCGTCTTTCCTTCATCTTGCCATCCATTTCTCCTTTCCCTCCTCTCCTCCATTCATGACCTCTCTGTATTTCAGCCCGACGGGCCAGATGAAGTCCAGAGAGCAGTTTGTGTCAATCATCCATCCGTGTCCATAAAGCTCAAATATTCATGTGCCCGCTCCGCGTCCTGCAACAGCAGATGATGTCGACCTAGTGGTAGACTCCCAGTTTCCATGGCAACCTTCACTATCCATTCCCCCTCCCCTCCTGTCTTGATTCCGCTGGGTTGTATAGGGAGGGGCATCGACGACCACCTCCCTGGAAACAAGTCACAAGCAGCGGAGAGATGTTGGCATTGCAGGGAGTAGATCACCAGGACATGAGAGAGAAGGAGGAGTCAGGGAATGAGAGGAAAGTAAAAAAAACACAAATAATTCATGATCAGATTGAAACACGAGACAAATGGGGAGAGACAGAGATTTGGTGGTTATGCACTGGAAGACAAATCAATAAACATCTGACAACAGAAGACAACTTCAAGACTAGTCCCCTTGTCCTCCTCTTCTCATCTGTTGCCTCTTTGTCCCTTCTCTGCCCTCCATCACATATAAAGAAGCAGCCCATCGCACTGACTGTAAGCTGCTTACTATAATGCAGCTACACAAAGGCTTCTAATACAACTCGTTTACCCCCCACTCCCTGCCTGAATGACTGGAAAATAGATCTTAATGGAGTAGACTGCCCTCTGTCCCCACATTATTCTCTCATCTCTGAACCTTTCCTTTCTGCAGAACTATAGCTGAAATAGAATTTGAATGCAGCTCTTGACCCGTCTGTCCTTTATGCTATCACCACAGAGCTGTGACTCAGCCTGACTGCATGGCAAGCTGTAAATGTCCTCCAATCTCACTTTAGTTGTTGTTTACAGTCCTGATCTTTTCTGCTTCATTGTGTTATGCCTGACTGAACATCATCTGCAGTGTTTATTGCCCTCTGTCAAAAATACCCTTCCTTTTTAGCTGTAGCTATGTGTTCATATCTATGATCCCTGTGTTTATATGGGTCACCTCAAGCTCAGCTGCTATTTCTTTTTTCTTTTTGTTTTACTTATTTTAATACCCTCTTTCTCATCTCAGCCCCCCAGGTAAGGATGGAAGAGGCATGTGGATTAGGAAACTGGGAGAACAGAAAGAGATGAGGAAAGCAGACTAGACAGGCAGGGAGGGGAAAATCAAGGAAAATTGGGTGCTGATATTTGCTAGCAGGAGGTAAGTGTAACCATGGTTACCAGGCAAAGGAGTGATGTCATTGTCTCTAGTAAGTGGTTGGCATGATGGTGGGCTTTTGAAAGAGATTTTCTTTACCTTCAGCAGTTTAATGCTGGGAATAAAATTGGGTTGGGTCAAACACATTTTCTTTTATATATTTTAATATTTTTAGCTTTAATTAGTCTTTATATGTTTTAAAGGAGTAGCTGCTTCCCTAAAGTTTCCCACTTAATCTTTTCTTATCAACACACAGACCAGTAGGCTTGTAGTAGGAATCTCCCTCCACATCAGTTGATGGATTAGGGTTTTTTGTTTATATTTAAAGATTTTTTTAAGGTTAAAGATATATATATATATATATATATATATATATATATATATATATATATATATATATATATATATATATATATATATATATATATACAGTATATACACCTAAAGCAAACAACAACAAATAATTCTAAGTTTGGGTTGTTTTTAGAGTGTTGCAATCAAAACTGATCACATAGCAATTCCCAGAGACTGAATTTGGTGATTTGACATTTTCCATTATCAGTGGCTAAAACAACAAATCAATATCCTACAAATGTTAATTTTAGCACCAAAATAAATAAATGTGTGTGTAAGTGCCGATGTGAGATCGCTAAAGTTCATTTGAAAACTATCAGCACAAATTTCCACATGATTTGATCCTTTTTCTCAAAAATTAGGCTAAACTAAACTTGAAAGTACCACAGCACAGAATTATTTTGAGACAATAAATCTCTGCATTTCAGGAGAATACACAGAAATTTTGCAAGACCTTTTAATTTCATGAGTTGGCTCATTTTGACCCCTATGTGTCATTACAGATAGGCTATAGGCGACTTATCAACACCACATACTGACCCTTTTAAGATAGGGACAGACACAGACGGACACACAACTCCAGCATACTTGCAAGACTTGCAAATCCAAGACAGACGTACATGCCACACCCATAAATTCACTGCTCCCAAAGGAAATTAGATTGCTGCAGGCACAGCTAATGTAGGTCAACTGACTGACATCTCCCCTACCTCCACCAATGTGTATGGACATGTAGGGGGCAGTAGGGAGGGGCAACATGTGTAAGCACAGACACACACTCATATTAACACTAAACCAAAAAACTTATTTTTATAACCATGTTCTGCCATAATGACACAAAGATGGCACTGCCTACAACAGAGCATGCTATCCTAAAATGTATGCACACATAAACATACTGTGGACAACTAGAATGATCTCAGCAATTGGATCAGTGGCTCAGACCCTTGTGATTAGAGCCTGACTGGTCCCCATTGACAAAACAGCCTCAGGGGTTTCCATGTGAATAACAGCGTCATTTCAATTTCTTTGCAAAAATATTTTGTCTCACAAAGACTGTGTGTCCATCTAAAAAGGCATACTCTCTTTCTCTTTTCAAACTTCCTCAACGACAGAACTACTTCACTATGAACCAGGACAGAAAAACACTACGTTTTGGATCTTGAGAAGAAATAAACTAATAATCTCTGTCATTTCATAAACTATAAACATAAATAAGCTACATAACATCTTTGCTATTTCAACCACGCAGCACAAACCGCTTCAGGAAATTTTATTTTAGTCACTGCTACACAAAATAATAAAACCCTAAACAAGTTTGTCATCTTCTCATTATAAGCTATGTGTATTATATTAAATGTTATATTATTGTATCCATACAAATGGAGTGTGTACCTCAGCTGATATTAGGACCAACATGAGAGTTTATTTCAGCATCTGTTTGCAAGAAATCAGAAGAATTTCTAGGTATTCCTGACTTACTGTGTGCTTGTGAGGAAAAGGGGCTGAGACAGAGAGCACTGTGAGCATGCATGAGGTTGTGTAACCTCTGGTGCTTATTGATATTCTGTTTCCATCAGCCTTCATTACAGCCTGCAGAGCACACAGACACTCCTCTCTCTCAGTGCCCCCCTCATATTTGGGGGTGGGGAGGATCGCATCCTCCAGAGAAACAATGATCTACTGAGCCATGGCATTATGGTACTCAAAAATGGAAATTGTGGGTGGTGGAAGCATTTGAGTGTATTTATGTGTGTTAACAACATTTTGTAGTTTATGCAAAATTCCAACAAAGGAAGAAATGGGGTTGCATAAAATGTTCTGGTGTTTAAATACATGTTGTAAGTAATGTTGTTCATAGTTCATTATGCTAGTTGACTCCAAAAGCAAGTTAGCTTCTTTGTTATTATCATTAACAATGACTAGGAAAAGGAATTTTATTGGCACAATGATGTCCACACAGAAGTTTATGAAATCTGTCCCAAACTCAGTGATGCCGTTGATTGATCTCCATGTGGTTCACAGCGGACATTCCAGTCTGTGGCCTCGAACCAACCTCTCAGAATATCTTCAGTTTCATTAGACCAGGTTGTGATAGTCTGTGTGATGGCCACTTGCTGCTGAACGATGGGCTTGTGGGTGGAGATGAGAAGAACCAGATCATGGTCTGATCTTCCTAAAAGAGGCAGGACAGAGGCGTTGTATGCATTTTTAACATTTGCATAAAATAAGTTCAACATCTTATTTCCTCTGGTGAAGCAGCTGATAAACTGTTGGAATGTTATTAATGTTGCACAAGGGGGATATTTTGAAGTCTCCAGAGATCACAATAAATGCATTAGGATGCTGTGTTTGTAGCCTAGCAACGATGGAGCTTACAATGTCACAGGTCTACAGCAGCACCAAGGACAATATACTGTATACCGCTACCAGAATAACACAGGTACACTCTTGGTAAATATGGAAGAAAACTCACAGCTAACATGTCAATGCCCCTTGTACAGTTACACATCCAGGATAGCACTAACTGTGGTTAAAAAGCATTGCAATTTCACCTCTCTTTAGCTTTCCGCTGTTTGTCATAATGCAGTCAGTACGTACAATCTTAGAACAGTGCACAGACACATTAGAGACTAAAAGACTTTGAACTTGTCTTAGGCTACTGCTCAGTTTGTATGACACTGCATTATGCAAACCAAGAAAAGACTCGGTTTTCCACCATATCCCCTGTTCCATGCTCAGGGGATTTCAGTTAACACAACCATCTTTTAAGGAAATCCCTGTATTTAAAACACCCAGCAGTCTCACTGATGCAGAAATCACAATTTCTATATAACACTGGCCTCCAAATTGCATGAGACATCTACTGAACTTAGTGTTGTAAACTAAATAAAGTAAAACAATCTATAGCTGACATTAAACCCTTCCTATTAGCATGCCAAACAACAATGGTTTGGCTAGCTTAGCTGTGAAATTGCCATTAACTTACCTTTAAATTTTGGTAAAACGAAGACAGCAGCAGTAATATCAAGTATGTCTTTAATTGACCATAATATTTGTTGGTTACATTCCAGGGTGTTCTGAATTAACTAATTTTGTTAAGTAGTTCTTTTGGATAACATTACTGAAGAGGGAACAGACGAGCCTGGTACAAAAATCCATTTTAGGATTAATAGGTCAAGTTTACCTTCATGACAACTGTGAGGGGCGTGAATATTTTTCTAACTCATCCAATTGGATGTTATTTAATCTTGACATTCGGCATAATTAGGGGCGTGTCCTTTTGATTGACATGTATCCAGTATTCACGACAAGAAGGGAGAGTGTAGCACAAACGCAGTTTTAGCCGGCTAACAGTGCGCCTTAGCTTTAGCCCACCTACCTTCATTAACCGATTAGCTCACGTTAGATCCGAGTTGGCTCAGTTAGCTCTTAGCTACAGGCAGCTCGGAGTTTGATAGACGTCAATCATCCACCCCCACGCTCACAGGCCCCCTCTCAGCTCCGCCAGTTTGCCCATTTTGTATTTTCCGGGAGCGAGAGCAGAAACCTACGGGTTACATCACAGAGACTCCGTCCATCTTTTATATACCGTCTATGGGTGCAACACAGTAATTTAACGTGAATTAATTTTTCTGATGAATTTAGCCAGATTACTATAGATTTCTTCCACTTAGATGGGCTCCAAAACTTTGCCACAAACCTGGCCATGCATTATAATATCTTAGCAAGGAAGCACAGAGGTGGGAATGTGATGATTTTTTTAATATACATGAGCCTAGAGATGGCACGTGGTTGTGCAAAATGACTCACCTGCAGCTTATTAGTGGGAGGAGTCATACTAAAAAAAAGATAAATAAATAAATCTTACTGATGTTTCTAACAAGGAAAAACACTATAATATAAGCTGTCACAAATTTCTCCAAAAAGAAAGAAAAGGAAAAAACAAAGCCTGCTTCAGATAATACACATTTCTCAACAAAAGCCCCATCTGCTCTTTAATGAGATTTAATGCTTAGGTTGTCTCTCTATGGTAAATATATTCAGGTCTGATACACAGCAATGTGCAAGTGTGCGTACACGTCAAAATCTTTTTCACATAATGATGACAGTCTTATAAGTTTGTGCTGACATTCAGAATGGGCTGACTGTTTTCTCAGCAGAAACATAATTTTGTTTAAGGGTAAGACATGTTTCCCTTCCACATGAACAAACTCAAAAGAAAAAAAAACAAATTGGTAAGAAAATCAGAAGATGAGTGGAGGATGACTAGAGGAAACATGCATTGTAAAGGGGACAATAATGATATAGAAAATGGTCATAATGATGGAAATGCTTGGGCTTCTAAGAGAAACAGTCATATATCAAAGCAAGTCAATAGAAAAAAATGTGCATGAGACAACGTTAGATGGATAAAATTCTGCTAAGGAAAGGGGAGACTGCTTTTGTCTCGGTACTATGGTGCCTTAGGGTGACCACCAGTAGCATTATGATGATGAAGATGTCATTCAGCAGAGTGATGGCACAGCAAATCAGTTGACACTCCTTGGCCCATGTTAATTACCTGTTAATTATGTGTCACATGGAGAGTGTTAAACAAACAGCCAAGTAATTTGATCAAGGGGATATCATTGAGATTTAATGACTGGTGGTAGAAGACTGAATGAAATAGGCAGATACAAACATGCAGGAGTGTGGATCTATGAACTCAGCTGAAGGCAAATTCAAAGTGATGAAAATGAGCAGATATTTGTATTAATCACACATTCAAGTATACGCGTACATTTGTACATGCATTATCAGTAAAAATAACTATTCTTGCTTTCACCAGCAGTCACTCAAACCGTATTTCTCTGGTGTTTAAATGCCACTTTGGTGCTTATTTCTCTCCTTAAGCAGCAGGAATGTTGAGAAATGTCCAATTTAAACAACACAGTTCTTAGAAATAGAGACTGAAAGAGAGAGTGAGAGGAGCTGTGAAGTGTACAGCCAAGTTAAAGTCAAACGAAACACATTTATTTCAGAGCCCTGGCATGGTGATGCTAATAGCAGCCAAAGAAATGCAAACACACACACACACACAATCAGAGAGAATATACTGGGTCAGGGGAGCTTCATAGAGAAGAAATCAGAAAATATAACTTCTGTGTATGTGAAGTCACTGTTTTCTTCACAGCTTGAGGTCACCTCTCCGTTTCTAACTCTCCATCCTTCCTCACAAGCACAGGGATGGCAGATATGCTCTGAGGTTCACTTTGCTACCTGGAGACCGACAGCCTCCTTTGTCCAGCCAATCAGTGGCTACGAAAAACAGCCTTCCAGTCCTCCATTGGTCCACCACTCCTGGGAGCCCTTTCCTCTATCAATGGCCATGTCATTGTGTCGTCTGGCGCTACCAAAGCCAATTATACTGCCTCCTTTCTTTGTTCAGATCTCTTTTCTCCAGCAGACCCCCTTCATGCATATAAGGGCATAGACACACACAGACTAACACACGCATACAAATCTCCTCCGACTCCCAAAGAATGTCACAACATGAGACAGAGAGTCTGGGAAACAAAAAGAGAACTGAAACTCATAGTAATGAGGCAGTATAGATCCTCACTTATGGCTGATTGTATATTCTCAGTCTGAAGAAAAAAAAAAACATTTCCAAAACGTTGTATTAATTAAACTAAAATCTTTAGATTGACTGTTTTCAGTAACAACAATTAACCAGCCATTGCATGTCTGTCAGTTATACACGTAATATTGATAAAGTAATAAATTAGAAACCATCCATCCATTATCTATACTGCTTCGTCCAATTAAGGGTCGCAGGGAAGCTGGAGCCTAACCCAGAACTTGATAGGTGAGAGGCAGGGTACACCCTGGACAGGTCACCAGTCCATCGCAGGGCCAGTGTTTCTAACATAAATTAGAAACACTATACTAAATATAATTACTATTTCTGTTGCATAATTACCTACAGTTCGGTAAAAAAAAGTGCATACTGCACATTATAAAGGCTTTATCGACATTTGTATTGTTTACAATCCCTTTTGTAACGTCAGCCACTTAGTTGTTGTCAATCCTTAGGATTTTGGCCAACATATAAATGATTTAATTCATATGATTTAGAGCATTTGAAGGGAGAATTGAATACATTGTCTGTATAATTAGAAACTGCTGGACTAAATAGCAACAGAACTGAGTCAGGATAATCAAGTGACAAAACTAATCCAAAATTTTACACACCATTTAAGTTTGATAAAACATGAATGATTAAAAACAAATGCAATAACTCACAAGCACATTAAGATATTTAACTGAAACTTATAACTCCTGTTTAGGAGCGATAATATACTAGAGACACAAGTAGTCTTAAATAAAGAAACATGTAGCCAACATGAAGCACAAAAAAAAGTTGCAACGGACACTTTAGGCTGGTTACGTGAGCAAATTATTCCCGCAGATGCCCAGTTTTAAAGCAGAAATGAACAATCTTAATACACGATACAAAAAGATATGATCTCAAAATGGTCTTTCATAGCAGCTATATGAGGATTCATTTTTACACAGTATATATAATTATGTTCTGGTTCATGTACATGTAACTGGTCTGATCAACAGATAAGTCACCTTGTTGACATGAAAAGTCTCTTCTAACTCTTGCTTATTGAGCTCTTACATGCCATTTAGCCTCTCCTAACACTTCAACTGGTGGGTATGAGGGGCATGTTTTTTTATTTTACTTCTATCAAGTCTGACAAAGGCTGTAATTGCGAACTGTCTGGCTGTTAAGTTTAACCAATCATTCATTTATGTAATTACACATATTCATGACTGTAGCCCTGCCAGTCAGCTTTCACTCTTACCTTTGAGCTCACCTTAATCGTCTCGTTATCTTGAGAAAACTTTTCTTGTGATAACAAGATAATGTTATCATCAGAAAATGATCCATGTTATCTCGAGATAATAAGAAAATTAACTTGTTATCTCGTGATAAGTATTAGAAAAAGAATAGCCGATAACGGCCACTCTTGGCTTCCGTAGGATTATTTTTCTGCCCTGTTACTATATAATGGTAAATACAATAATCCACTTTGCTTTCTGTGTTTTTCAAGCTCACTGTGGCTGACCTGAACATTATGCACTCATAGCTTTACACAGCTTTACACAAGATGTGGAATACAACACAAACAAACATCCAGACACACCCACAGGACAACACACCTGTAGGCTACATCTACACAAGCATGCAAATTAGTCAAACAAACACAAAAACGAGGAAGTGTACACAGCAGGCTTGAAACCAGAGCACACAGTCCTGTCTTGTTTTCTCCGGTTCACACAAGGTTGTCAGTGGGAACAAAGTCTACAGCTTTTTAATCTCTGCTTTTGTTTTTCAGTTAATCACTTCATCATGGCCAGCGTCTCTTCCCATCTTCCCAGTTTATTTCAGCCTCCCAGCTTCTTCCATGTGCTTTGTAAATTTGGTTTAAATACTCAAGTCAGGACACAGACATGTATGGGGCAAGCTGCGTGGAGGGATGACAGAAAATTTTAGTAAAATATAAGGCAGTAATATCCAAGAATAACCCAGTTTCACATTTGTTCCACAATATTAAACAAAGGTCATGAGACCAACAAAAATTTGCTAACTTAGCTAGCCAAACCAATATCAGCCTGATTTTTGGCTAACTTAGCTTTGAAACTATGTGTTAGTTTAGCATAGTATTTAACGCTAAACTATCTACAGCAGCAAAATAATCAATAATATACTCAGCTTTGGTTTATAAGGTCATGGCCCAATCATGATCTGAGTTCAAACATCACGTTGGAGAGCTTTCTTTATAGTTTATTAGCTTTCTATTATTAGGACAACCCCTGAAATGTACCTAGAAAATATATGCAATCAGAATTAAAATGCATTTTTCAAGTTTCAGTTCTCAGACCAAAAGTAGCAATTTTCAGGCATTTTCTGACGAGAATGGGTTCAAACACAGACACAATCTATTCACCTTAAAACCTTTCAAAGTCAGTGTTTAGGCTTGACTGATATCTATATATGGGTAGCCTATAGGAAATGGATGGCTGGTTCTGCTACAACCAGCTGAATACTATACAATAATTTATTTTTTAGTGCATGGACCAAATTAATGAAGTTAGTCTCCTCTGAGCTTATGTACAAACATGGTGCTACATGGACAAACTGGACAAAACTGCTTTCTTTTGTGTGACGCACTGAGTTGCAGTTGCGCTTGAAAGTTTCTAAATTAATAAATAAATAACACAAGAGCTTGTGTGGAAGACAACCAGGTTGCCCTTGAAGCTTTATATGACGGGAGAATTCTAAAACAACATTTTTGTAGTGCAGATTCTTTAGTTGTGAGAAGTCATTTCTAAAATGCCAGTTGGAGGTTTAAGTTTGTGTTTGGTTTCTTTTTACATTACATAAAAAAGTAAATAAAGTGCAGTCCCATTTTAAAAATTAATTCAAAGAAAACTTTCTGAAGTGCAGTTCTATCACTATGAGACAAACAGATTCAACAAGCCTTAGAAAATATATTGGGAACACATTAAGACTGAAAAGCAAGACTGTGCTGGCCCTTTCAGTTTGCTTTGATTAGGATCAGATGTGCTGAAAGAGACAAAGAATGACACATGAAAACAAAGACATATCTCAAAAACATTTTTGATTTACCATCTTCTTTAATGTTGAGCCAGAGTCGTTTCTGCCGTGTGGCCTACATGTGTTTGAGCCTAACGGAAGGTCGTAAATGATGAAAGGAAGCAGTGGTTTTCTGGTTAAATTAACAGGGCCAGCTAATGAGGTGAAAGGACGGCAGTATCAGCTCAGGTTCACTGAACAGCAGGAGCCTTCATTCACTGCATGCAGGAAAGCTGTGAGAGAATGGAGTCCAAGTCTCTAGGCGTTTGACATGAAATGACTTCTAAAAACAGAACTCATTATTTTCTGAAAGACTGATGTAGCAAGAGCAGATGCTCCATTTAAAATGAAAGGCAGGGCTTGTTTAGTTTCTTTTTCCCCCCTTACATTTACTAGCATGAAGATGAATAATCTTTGAAAGTGATCACAAGTTATGAATAAAATCTCTTCTCTTCTTCAGCTCTGTTCAGCTTTCTCCTTAAATTTATTGCCTAATTAACAACCATGACAGAGTTTGGCTTCAATGAAATGGCAGTTTATAATCTTCACTAGTAAAGACAGACTTTTCTGTAAAGAAAGTAATAAAACCAGATTCACTTTTTCAGGCTGGTTTAAATGATCAGTAACACCTGTGAATGCAGGACAAGATTGATGCTTTTGTCTTTATTTTAAGCTAAAAGCAGACGTGCTGGTTTCTGTCTGAATAAGCTGCAGCCAACATGAATATCCGGTACCTAAATTATTTAGACGTGGAAGGAAATATGTTCAAAGAAAGTACCCTTAACAGCAGAGCCAACTACAAAAGGATCAAAAGTCATGACGTATAATTTGTGTGGTGTAGGTGCACTCTTTAATGGGAACGTCCAACTTTATACACCAAGCTTTTTTATTGCTCCTGTAAAGGGATACTATTTAAAAATTGCATAAAGTCAAAATGACCAATCTGTGACTGAGTTGAATATTGGGTAACAAAGCATTAATAATATGTTTTTGTTTTGTATTTAACCTTTGTTCTACCAGGCAGATGGGTGAGGTCAAATTTTCTCTTATACGAGTGCAGCCTGGCCAACATGGCTGCAGTAACACCAACGAGAGGAGGTTACACATTTATACAGTACCTTAAAACACACATTAAGACATTAAAACAAAATTAAAACAAAAAGCATTAACAAGGACAATCCAACACGTGGAGCAAAGCACCTGCACGAGCCCATATCTCCCATCAAACATGTCTGTGACAAGAGTTTTAAACTCAGAGAGGATAACCCTGGAGCTTTGATTGCATTTTTAAGTCTGCTCCAAGTAAAGGGGAGCAGAGTACATGAAGACCCTCTTTCCAATCTTAGCTCATCCATTCATATACCCATTTGCATACTACAGATCATGAGTAATAAATGAGTCAGCCATGTTTGAGCTTTGAAAACAAATCCAAAACAAGCAACTGTGTTCCTAAAATAGAAGCCCAAAATTGCATATAAGTAACAGACCTGGCAACTGTGGGAAAAAAAGGCATGCACTGTAAAGCAGCAGCAGTCTGTCACCAGATGACATGAAAACTCCAACAGGAATTTTTATTGTGATAAAGATGCAGATCTGTCAGCAAAATCAAGCTAAGATCTGCATAGTTGAAATAGTATAATTTAATTATTACTTATACAGAACATGATGTTACTCAGGTTAAAGTGATAAGAAATTGGTCATGGTAGTGTTAGAGCCTAATCAGGTCAATACTGGGAAACTACAGTGTGTGTAAGCCATCTAAACACGGATAGTCGTACAAGAGCAAAATATTACGTCAGTGGAGTACTAATGAAGTCAAAATTACATCTAAACTGGATTCAGTACAAATTTTATTTATCTTGTTTCAATAATTGTTTTGCTTAAATTGAACATTTGCTGTGAACCAAATAAAATGGAAAGCTGAGACTACGTCACTAAAACTGTTTGGTGTTTAACACGCAATTACCTACGGTGAATGTTACAGTAAAAACATACAGAAGCAAATTAGTAAGATAAAACAGTCAAGTGAAATGGAGACAAAGAGCAGAAATGAATAAAAACGGAACAAGTCAACAGTTTTCCACATCTTTGTGTGTGCTTACACATGCACACACTGAGGAAGCATCATGCTGAATGCTGGAAAATGTCTGTGGAAACTGAAGCCATGGAAAATCCTGGGATTTATCTGTAAAAATAACCAACTCAACTGTTTATTCATTCTTCTGCTGCTTTTGGCTATAAAATGACAGAATCCCAGACTGTTTATGTTAGAGTGAGAAGCAGAGAGGATGGGGAGAATGCTTCAAAACGAATCTACTCTGGAAAACAAAGCAAAAAAAAACAGGGATGCAATTAAACTGAACATGACAGATGACTTACACACCCATTCCAATATAACGGGAACAAAGAAACATACAATCACATCAACAAATTACTTAAGACATTTTTAATGGTTTGGTGTAACAAACAGAATGGCTGCGTGCATTATTCTGTATCCATAAAGCAATCTCTGAAAGAAAAAAAAAATCTCCATTCAAATACATTAAAATAATCATAAAAATTCACATAGAAAAAAATCTCTTAAAAAAAAGAGAAAAAAAAAAACAAAGCAAAAGGATTAACTCAAAATCAGGACAAATATTCCAGTGGTACTTTAATACACTTTCCAGCATCACTGTCTGTCAATCTGGTTCATACAATTACCTGGTGGTGTCTACCTGAACGCGGAAAGACATCACAGGGGAAAAAAAATCATGTCTGTTAAATGCAGAGATGACATGTTTTGTGCAGGTGCAGCAGTTTAACCATTATTTATCTTATTCTCAGTGTTTCTAGATTAAAACGATGCATCAGCACTTGATTGACAAAAAAAGAAGAAGAAAAAAAGCTTTCTATATATCCAGTGCTCCAGAGTCTGATTTGATGGTGTTTAAGTGCCATTTCCCTAAAGAACACTGATTTCTATTAATGTTGGTTGCAATATCAGTGCTGTTTTGACACTCAATCACCAGCCCTATGAGGAAATGATAGTTTTTGTATGTCCCGGGACTGTCTGGGTATTGGGGCTGGATGCACACTACAGTGATGGATTTGCATAGGAGTAAATCTTGCATGGAGCAACTGACATCACCTCACAGGCTTCCTGTCAGATACAGCACCACGTCATCATGGCAACATGCATGCTGATGGCTGAAAAATACAAATAGAAGCAGGGCCAGAGATTCAGAGACTACTGTTGCAGTTCAGTGGGAAGGAGAGTGGGTGAACACACACTCACACATATGTCTCTCAGCAGTTTCAGGGCTGTTTTCCAGTGTGCTATATTCTCAGCAGAAAGACCACAACGCTATCATTTATGACAGCATGTTCAGTACCATACAGTAATTACAGATGGCAATACACACTCTAACCTACATGTACACAGTTGATTGTGCAGAGAAAACTAAATATAGGCAGTTAATTTCACACAGACTTTTTCATACCTAAAAACACACAGGCATGCAAACTGCCAGCCAGGCTACAGCATATTTGTACGGCAACACCCTTCAAAATGAAGACAGAGAGAAAAAACAGCAATTTTTTTTTTAAAAATTTGAAACTCTGTGAATAATCGTGCTCATATATGAAAGTGTGTTTTCTTGATACAGCTGCTGAGGTTTGATAACACAACTTAGACAAGCTGATATCAATGATACAAGTTTTTATATAAAATCTAACTTGTGCACCAGTGAGCTAATTCCCTTCTTCTTCCCAGTAAAAACAAACAAACAAAAACACACACCATTAAACATAAATCTAGGTGATGAGTGCTCTGGATAAGGTGGCCATCGTGCCTGTCCGGTGTGAACTTCAACTGGTCACCGCCCACATATGAAATGATATGACTGGTCTTCTGCTGATTGGCACTTTTTTCAATGTTTACAGCAAAATGATCGCAAACCGTGACATTACAAAGCAATATTTTCCATAGTTTAAAAACAAAAACAGGAAGCTGAGTAGTCATGGCTGGAAGATCCCAACAGCTCTGTTAACCACCTGTGGGATGTGCCATACTCTCCACATTCCCATTCTAAGTTTAGGAATGACTACAAAAAGAAAGGGTGGCTCCTTCCTGAGTACATCTTTGGAATGGTCCCCTTTGATGAGTGATGGGTAAAATTAACTATGAACAATAAAGAGAAACAGCAACATACAAAAAAGAACAGTTTTGAACATTTGATGAAGGAAAGCAATTAAATCCTGATATTGGCAAAGCTCCAAAAGTTGTTGGGAGACATGACGTTTGAGGCTGAGGGCCACCGTCAGGCTCTGCCTCTTCCTGTCATTCCCCAAGAAACATTCAACGCTATCCTAAAAGTAGGTCCTTTTAAGAAGAGGGATGGAAAACCACAGTAAACTAAAGTCAATCTGATATTGGCCCCTGGAATGCCTAAGAAAATAAATCTGTGTTGAAGAGTACTGACCGCTGGTAAAAACTTTCTACCTAGAAGCTTAATTAGCTCGAAAGGGAGCAGCATCCAGTAACTCCTCTAAGGACTCTGCTCCTTCTAGTTTTGGTTCCTCCTTCTCTGATTTTGTCTTCACTTTACTGGATGGAGTCGCTCCTTCCTGCATCAGCTCTTTGGCCAAGATGTTGGTCACTGCATGACCAGCTCGTCTGTGGCTGGCTGAGAAAGAAAAACACACAAAGTGACACACAGAAAAAGGCAGTACAATAAATCAGTCCATGCAGATGTGTCAGTGCCATGCAGCAAGGTAAAAAAAAACAACAAAAAACAGTCAGTTAGTATAACTTCACCACATAAGGATCTGTATACTTTACATTTTTCACTACATATATATATATATATAAAGCTTTAATTAGAAAACAGCCAGAATGCTGCACACATAACACAATGTAACAACACACATCATGTGCCAAAAATGTCTTGTTTTGGATAACAAACCACATAAATGATGCTCACTTTCTTTCCTGCAAACATGTGCATGCTTTGCCACCAATGGATGAGTGGTGTGGCTGTGTATGTAGCTGGATTAGTATAATATCTGGAGCAACTCATTGCTAATGTCAGATTAGAGTCAAAGTGATCTTGATGAAGTGGGGAAAAATGAGGAAAGAAAATAGGACATAAGTGACATATGGAGGAAGCGAAAAAGGTCTGATGAGATGAAGGAATAGAGGTGTTGAGTGCAAAAGCCGAGGGAAAGAGGAGGTAAGAGAGGGAGAGGCCCCATGGAGAACAGGATGATTCATACTGTGGGAAGATTAAAGACTGAGGCATGAATGAAACTGAGAAGAACATGGATGGAGGGACTGAGTCAGAGGAGGAATAAGCTGTGAAGAATGACAAGAGAGGGACAGAAATAAGTCGTAAAATTCATCATGAGGCAGAGAGGAAGCAGTAAGGAGATGAGGGGCATGGCGACGCAGAGAAACAGAACAAGTGTGACAGATTATGCCCGGAGGATGCTGCTGTTCTTATTCTTCTACCTGCTTACTTTTATTTCCTCTCCTCTACCTCCCCCATACACACCAGCAGTCTTATCTCTTATTCCCTCCATCTATCCTTTACCACTCTTTACTCTCCTCTGCGTAGGAGGACAGCTGTGCAGCAGCAGCCATTTTGAATTATATAGGTCAGTGGGAGATTGTGTTTGCTGTTATTTTATGGATGGTGTATGTTCAGACCTCTTCACTCCAAGTAAATGATACATCTGTACATGACAAATTTGTCCTGTACTGATGTATCAGTACCCCACCCCTCCCAAATAAAAATGAATAAATAAATAAAAAAAACAAACAGATCAATTCAGTCAATGCAAACAAACATGCAAATGAGACATGATAAGACAAAAACCCAAGACTGGTCACATGATGCAGATGGGCAAAAAACACACACAAAAACAGGGGTTTACCGAGCAGGTCTCCAGAACTAGTTGTGACAAAGACACAATTGAGTCTATGGAAAAAGAAAAGGAAGATTTCCAGTTTCAGGACTGTAGTTTTCTTGTGACTCTGATCAGTTCCACAGCTGAGGAGTCAAACCCTTACAGACTTTTCCATGACAGAGTCATCCTTATCATTTTGTGTATATTTTTGTTCCTCCAGGCCTCTCTTACTCATAAACATACTGATTAGGAATTATGTTAATGACCCAAAAACCATGAGAAAGAGTGTATCTCAGAGTGAGCTTTATTATATGTACATGTACACTCTGAAACTTGTCCTACAAATTCAAACCCACAGAGAAAAGCTTTTCAAAGGCTGTCAAGCCGACTCCTCTTCTCTCATCCTGCTCTCCCTCTCAAGAGAGAAGGTAGAGAGCAGGACTAGGCAGAAGGATCAGAGGAGCCAGCATGGGAAAAAAGATGGATTTAAACAGAAACCTGAAGATTAAAGAGAGAGAGAGAAAAAAGCAAATACTCTGTTTGAAATATAGCTGAAATGTCACTAGTTTCTCTGTAAAATACAGTGAGATCCTGACTTTAGAAAGTGCCCTGAGATGACTTAGTGTAGAGGTACCACTGTATAAATATAAATTTGAACTGTTGAAATATATGAACTCAGGCTTAGGATGAGGACTGACCAGATAAGTATGCAAAAAACATATTGACTGATTTTATTAACAGTGGTGGGTAAAAGAAAAACAACTTCAGACTCAGAAAAACTATTTGTCCCAGAAGGGAAATTCATCAACATGGTCATATGTTCTCACATACTCAGGCATCTTCAAAACACACTGCATGTCAAAGCATGGGCCAGATGAAAACAGGATCCATATATAAAAATTAAAAACATTAAAACAAAACATCCTTGCTAAGGAAGTGGTTAATATTGACCTCGATCCGAGTTTACTTGTCTGATCGCTGAGGGAAGAAGAGAAATTTAGTATATAATATTATCTGTTTGCTCATGGGCAAAAGAAAGCAGTAACCTGAGGTAAAATATGTTAATGGTTTTAGCCTTTTTAACAACCTGATCTCCCCAGAGTCATTACAGGTCTCTATGCTTGACCCCAGTAATTTTATAACAGATGTTTACAATGCTGGTGAGAGCATCTGTAATTGAAAGGATAAAAAAACTGAACTGACAAATGAAAGAGAATGTTAAGACTTTTAATAAATAATTACCGTACATAAGAAAAGAGTTCAACCTTCTTAGTAAATCTTGTTTAGCAATAGACTAACTGGACATTCTTTCCATGAATTACACCATTGCTCCCAACCAATATGAGAACCAGCTCTATATATAAAATAACATTTTCAAAATGGCTTCAAGCACAGAATCGTACAAGTTTTCGGACATTGACTCTGGGAATTTTAATCTGTTCCAGACACAGAAGTTTTCGTATTCTTTCAAAAATGGTTGCAGAGGGAAACAGGTTCTCATTTTCTGATCCAAAACATGTCAGAGATGTTTGACTGTGTGAAGATATGGAGACTGATAATCCCAGTGCTCTAATCACTACTGTTTGTACCTGTTTTTAACCATTTTAGGTGAGAATTGTGCAGGAAGATGGCAGCTCCAATGGTTGATCACCAAAAACTGACAAGTTCTCCTTTACTAGTATGCAATACTATTAGAGGTCCAAGAAAGTTCCATGAGATAGCAACACAAAACATCACAGAAACCCATCCCTTACTACTCAGCCTGTTAAATCAGTTGTTAAATATTGTTAAATATATCATGCGAATCTGGAAGAAGCTCTCCAAAGCTTGACAGAATAACGCTGCTGGTGAAATTTAACACCAGGCAGTTCTGGATCTTGTCCCCACACATGAGACTGAAAGTCTGGATAAGCTGGCCTCCCTGATTCTTCAAACATGACTCCAACTTAGTGAAACTGCAGCACAGAAACTGTTCACAGTTTATGTTGTAAACTATTACTACCTCTGATGTTGACTAAATCATCCGTACACTTGGCATGAAACTGGGTGGCTGCAGCTCTGGGAAAATTAGTTACTGGGGCTGACAACAAAGACTGCTGATGGTCTGTTTTCTGATCTACAGTGTGTACCCACACTGTAGGGTGGTCACTGGAACTCTGTGTAGTGAAAAGATCATCTGTAACACATTACACTCCAGGAGGCTAAATAATGACTACCTGATGAGGGAAAGAACGCTGTGTTGTGCAGTATATGTTGTTGGTCTTGTGAAGGGGAAAAAAACCGAGAAAAGTGACGGAGTAATTAGCAAACAAACATGTGAAGATGAGAGGTAATCTGTGGACAGGAAATAGCTACTTCCTTTCTCATCACAGATGCTCCCCTGATACCAACCTAATGAACATGAGATCTGCATGTTAGTGTCAGATAAACGGCTGTCTATATGCTCTTTGTGTATCAACACAATCTGTAGCAGGTCTGCAGTCATATGACAACATGACCACGATGTATTTGTAGACAAGGCTGAAGCTCAAAGCATCTCCAATATAGCAGGGACTCATATCGCCATCCTCAGGCAGCAGTAGATAAAGCACTGCTGCTCTACAGCAGAGGACTGTGGGAAAGGGTGACGTCATCTAGCACCACTACTGGCTGGTATCTGTGGGATAGTATTATATAAAAAGATAGATTTTGTGTTACTGGTAGATTCATGTGGCCAGACTTCACTGTGTCAGTGGGTTTTGATGTATGCGAGTTCATCACTGTTTCAGCTGAGGCTTTATTGATGAGCCCACTCCCACTGGTCTGAATGAAATTCTCTTGTGCATCTGTGTCGGCTGTCTGAACATCTGTGAGAGCACAATTCTCCAGAAGTCTCTTTTTCTGTTTCTCTTTAAGCAGACTGTCTGCAGAGCCAGCGTGTGCCTCCATTGTTGCTATGCTCTTTATCCAAGTCTCTCTGTTGTGATTGGTGCTTAGTCGGCTACTTGCTTCTGTGATTGGCTGAACCAGCAAGGGTCATGACCCAGCAGATGGATCTATAGTGTGCACTTAGGTACGTCATTCCTCCACTTAAATGCTCCTGAATGCATAATTATTCCAATGTTGTCAAGCTAACGTGTCAAACATAAGTAAAGCTACCCTTTCGGAGCAGAGAGCCAAAATTTGACAGTGTTACATACAAGTTTTCCCTCTGTATTAATTTATGTCTGTTTGATTCCATGCATTGGTATGCAAACATCCGTGTGTGTCTTTGTATTGGCATGCAAGCATCTGGAGTGTGTGCTTTGTGTGTATGTGTTTAAGAGGGTGGTGGCAGACAGACGGAGGGTAGGACAGCTGAGGATCCCCTGTGCAATCTGCTCATTCCACAAACACACACACACAAAGTGAACAGAGTTACAGGTCAAAGGTGAGGGGTATAAAGCCTCTACAGCCTCGTGGCAACCCATTCAGTCACACTACTGTGACACAATGAGCATGACAAGATGCTCAATAGGTCCACGGAGGTCTTTTAACTCAGTTGTGACGTATGCAGTCACTGCAGCTGTGAAGTAAGAAGGAAAGGAGGAGGAGAAGGCAGTCAAGGCCATTAGATACACAATAGCAATCAGTGGCTCTCCTGACCCAAAAAAGAAATCTACACTATGTGTATGGTCTTTAAGTTCTAAAATGTACACACCATGCTGCCAAATCGCTTTACAAATATATTAACTACATTTAGAAAACCCTTTTTTTCTGTCCTAATGCTGAATACAGCTCCATGCTCACTCAAACATTTCCACAAGTTGAATGCAAAGAGATGAGACAGTTTTTCCTACATTTTATCTTTGAAACATGTTATGCCAATAACTGCAAAACACATGCACACAATTAACAAATAACTAAAACAAAAGTAATTTATTTTATTTTAATATGAAGGATAAATAGTGTAATGTCACCAACTGATAGGTACATATGCTTCTTTCTGTATTTAAACTTCTATATATTTGTATGCATTTAAAGCTAGCATCCAAATTTATGTTGTTTTCTACCGTAAGCAAATCAACAGCCACAGACCACAAGTTTTAAAGGAACTCCTTTAGTGTGAGTTGCAAGCTACAAGTACCTACATTTTCTTATTGACCAGAATTTGTTCAAACATATTGAAAACCTGGTATTTAAACAGGTTTAAACTTGGTTTCTACTTCAGAAAAAGATCCTCTTTCTTACTCGGTGTGAGGAAGTGCCTGGTGTCTGCAACCTCTTTGCCTCTCCTTGATTGTAGTGATGGGTTTTACATGGGGGCTTCAAACAAACCTCTACAATCTTTTAAACTCCATGTCTCACTGTGCTTTGAGGTTCATAACTGGCAGCAATTTCCTTACTCACCACTGTGATCTATATGCCAGAACTGGCTGCCCATTTTTAAATGTATGCAGGGAAACACCTGTGCCTGTGGTCTACAAAGCTCTTGTTGAACTGATTGCTTCATACTTAGGAAAATATCTTCAAAGGACTTGAAACTATTTTGGTTTGCACTCTTGTGATTCTCATAAATTCACTGTCTCGTTTTACTATCATAATTTGGGAAAAGAGCATTTAGTTTTGTGCCCCATCATCATAAACCAGACTACAAAATGACCTGTAGTTGTCTGAAGTGACTTCACTTGAAGCCTTCTGCTTAATCTTAAATGACAAACAATGTGAAAGCATTGGACAGTACTGGGCAGTGTTAACTTTAGTCTTGTCTGCTAGTTGTCAATGACTGTGAATCGAACATATTTAATTTAGCTGTTTATTGTTATATGTTTACGTGTGTCTTGCTGACCTCTTGGTCAGGTCACCCTTGTGAAAGAGGTCACAATCGTAATAGGTTTTATAGGTTTTATAGGTTTTAATAATAATAATAATAATAATAATAATAATAATTGTTTCTTTTTCATTCTTTTATTATTTGTATATATGATTCTTTTACACTGAATGAACTGCACATAATGTCATTATACTAGAAGTATAAAGATTGTGATTCCCATATCATCACACATTTACACTTAAGGGATAAACAGACTGATAATTTCATACGGTAACTGGTCAGATCTATGTAGGGGTGAAACTATAATGGCTTTGAATCTTACTTTTTCTTTACAGCACATTCCACAGATGCTTCTCTAATCAGCATCTGTGGACTTTAAAGGCTATCAACACCCTGAGCTCTGTTTCATGTTCCTAAACAGGTTTTGTAGAGTTGTACGGTGCATTGTCCTAAGAAGAGCCATGAAAATCTGGGAATTCTATTACCAAGAAGGGTTTGACATGGTCTGCTACAATGTTAAGGTGGGTGTGCATCAAAATACAATCCACATCAATGATAGTACCCATGATTTCCCAGCATAACATTCCTCTGAGCATCAGTCCTTCCTCCTTCTATTTCCTTTGTCATGGGGACAAAGGACAGCACTAACAGAAAAAGTATAATCTTGTGCATGCATCTAAATTTCCATATGATGTCAGAAAGTGTTTAATTTATTAAGGTCAAATTCTTCCATTGCTCAGTGATGTAGAGCTACTGCATATTCCCATGGTCAGTGCTTTCAGCAGTAGACAGGGGTCAGCATGAGCAGTCTGATTGGTTTGCAGCAGCTGTGCAGCTACTACAACTAATGATTATAATAAACCATGTATTCTGACACATTTACATCAAGGTTTTCAGCTATTCCTTTATTTGCAGCTCCCCTGCAGGGTCAAACCACACAAACAAGCTTTTGCCTGGAAAAACCCTTGGTACACATGCATTGTGTTTCCAGGTTGTGGATGTCTTTTTTTGTAAGACTTTAGGTAGACAATGACAAACATATAATGAAAAAAAAAACATAGTTGCTTAGCCATCATATTTTGGCCCTAGAACTAACCTCCTCTGTACTTGTTTTATATATGTTCAAAAGGGCCCAAAATAACAGATTTGCCTTTTTATAGTGTTTTTAAAAATGTTCCAAACTTCTCTGGAATGAGGCTGTATAAAAGACAGCTAAAACTAGACTTGAATCCATACAGTTAATTAATCTTTCTTTGCTAGTTTACAACTCAATAAGTGACATCTTATCATTGCAACACACACACAATACTTAAAATTACTGGTGGTTCAACTGCGGGGAAAATATTTATAATGTTTCAAGATCATAATCTGGTTTAACAGGCCCCCAGATGACTGGTATGTTACATACCAAAACAACTGAGGTTGGATCAGGATGAGAAATCTCATCTGGCGGAAAACTTTCCCTAATGATTTCTCATACTTGTGATTGCACTTCCATTAAGCAACCATTCTTGAGCTTATGTAATCGACATTAATAATACCTCCATATGTACAGACTAAATGATAGTTTTAAGCTGTTAAAAGAGCCTGACTGTAGTACCAGTGGTGTAGATGTGTATCTGTTGAGCCTGGGTCAGGATGTACTTCCTCCTAATGCAGCTCCATTAAATTAAGACATTCATTCAAACATGCATGAAAATATACAAACAAGACAAACTCTTGCTATGTGGGTGAAAGACTTCAGGCCAAATAAGCAACTAGGATAAGTGAAAAGTGGCAGACTGCAGTGAAAAAAAATGCAAACTTCTAACAATGAGGGCCAAAAACTCCCTAACATGTCCTCAGAGCTTTTACAATCACCATGGAAATCCCTGAACTTTGGCAAAAGAAAAACAGAGGTGGGTAGGAGGCATTTAGTTGGGATGTGATACATTAAATTTTCATGCTCTTTCTTACCACATACAAGTATGTGTAGGAGGCAAAGCCATTTCTCCTGCTTTCTCTCACACACATGATCAGGTATTTCCTGTTACGAGTGTGAGGTGGCCAAACAGTATTATGGATGACTGAGTGAGCCCTACAGTGGGCCTCCTTCTTTCTTCCTGGCTTTCGCTTCTCCCTCCAGTTCCACCCTCAAAATTGTCTCAGTTTAGTAGCGATGAGCCTGATTTGTTTCTTTTTAAGAGTTTTCTTTACTCAAACATTTCCTCATCAGAAGTTAAAGAGAAAAAAAGGGGAAAAAGATTAAAGAAAAGTCTGCAGTCTACCCTCTGTTTCAGAGATACTCCACTCTGGAGCCCTGCTGCACATCTGGTTTCTGTTGGAGGAGGGATTGGGTTACACACACTCTTCCACAACCTTTCTTATGTGCAAACCCACACTAGAGTGCAAGTGAATAAACACACATTGGATCTTTGTTTTCCTTCTCCCAGTTAATCTGCACTGAACCCTTTTCAACAAGCATAGCTGCACATGAGTTGCCCAACACTAGGAACTTGGTTTACTGTTACTAAGTTATTGTCCTGACAGCTCTCATACTAACCTTCATTTGCACAGTCTTACAAATAAAAAAGAAAAAAAAATCATTAAAAATGTACTAAATGTACATACAAATACAAATACGCAAATCTCCAAAAAGTACATCAAAGTGGATCTGATTGTGGAACAGAGAGTAAGAAACTAAACAGGTCTTTAGTCTGTCTCTATTTACTTGTAAAAAGGACCTGAACATAAATCTGTGTAAGCTTTACACAGGACATGAACTCAAGGTTGGAACTGCAATAACAAAAATATATATATATATATATATATATATATATATATATATATATATATATATATATATATATATATATATATACACACATATATACATACATACATTCATATATATGTGTTTATAACCATAACATTTATAACCATCTGTGATATGCTATATGTACTGTTCACTCACTGAGCTCCCTTTGTAAAGCTTTCTGCCCACACTTAGGTTCATTCTCCTTCCACATTCAAATTTCTCCTAATTTTCATATTCCACGACCACACCCTGATCTGTTGTTGCTCTAAATATCTTACTGTCCACACCCACTCATGCCACCCTCTCCCTTTTGTTGTTGTGCCAGTCTTTGGTGGGGTTGATTCTGCTCCCTGTAACCATGGCCCACAAAATAATACCACAGCTCGCAGCCTCTGAGACTTGCAACAAAGATGAGGATCATAAATAAATTTGTTGTTATGTGTTGATGCAAACAGAGACAGAAAAAAAAACAAAAAACAATCAGTCTCATAGGCTACATGTGCTTATGTCTGGTAAGCATTACAGTGTGTGAGAGGATATGGAAATCTGTAAATCAAGAGGGACAGGAAATTTTAAAACATCTGCATGTCAAATGAGGATTTACTGCTCTGTTTGTGTTTAAGTACCTGCTTGCCGTGGTCCTCTCTTTCTCCTGAAAGCAGCACCAGACTGCAGTGCCTCCAACAGGCCATCCATGATACCAGTTTCATCACCCTCTGTAAAAGCGAAGCAAAACATATCAGTGATGAAACAAACACTGCATTAAATCATTGTGTGGAGTCACATTTAAAGTTTTTATGAACACACACAGACAGACACACCATGTCATTGCTATAAATAACCCTGTTGCCATTAAACAGGATCGGCCTGACCATTTTTTTTTTCTTTTTCAAATTATTGGTAGTCTGACTAAATTCTGACGCTACTCCTGTTTCTGATTCATTAATACACATGTAAGAAGTTAAGAGATTTATCACACACGTGGCCATGTTGGCAAGTTAACTACATTAACCTAGATAGGCAGTGACCCAGTTAAGCTACTGTCACTGCTAACTGCTGCACAGTAAGCGCACTTTCAGGATGATAACCTATAAAACACACATACATACCCTTATTGGAGAGACACACCCTCTGAAACTAAATCCACATAAACAGGACAGAATGGATGTGTAATTGAGGATTACATTTAAAGAAGTACTGACTGGAAAATGAATCTTGGGTCTGTTGATGTTTGCTGGTATGGTTTGTTTGGGTGGTGTCTGTGTGTTTGTTTACATTTAGATTCTCTGCACAGCCTCAGCGTCTGATGGCCATAAACAGAAAGAAATCCAAACAAAGTGGGGTACCCAATCTCAACGCTGTGTGTTCCGCTCTGAGTGTTGTCATGACAACATGGTGTGCAGCATTCAGTGGCACATCTCAGCATGCAGGCAGATGGTTTTAATTATTTCTTTTTGAACAGGAGAGAGGGAGGTGTGGGAAGGGGGCAGTAGGCCTGGAGGTTAAAGGCTTATGTCATCACCTCCCCAACCCCCAAACACAAACACAGGACGTTCTGCTCATGCATGCATGCACGCACACACACACACACAATATTTAATCCTGCTGTAAGCCATGAAGCAGATGGCTAGTGGTCTCGCCTGTCATGTCTGAGGAGTCTCTCATAAACACACCAAGCCTTCTATGGCTCATATGCACCCCTCAATGTCCACACACTGGAACTGCACAAATAGATCAGAATGATCAAACAGCATGCTTTTCCTCTTCTGGGGAAGCACATCTGGCCACTTTCCACTTACACTAATCACATGGTTGGCTTAAAATGCTGGTGGAAGCACACAAACACACAAACCTATTTGTGAAAATGGACCGGAGGCAGTAGAGGGATCAAACAATGAATGAACTGTGCACTTAACTTGTTTATTATAGTCAGAGTAAAAACCCAGCTAAAATTGGTAGGCCCTAGGGTCCATGCTCTCTTTAGTGCTATACCAAAAGCTTAGTAGTGATTTTGAGCAGTTCTGGCTGACATCATTAAACAAAACCATACACAAGTCATCTGAGGCAAAACAAGGTTTTACAGAGTTTGATTTGTTTGCATGTAATGACAAGGCTACAGTGGAATAAACATCCCTGGCTTCAGTTAATTGCTGGAGATCATGTGCTACTCATTAATTTAAGCTTTTCTACAGAAACAGTGTGCGAAAAACTAAGCAAACCCTTACTGCTTCCTCAGAAATTGAGATAAGTAGCACCCAGGTACTGCTAATCAAGTAAACTTTATTAACCGCTCATCAGCAAGTGTGAGCACCTCTATAAAAGCAGACATTTGCAGCCTTTACATGCGTGTTAACACAATGCAAAGAAGTAAAAACATCAGTAATGATTTTGTTGCTGCTCATCAATCCAGGAAGGGTTGTAAGACCATTTTCAAATAATTTGGAGTCATTCTTTTTACAGTAAAAGAGATTATTCACTAATGGAAAACACTATCATTTTAGTTCAGGCCAGATCAAGCGCAATTTGATCTCAAGTGGGTCAGACCACTAAAATAACAGCATAGTAATCAATAAAAGCACTTCTAATAGTCTTGTACATGAAATGTGCTATACAAATAAATTTCCCTGCCCTTGCCTTGCCTAACAAAGTAGCACAAGAAAGTAGATAATTGCATATATTTCCAAATTGCATTTTATATCACATTCATCTCAATGCTCATACACACTGCAAATATCCGAGTTACATCTTAAGCTTTACAAGCCTCGGAATCCCGAATGTTAAGACTTATGATGTACAATTAGGAAAAGTCCAAACAAATATGGCCTTTTTTGCAAAGGTCACAAGGATGAAGCCTCTTTTGTGTAAAAAATACAAGGCAACACAGCTTATTACTGCAAAGATCTTGAATTAAACATAAAGCTTCTGGAAGATATGTGAACAGACTTGACCAAAGTGGAAACATTCGGTCATAATTACCATGTTTAGTGAAAACTAAACACATCATATTAGCACAAAAAGCTAAAACCAACTGTCAAGCATAGTGGTGAAGGGTGATAATGTGGACTTGTTTTGCAGCCATAGAAACATCTTGGAGTGAATTTAAGCTCATCAGCAGCCGCTAAAGCTTGAACGAAACTATGTCATGTAGCATAGCAGCAAGTCTACAACAGCATGACTAAAACAGAAAAGGATCAAGGGGGTGGCGATGGCCCAGTTAAAGTCCAGAACTCAACTGACTTGAGATACTATGATGGGACCTAAGAGAGATGCCTGCAAAGCTCAAAGAACTGAAGCAATACTGTGAAGAAGAGAAGGCCATATTTCCCTCATGATATTAAGAAAATCATGTCATAAAGAAAACGACTACGTTACTGCTGCTAAAGGTGGTTCTACAAGCTACTGAATCACGTGGTGTAATTCGTTTTTACACACACACACACACACACACACACACACACACACACACACACACACTATCATTTATTTTAGTTGAATTTCTGTGAAATAAAAAGTTGTTTGGTGCAATATATTAAGGGTCAGCTGGGAGTGTACTGACCTAATTTTAAGACCAGGTCAGGACCAGGTAATCTTTTGTTATGACCCGATTCATAAAACCTTTGAAATGAAATGGGTAATACATTTTAGAGGCCTCTTTATAGTTAAATACATTATTTTCAATAATCAATCCATACTGAAACTGCCTCAAAGCTTGGCATTGCTATGTTAGACTTGATCAAGAGTAGAACAGACAGGCACACCTGCTTCACACACACAAATAGCACAGTGCATGATGCAAACAGCAAAGAAACTAAGTCAAGTCAAGCAACTAAGAAGATAAGATGGATTAATTAGAGCAACAGCATTAAATGGTTGAGCTTTTAAAGCTGTCTATTTGGATCTGATGTACCTTAATGCACACACAGACACACTTCTGTGTAACTCACAAGACAGATGGCAAAGACTCTTTTGTGGAGCAATAGCACCCCTAACGGATGTTCACACAATAACAGATGACATTATGGATGGGAGAATGTTGAAGGATGAGGAGAAATAGCCAGCACAGAAATATAATATGGAAAAGAGAACTGGAGTGGGGAAGTGATCATAGGATTTTTATTTTTCTAATGTGCCATGATTGTATCCCTCTTTCACAGTCGCCTGGTGAGAGACATCAGGCTACCTAGGCTTATCCCATTTCATCCTCTTATACCCGTGCCTTTCTCCTCTCCTGCTCTCACCCCTCCTTTCTGAAAAGACAACACAGTCTAAGCCACAGAAGAGCATCTGCTGCCCTACTCTCCTCCATCCCTTCCCCCACATTGCTCTTCATTTGATCTCTGCATGGAGCATGAGCACTCCCGGTGGTAGTTCCCATACCAGCATCTGCCTGGGCTAAAAATCACACAAGGGTACACACCCTTTAACACAAAGATGAGAACACAGCTTTTACAGACACCACTGACACCTAGCTGTAGAATTAAGACCTAGTAGCAGTCTATAGATGGGCTTAAGACAGCCAGAGATGAACTCATCTTTTCAGAATGAATCTGTATCAAACTTGATTAAAGCAAACATCTCACTTAAAGCATAAATGTTGGATGTCAAGTTCTGAGCATGCAGCAAAGGATGCAGCTAAAGCAGAACTCTGAAAAAAGTGTTTCTTGAGAGAAAAACAAGCAAAAGCATGTAATGACAATAACAATAACTGAAATATGCAATATAAGTAATAATCTTCAAGATTATTCACCGTAACAACCATCACATGCTTAAAATGTGTGCACACTGATGCTGCATTGAGTGAGTCTGACTCAGACAGGAATGACAAGGCCACAGACTGCAAACACACACTGACCTTTCAGGGGTTTAACAAACAACTGGGTTTGATATTTACAGACAGAAGTGACAGAAACATTTTGTGAATTCCTGAGATAGAAAGGGTATGTAGAGGTCAAACACACAAGTGAGAGATTTGAGAAGAAAAAAAAAAACACAATCAGGAAGATGTTAATGTGCAAAAGACCAGCTGCTGAAAACAAACCTTTAACAACGTCAGTATGAGGGTTATAAACAAATACAGAACAAAGACCAGGTTTGTGTATGGTACATTTGTATGTGTCTGAATTCAAATAGGGGTGTTGAATAACTCCAGGCTGTAGGAGTAGTCAAATATACCACCTGTATGTAAATGATCTCTGGCCCACAAACACACATGCACACTCATCTTTGAAGCCCCATTATGTTCCTTTTATGTTGTGCATGCCTCCATTAGCTCAACATGAAATTGAACCTTGTTTTTAACCCTCTCCCACAAATGCTTCATACTTTTATGACAAAGAAAATATCCCAAGAGGGGCCTCAGTTTCTTTTAAGTGCCCTTAAAAAGAGAAACAAGGGAAAGAAAAAGTGGGAGTGATTAAATGAAAGCAAGAAAGAGAGAAGAGAGGATGCCAGCTGGAACATGTACCACCAGGAGAAAGGCTAAAGTGACTTTTTCTAAGTTTCAGAAAGCAGACACACAAACACTTGAGCCAACTTAATGTTTCTCTAACACACGGGCAAAGAAAAACAAAAGAAAAAGTAACAAGAAAATGTTTTTTGTAACACAAACACACATAAAATGCACAGAGGCTGCAGAAAATTTGGACTGTGGAACAGCAGAGTCTCTGGAGAACCCAAGTGGAGCCAGAGAGAGGAGGAATGCACTGAAAGTAGGTCACAGTCTGAAAGGAGGGGAAAAAAGTATAAGTGCATAAATATGTGTCTGCAAGGCAGGATTTGAGTGCTAACTGCATATATATGAGTGTGTGGTCATGGGTGTATTTATCAGGGGACAATACACTACAAGCACTTTTCAGTGTAACCACATCTCACAGAAGAGTTGAAATATGCATTTGCTGATAAAGAGATTAAGGAACTGAGATTTTCCTATGTTCACTTTTATGAAAGAAAATCCCCCAATCTCCAGAAATGTGAAAAGAGGTCAAGCTGTTTCTTGAACTCATCATTCTCATCCCCACTTTTTGTGAAGATTCATTGTTGTTGGTTTTCTTCTAAACAGGTCATCAGCATTAGATTAACTATGGTCTATAAATACTGATGGGCTGATCTTTTACACACAGACACACATGCATGCACACACAAATATTCCACAAGTGTGGACTCTGACTGCCCCCAACTGGAATCTGAGGGAAATACAAAGTGTGAGATGTGGAGTATCACTTTCAGTCACACACAGGTAAACAGATGTGGTAAAGCATTCGTGACCTGCGTTGATATCGAGGAGTTGGTTCCTCTTGAGTTTCTCTTCTTTCTCCTTCTCTGCCTTTTCTCTTGCCAGCTTTGCCCTCTTGATTTTTTCTTCAGCCTCCTTCCTCTTCTGATTCTCTGTCACCGCTTGCTGCAGATAGAAGGGAAAAAAAGGAGAAAAATATCAAAAAGTGCACGTTTTGGAAACAAAACTTGAGTTTGTTGTGGACAATTTGGTGTTTTGCTGTTACTGTATTAAAAAAAATTGTGATGTGATGCATTTCTGTGAACATAAATGATACTTTAAAAGAAGAGGCTGGTGTTCTTTGTCTAACAGGAAAAGCAAGTTAGGGTTTTACTGCCCCAATGCCGTGCTTAAAGTTTATATATAAACTGACAATATCACAAGAGCCACTCCTCATTATTTGGTCAATACAAACAGGTGTAGAGTCATGTGGTTTTCTGATTGTAGTTTGACTTGTGCCTTTCATCTAACACATTCTTCCCCAACTCCACCTGTTTGTCTTTGTATAAAGATTTGTGCTGCTGAGGAAAGACTGAAAATGTGACTACACTTTACTTTGTTCTGTCACATGTATATGAACAAACAAGCCCACACCTTGAACATGTTTTTAAAGTTGTTGAGGTCTCCAAAGAATTCCTCCACTGAGATTTTTCGAGGGTCAAAGACAAAATATTTTCCCAAATTATCATACTGGCTCTCCATGTTCTTATGCATCAGGTCCAGCTTCTCGTACTGTTCGTTAGCGTGGCTCACAAAACTGTGCAGACATGGTGTTAAGGTACATAGAACCAATACTGTATCTTCCAACATGACTAAATATCTTTCTTTGTATTTTCATTAAAAGACTCATTTCAATCACAGAACAATTATTAAAGTATAAGAATGAAGAGGATATCGACATCTTTTCCACAAAGAGGTCTTTGTCATTTTGTGGAGGAGGAAAAGTTTCCAGATCTTTCTGCAAGTTCTTGATGTTGCGGGCCATCAGCTCTAGATTCTTCTGAATTGTCTCTGCAGAAACTGCAAAGGACAAGAACAATGTTAACAATGAAGGACATGACATTGCAAATAAAGATATCAAACAGATGATGGACATACATATTAAATGTGTATATTTCTGTTCAGACTGTAGCTGTCTTGTTGTGTAACCATTCATCATAAGCTGCTGCCATAGCTTGTCTTGGGAAATGGGCTTGTATAGAAGATTAAATGTCAAATGTCAAATTGACTTGGTGAAATAAAAATAGGTTGTGCCACCATCCGAAACAATGTCATGTAACAATAACATAATTGTAATGCTTAACCAGGCATGATGGATGGACAATACTATGCACAACACAGATTAAAGTACGGACTGGTTGTCCCATATACCTCTGCTGGCCTTTTCCACATGAATGAGCTCGTCTGGAAAGCTCATGACATCAGGATACTGCTCCTGGCACACATCAGCAAGAAAATGGAGCAATGTCTGCTTCAGATCAGCTGATTTAGTGTCACGCAGCTGGTGGAAAGAAGAATTGATTTTAAAGATTGAAAAGGCAGTCAATCCCATCTAATGTCTGCTTGTATAGTGCTTCCCAGTTCTGACTAGCAGTTTCTATGACAGCACTTTTATAGCAATGTTAAAATATCTTTACTCTTATGCATTTAGTTTTTACTGTGTCACATATCAGCGCTTTACCTTGCACAGATATGATATTGTGAAGCCGAATGCCATTCCATTGCGGGAGCCAGCGTTCATGTAGTTCCCAACGAGGAGGATGATCTGCAGCAGCTTGGAGAAGGTCTCACTCTTCTGGAGCTCCTCGCAGGCTGCCGTTACAGACACCACATCTGGCTTGATATTATTCAGCTGTTCCTCAAACTGTAGCTTGAACAGAATGGCATGAAGCCTTGGCATCAGCCGCTTCACACTGGACATCTGGAGAAACAAGAGATGGGGATTTGAAGGCCATTCCTGGTTCTAGCAGCATAGAGTAACTGTGTGTGTATGTGTATAGATGATATTAAGTGAAGGGGATTTCATCTATTACTTACACAGTTGAACTGAGGTGTCTTTGTTTAACATCTGTCTAATGCACCAATACAAGCCAACTATGCAAAACGTTTCTACACCTCATCTGAAGTCACACCAATATGTCTGCTATGTCTGGCTCATCTCAGTCCCAGTTATCTGGAAAATGAAGCTACAGTTACACTAACAGTCAAAAGTTTGGACACACTTTCTCATAGGATTTAATGAGAAAGTGTGCCTTAACTTTTGACTGGTACTGTAGGTCCAGAAGCATTTAGACCAGGGGTGCCCAAATTTGGTCCTCGAGGGCCGCTGTCCTGCAGATTTTCCAATGTTTCCTGCTTAAACACACTTGACTTAAATAAAATAGATCTAACAACCTATTAAGTTTTGCACAATAACTCATCAATTTGAGTCAGGTGGTTTTGGAGCAGGGACACATCAAAAACCTGTAGGATTGTGGCCCTTGAGGACCGGAGCTGGCCACCCCTGATTTAGACACTAACAACACTTTGTTTCAGCCGTTGAACAAAAAGCTAGTGTTGTTGAATAAATCCAGGCTTTTTGTGGAGATGCTTTGCTTCAGTTGAGCTTTTGTTTGGGGGTCATTCTCAATAGACTAAAAGTAGCTTAAGAACTTACTCTTGAGTTATTTCTTGGGCAGATGTGAGGTATTACAATGCGATTTCTTAATGACTTAACAGCTAAAAGATCGGGAGCTAATTCTTAGGCTTTGGCTTTTGCTGGTAGAAGTTGTTTCTGTAATGTTGCAATAAGCAGTCAGGAGCATAAACTGATTATTTTATAAAAAAGAATGAAATATTAATCACTCAATGGGAATTACTTATGCAGTATAAAAAATAAAATGAAATTCCCCTAAAATCAATCATTAATAATAATCATGTGTTGGTGGGCAGGACCAGCCTCCTATATGTTTCCTTGTTACTTCACATCCGTTTGTCCAATTACATTTGAGCTCTAGGAAATATGTTTTTATCAGTTTACACTTATAGCTAAAAGTCTATGTAGCCTATTTTCATTACAAAGAGTTTTCCGTGTGTATGTTTCCATTTTCTTACCACTACTCCAAATTGTTCTGACTCAGCCAAATCATCATATTCATCCTTCATCTCTCCCAGAATATTCAGCTGATCTGGTGCTGGAAGTTGTTTGACCAAGTTCTATGTGAGAAAGACAAACATATTTAATACTGACACAATCTGGAGATATTTATATGTGTTCCAAGCTACGGTCCACATGCTGAGCCTTAAGAGAAATGTCTTTATATGACAAAGTAAAAGGCTAAATCTTTGTCAAAATTCTTGATTATGTCATAACAAAAGGAACTGATGCAGAACCTTTAACATAAACAGTAAGGCTGATCTGAATGTGGTACCTGAACCATGGACTCTGTGAGGATCTTCTCATTGACCTGCAGGATGGCACTCTTAATCTCTTCGTATGGGAGACGGAACGATCCCAGAAAAATGGCTGTGTAAGCAAAACACAATCAACATCAAAAACTTGTTTCAAAATACTTATTTGGAAGTTTATTGATCCAGTTTAGTAAATAAGATCAAAAGGTAATGTTACTGGTGTGATGTTATCGGTTAAATGGACTTACAGAGGTTCTGTGAAGATTTTCCATCAAGAACTTTCAGCTCCTTCACCTTCTTCTTCTGCACCTGCTTCTTTTCATCTCCGCCATCCTGCTCTTTTTTAGCTGAAGAAGTGGAGAAAAGAGAACGAATGAGAAAAGAGAGGCCTTGTAAGGATATTTAGGTAATTTTATGGAACCTTAGGTAAAGTAAGACAATGTCATAACTGAAAAATAAAAACTAATGTTAAAAAAGGGGACAGCTGTGAAACCAGTTGGCTCTGTAATAAAGAAAAGCATAGAGGGATGGATCGAGGGCCAGTGAGATGGATATAAAAACTGACAGATGTGGCATGGCCTCTACTTTTTTTCCACTCTTGCCAACTGTATGATGTCATGGAGGTGTTGGACTATTGTATCAGCAGCCTTGGGTGAGACTGAACTAACATAAAATTACTGCAAAACTGGGGGAAACTTGTCCCTGGTGAGTGCGGGGCTTTATAAATATGGAAAGACATTTGTTAACTGTGGGGCATTTTAAGACTTCATTCTACTCACATGTGCTTTAACACTTTATTTTATCATACACACAAACACACAGCAGAAAAGCTTTAAACTAACTTGCTCTGACAAGGTCAGATTTGTGACTGTAAAGATGTGTCAGATTGTGGGGGTGGCTATGTTCTACATGAGCATCAAGAACGAAAGATAAACAATCACATGGGTTTAAACCATGTAATTGTTTGCTGTATCCAGGAACTTTAGGTCTGAGGTCAGCAAAGCTCTGGATACCACAGGAGTCCTCTAGTTCGTCAATATTATCTTATAGCTAATTGCCCATAATGTCATGATTCAGGCTGAAATTATTCATCCATTTATTTATTTCCTACACATTTATCCTATTCAGGGTCATGAGAGGTCAGCGCCTATCCCAGCTATCATCAGGGGAAAGGTGGGGTACATCCTGGACATGTCACCAGTCCTTAACAGGTCCAACACAGAAAGAAACGAGACAAACAACCAAATTCTGACACATTCACTCCTTTGGTCAGAGATTCAAAGCAGGATCCTTCTAGCTGAAAAGCAACCATGCTGATCACCACATAGCTGTACATCTCAGCCAGAAAATAATGGAAAGAAAATCTATCAACAACAAAACTAACAATTTCCCCAAATTATTCTTCACAAAAAAAGAAATGTTATTTCTCTGCCTTTCCAAAATATTTATCATACACTTTATGTATGATAAACAGAATTACTGACCTTTACTGCTTCGCCTGTCTTCAGATTAAGTTTTATCTAAATCTAAAACATTTATCAGCTTCTCTGTGTCCTTGTCCTTGTGTTATCGTTGTAAAGAAGAGACAGCAACACCAAACAAGGAGAACTATCTGGATAAAAAGGCTGATGACAATGCTGGTTCAGCATGCAGAGTGTAGATTTCTTTATTTTTTCTCTCTAAGACATGCAGTGAAACAAGTGACAATCAGTTGACATCCTGAATAGCCCACCTGTTTTTTTTCCCTGGTGAGGACATAATGTAATGACAAAACAGCCTAAAATTGAAGCTGAACCACAACAGGAAGGCTTGTAAAACAATGAGGTGGTGTTTTGGAGACACATCAACTCACACCTGCTTCATTAGTAGTGATAGTAAAATTTATTTTCAGTTTCAGTTGAGGTTCAGCTGAACTCCAGACTTCTGTGCTCCATATGTGGCCTCATTTCTTCACTTCCTTGAGGCAAGGACAGCAGCACTGTAAGCATGCTCCACACAGACAAACAGACAGACACGCACACACCTACACACAGAACAACAACAGTGTAACAACTCATCCATTCATCTGCTGATCCACTCATGTCCAGTCAAACAGTGCTTTGTCTCAATGAGAGACGCCAGCCAGTTGGACAGTCTGCTAACAAGCACATGCTCCTAATGAGCGCCTCATTGCTCTCTTTGCCACACTCAAACACACAGAACTATGTGTCAGTGGACTGCAGACCTTAAAGCTGTATTGTTTCCTTCACTAACAACTTCAGATCTGCAAAACTCTTCTCCCATATAATAAATCACAATCTGTCCATTTTAATATTATATATATATATATATATATATATATATATATATATATATATATATATATATATATATATATATATGTACACACATCCAGAAAAAAAACCCTATTGTGTTTCCAGCTTGCTGCTCATAGCCCCTGCAGGAGGGAAGGAAATCAAAGCAGGAAGCCAGCCACTCACACATGGAGTAGGAAGATCCAACAGGACATCAGACAGGAAGCAACATTAACATCTTTACACAAGCACAAACAAAAAAGTCACAGCTGCAAGGTTAAGAGGAAAGTTAGTGACAACAAATACTTAAACAAATATACATCAGCAGATAGAGCAACAAACAGGGAAACTGATGCTTCACATGACATCCTGGGAACAGTTCTTTCCCTATTCCTATTCATAAATAAGAGTACAGACTTAAAAACAAACATATGCATCAGAAAACCTGCATGATAAGAACACATACTACAGATGAACATCTAATCTGGATGGTATTACAATCTCTCAGAGTGGGAATCCGGTTAGCTGGGACAGGACTAATGACCTAGAAGAAGCTTCATGTCATGAGGTCAGCGTGTGCGTCTCAGAGAGCTACAGAGCCAGTGAGGTAGCATGTGTGTAAATGCACAGGGCTCCAGTGCAAGCTGCGCTCCAGCCAATAGAAGCAGATGTACGGATGCTGACATCATAGTTGATTCATAAAATGGGGTCTTGGTGTGCAGATTGTAAAATGGCTGCTCTGTGGTTTCCACATGCTCAGCCGGTTCTTTTCATTTATGAGCCTATGGCACCCCTAGTGGTGGCTATGGAGCATTGCATGCTGTTACACATGGTCATTGTGGGGGAGGAAAAGATGACAGACGCAGAACATACATGTGTGACTAGACAGACACAGACAGACACACACATATACACACACACGCACACACAAAACCATACAAAAGCACAGAAACACACTTGTGGAATGCTAGTATCTTAACATCCATGTTTCAATGTCCCAGATGTCTTTTTGTTATATGACCAGATAGAGAAGGCTCCTTTATTTGGAAACAAAACAACACCCCTCTGACACACGCAATCCTCTTTTCCTGGAACACCTCCCCCTCGTCTCCCCAACAGCTGCTTGCCACCAAGGGATGAGGAAAAAAGCAGGCGTATGTGTGTGTGTGCACGCGCACTCAGGCACATATGAGTGTGTCATGACAAGAAATTCTTCCATTCCCAGACTTCTGTTTTTAATTAAGTGGAGAGCCCAAAATGCAGAGTTGGAAGAAGAGGGGGAGTGAAGAGGGGTAATCAGAATCATGAGAGCCAAGTCATGCTGAGGTCTTTGTCAATATGTACTGTAACTAAGTGTGTGTGTGTGTGTGTGTGTGTGTGCACAAAGAGGAGTCTGTTTATCAGTCAGCAGACCTGAATGTGTCCACCACCCCCCTTTTTCCCTTCCTCCTTCATTCCCTCTCTCCTTAAAAGGACAAAATGTGTAGCAGAGAAGGTGATGGACAGTTTGGTTAGGTGGACAGGCTTAAAGGAGACAATAAAAAGAAAGGAAAGGAAAGGAGAAGCAGGTTAGCAATAGAGAAGTAGAAAAAGAAAAAACAATTAAAGCTTTAACTTGAATAATGATTTCAAAAGTCTCTCAGAAAGCATGTCCTGTCTTTACTACAGTTCTTTTAGCCTTTTCATGCAGCCTATTCATCTTCTCATCACCACTCCCTGTTTGTGGTAGGCTGCAGTTTATTTTTAACCCACTAAAAGCTTTCAGATGATTTGCTCCATTGTATATTTGTAGCATCTAAAGTTTTCCATGGGCCCTCTGCTGGCAAGATAGAAGAAAAACACAACATTAACTTTATATAACTTCAAACCAACTTTTTCCACTCAGCATTCCAAGGCTGGAGATTTGTCTAAAGAGGAACAGAGGAGGGGGAGTTAAGTTTCAACATCAATATCTCTGGGCTGAATAGTTCTTTGGAAAAAGCTGCTGAATTTGCTTCCCAGAAAGAACTGCACACATACACTTTTCTTTGTGCCAACTTCTATCATCAGTAAAGTATTTCAGACTAACTTAAAAGGAACAGCTCATGGTTATGTTTTATTAAGTTTACTCAGAGTGCTAAACTATCAGCACTAAAAGGAATAAAGCAAAACTTAAGATGAAAAAGGGAGGGTGTTAAAGGACACATGAAGGTCTTTGTGTAAAGTAAACAGAAGGCTAAAACTATGGCAGACAGAAGGACAGCTGTTGCCTTGGTCCCTTTAAACTTTAAATGTCCAACATTCTGTCATTCTCTATATAGGAGAGTGTGTGTTACAATGTAAGTGCTTGACAGAAGAAGAATAAGGGGGTTTCCACGGTAACCTCGAATCTGAAAGAGTCCCTTCATCCTGTTTTTCACTGTGAAAGGAAATGGGGAGAAAAGATTCCCAAATGTGTGTGTGTGTGCGTGCACTTGCAATTGTGTGAAAAGGACCAGATGGCAGGGTGGGGCCGGGAGGAGGGGGGACGGGGGCAGGATGTGGGAGGGCCAGGATGCAGGGGGAGGGTTTGTGGGAGGGGTTTAGACTGTGCTCACTTGCGCACCCCTGGAGCATGAACTATGTAACTGCAGCTAAAATTATTTCAGCTGAACGAACTTAGATTCTATCACAATATACCTGCTTTAAATAAAGTTAAAATGTACACATACTTACAGATAAAATATATTAAAAAATCTGAATTATTTATTTATATTTAGGTAATGAAATTTGACCTGCTGGCTCAAAGTAATAACCTTTTAACCAAGGAAATAAAAACAGGTGCAACAATTCTTAATTTTAACTTTGTACTAAACATATTAAAATAATCTTTATAATATCCCCAATGTTTGGAAATATTAGAATAACATAAAAACATAGTTTATAACATTCAGTTCCATTCAATTAACAAAATATATGAAATATAATGCATCAGTATAAACATATTTCAGCAGATTTGAGTCAAACTGAACATTTAATAGTTCTGGGGGTTTGTTACAGTGGCATCGATCTGCATTCAACATTAATATTCTTAAGTCAGATTACTTAGATAAAATCTGGACAAAATAACTGATATATTTCAAAGTATTAAATTTAAACAACTAAATTATTAAACAACTGACTTTCATAGTTTATTGCTTGCAAAGTAAATCTTTAATATCTAGTTAATTTTTTTTAGATTACTATGATTTTACTATACATTCTTATTAAATGTAATACATTGTGATAAGGAATAAGGAGGCTTAAAGTGAGGTCCCTTCAGTGAGGCCACTGTTCATGTGTGGAGTCACAGTGCCCTCCACTGGTCTAACTCGTGTACTGCAGCTGGATGGCAGGACCGGCAAACCCCTCCACCTGGTTACACAGTTTATTACCTTCATGCTCAATCTCATCACCCACCAAAGTTCTGTGTTTGTGTGTAGGTTAAAGAGAAAGGAAAGAAAAAGTTAAAAAGCAGAACATACTGCTTGTGTTTATGCATATGTGATGCTGTAGGGCTCACAAAGGCGTGTTGTGGGGTCAGTGACTGTGTGTGGATGTGTGGTGTGTAGTGTTGTTCTCTCAGGGCCAATCTGACCTCTCTCTGCTCTTCTGGCCATGAAGGTCTTCCACGATGACGCACACATGGCACGTAGCAGCATCACTGATGAGACACACACATACACTCGCACAGAGTATGCTGCCCGCATTGCTGATAAGGCTCGCTACAGTCGACACATCGACACAGCATTACCTTGAACTCGAATTCGCACTTGCTGAAACCACACAAACAGCCAATAAATCCCCATAGCAAATAACAGAGGACACAGAGCCCCACAGTGCACACACACGTGCGCAGAGGGAGAGGTGAGCTGCTATGGTGTGCTTATTAAATCAGTCCTATATCAGCCAGTCTCCTTGGGACATCAGAAAAGATTTACTACAGCAATTACACTGGCTAATTACAAGGAGGAGAGGCAGAGGCAGTGTGGGAGAGCTAGAGTGTAGAGAGGAGAAGAAAATCAAATCAAAAGGAGTGAGAGCAAATCAAGGTGTGAAAACAGACCATGAGAAAGCAAATAAAAGGGAGGAGACAGAAGTTTAAAGGACAAAGATGATGAGGAAGTGACCTTCAACCACCTGCAACACCTGGGCCTTTAATGTGGTCCAGAGAAACAACACAAAAACACAAAGGTTCACTGTTCAGACTCACAAACCAGCTGTGTGCGTCCGGTTGACTAAGTGAGTGAGTCACTGAGTGTGTGAGTAGTTTCTCTGTGGCGCTATAGTGTTTGTTATTCTAAATGTGAATGCCCTTGATGCTGCTCTGGCCTTCACAGCACAGAGCTCCCTCTACGGAGAGCAGACTGAATTACATCATTAACTCCACTTGCTGTTATACTGGTATCAATCATCAATGATCTCTGTTCTTCTAGCTGAAGATGGGACGTAATGACATTTATAGGTAGGATCATCAGTGTGCATTTGGCTGACAGATGGGATTATTATTCTTACAGACAGTTATGAGTGGTGGTCTAACAACTCCTCATACTAAACAGCCTGTAAGAGTAGCAAATAAGAACTGCAGGTAATTTAATTCCTTCTATTCGATAAATTGGATTTACATTCCCTTAAACTCAAGGATACTTCATCGTATCAGAAGATTGAGCTCAGGCCCCACATCCAATAACACCTGCCTTCCTGATCTACTGGCATTTCCCCACCAGGCAAATGTGCTTTCCATCCTGACCTATGCTATGACATGCACAGAGTCTCATTTACATGAGGACAGCAGTAGAAATGAAAACTTAAAAATTGGGTTTCTATCTCAATTAAAAAGTTAGATGAACTCTAACACACATGCACCCCATGAGGCGCACTTTGCCCTGGGCAAAAAGGATTAGGTACTGCACTACTGTCAGCTCTCAAATATTCATTATTACTTTATGGAAAGATAGCAGACAGAGAGCGAGTGGGAGCAAAAAGCAGCAAGAAGAAGCAAGGGAGGGAAAAAAAAGAGCATGAAAATGTGATCGTGACACTTTATGAATACAAGCAGTTCTGACTTATGCAAAGCAAAATAGATGAAAGGAGGACAGAGAAAAATGGAGGTCTACATAGTGTCATGCTATGGAGGACAGTTAAAAGCACGTCACAGTGCGGGTGCGCACACTCATCCTGTTAATCCCTCAGTTTCTGTCGTCTTGTCTCCAACCATCCATCCTTTCACTCGTCTTTATCTCTGCTTCAGTGATGATGACAAAGGAAAGCACTCAATCATTTGCCCATCCTTCCTCCCCTTTTTCTTGGTCTCTTCAGGCAAAGCTCACAGGCCTGATTAGCAATTGTGACTTGACCGCGTGGTGGAAAGATTGGCACACATGCACAAACACACACAGGGGCATGTATACACACACACACACACACACAATATGTAATTGCTGACACACAGATATGGCAAGGAGGAGGACAAGGTCCAGTTTTGCTAGGTCTGATTATCCCTTAAGCAAGGCACAGTGAGGGATGGAATGGGAGCTGGAAGGAAGTGGGGAATTTTGCCTTTTTTAATTACTTTTTTTTTAATGTCAGCCATCACCCGCAGGGGACACACATACATACACAGACACTCGAGTGTCTGTCTGGAGGCAAAAAGATTGGGCTGTTTTCTGGCACTTGTCCTGGTGGTTTTTCAGCCAACATATTAACACGATGAAGCCAAGGAAATGAGAGCGGGAATGGAGAAAAGGCAAAACAAGATGTGAAAAGTTATAGTGGATAAGACATGAGGGGCAGGGATGAGGAGAAAGACAGGATTACACGGTCAATAAAATAGGGATTAAAAAAAAGATGAACAAAAGCAACAATTCTTGTGATTATCACAAACACATTCAACTCATTCAAAGTTTCAGGCTTCAGTCTCTACAGAATGAATTGCTTTGTAGTCCTAATTTTATATTGATGAACTTATCATTTTTGCCCATCCAGCTACACTGAAAAACCCATATTGACATGTTTTTCTAAATGTGTTTTCATCTATTATAAATCTGAAATCTCTCATTCATATACAAAGTAGTAATATTTTTAATCAATGCTTTGTAGAAGCCACTTCAGCAGCAATTATAACTTCAAGTATTTTTCTTTGGTTTATTTCCTTTTTTTATTTTTAACTAAGTCTTTACAGGCTTTCCACACTTGGATTTTGGCATATTTTATGTACAGATCCTTTCCAGTTGAATCAATGGATGGGAAATCTATAAATTGTCATCTTCAAGTATCTCTGTAGATGTTTTCCAGGGGGTTCTGTCTTGGCTGTACGGTCATCATCATGATGAAAGGTCACACCCAGTCTAATTTCACACACCCTCTGAAGGAGGCTTTTTCCCAAATGATCTCTCTGCATGTGGAGGCTTTCTTCTTTCCCTGCATTTCCAGACTCTCTGGCCCTTGAACTGACAAGCGCCTCCATAGCATGACAGTGCCACGATGACTCTTCACTGTAGTGACGTTATTAGCCAGGAGATAAGCTGTGCCTGGTGTTTGCCAGATACAGTGCTTGAAAGGGTTCACTTCAGGCCTCTTCAGACCAGAGACCTTTCCTTCATGCTCTAAGAATCCTTAACATATCATTTTGCAAACTTCAAGTATCATGTATGCCTTTTTTTCACGAGTGGCTTCTATCTAGTCACTAAAAGCCTTGATGATAAAGTGCAGCCAAGTCCTTGTGGCAAGTTCTCCAATCTATGCAGAGGACTTAGAAAGTGCTGCTAGAGTAAGTGTTGAGTTATTGGCAACCTCCTTGACAAAAGGCCAAAGGCTATGTAGCTCAGTTTGGCTGGAAGGCTAACTCTTATTAAGAGGCCTGGTGGTTCCAAACTTCTTCCACCTCATAATTACTGAGGCTACTGAGCTCCTGGCCACACTCAGATATGTAGAAATGGTTTTACTCTGTTGCCTGAATCCATTTTTGGGCCATAAATTTATAATATAGGTCTGCAGAAAGCTCATGGACTTGTTTTTTTTTTATCCAGAAATGAGTGGAGTGCAAGTTTCAGCTCCTCATATACTGTACTGTAGGTATTTGAAAAACATCAAAAACAACAGATCATAGTGTGACTATGCAGCTGGAGGGGATGACAACCACGATCTACCAACCTCCTACTCTACATGTGAACCTGGGGAAAAGTCTATCTCATCATACATCTGCAGGGATGCTGCAGGGTTTCCAATTTGTGAAATCGGTTTTAACCCCTTCCCAAAAGAAATAATATTAAATAAAAAAAACAAACCCACCTCCAAAAAATAAACTAAACAAGACAAATAGATATTTAAACAGAGATACAGACATGAAAATCCTCCCCTGGAACATCTGTCTGCTGGCCTCTCACAGGAATTGGCTGTAGTTGGGGCTAGACAAAAAACAGACCCACACGCACACAGAGACACAAACAAAAACACGGTTTACACAAAAATACACATCTAATCCCTCCATGTGCTTAGTGAGCCATCAGGGGACGTGTTGCCAGTCAGACAGCTATGTGAGGTTGGGCGAATGAAAACAATCAAGAAACCACACAATATCACTCAGAGGATGTGCACAAGTGTTTGCTTGGCCGAGTTTAGACCGGCCTCTGTGCTCACCTAATGCATTCCTGGAGGGAGTGTTTTTGTGGACATTGAGAGCTTTTCTAGGTCATCTGTAACTAAAAATGATTGATGGCAAACATGGTATATTCATGAGGAGAGACTGTGTTTTATAAGTCAATACACCTCACTATGTCTAAATAAAGTCTCAGCAAAATGAATATCCTTTTATGAATTAAGGATTCTCTTCTGTGTTTAACCTGCAGCATTACTTGGATGTGACTGCTTTCATTTAAAGCGCTAGTACCTGGTCTCTACAGTATCAGCAATGCTATTCCTCAAAAATAGTAGCTATAACGCTGACTGTAGGTCACAAGTTTTAAAACAACCGAATTTGCCTGACAAGCAAGACTCAAGGCTCCTCTTGAAAACAAAAAAACAAACATGGAGTAGCATTTTCATTATTCTACCTGTTGTTTATACAGTGAACTAGCATGTGTGTGTGCGTGTCTAGCAAGCTATCGCTCCTCTCTGTGTCTTGTCTCTTCTCACGGCTCAGTGAGTGTGTCAGTCTGCATTGGCCCTTTTTCAGAAGCTACTGAGAGATGGCAGCACCATTAAAATTTAACCCACTATCTCACCACACAAGAACAAGAGAGGGTGAGAGAACAGCAAAGATACTCAGGCAGGCGTACACCGTTATACAGGAATGTATCTAACCACAGATATGGACACACACAACCGCACACATGCTCAATCCCACAGAATCAGTCAGATGTGATAGCAAAAGATGGGGAGCGATGGAGCAAAAGATCCTGCACAGATGGAAAGTAAAGAATAAGATGGAGCAGATTACCGCTTGAAAACCGCACACACGTACGTTTGATGCAGAGGCAGCTATGGAAATGAATGGCATCAGTTCAGAAAGGGAAATGGAGATTTGGTACAGGTCTTATGTTCCATCACTCTGTGCTATTCATTCCTTTAAACCCATATTTCCAATCTTTCTATTACTTTCTCACACATCAGCCCAGACTTCTCGTTCCCTCTAAAGTAATCCCTCTTTTGTTTTCCCCCTCCTCTCCTTGCTTCTAAACCTATCACTCTTTCACTTCAATATTTTTGGATACATGGCTTTTCTTTCCTCTCTCTGTGTCTTTAGTCTTTCCAACACTCTCCCTCTCTTGTTCTGTTCTTGTCTTTTCCTGCCCCAGTGGAGTGTGGGATAGCAGGCAGTGCTGGAAGGCCAATGGTCTCTTAATTAAGAAGCAAGGCGGAACGAGGCCAGAGTTAACAAGGGCACACACACAGACGTTTGCACTGCTTTGCTTGTAAGGACACAGACTGTCTACAAGCCCAAGCTCTAAAGTTAACTGTGCCTGATCTGAATCTTACTCTCCAACACGTATACGGATCAGAATTAAACATGTAACCAAAACCAGTTGTGTTCTGAGAAAATACTGAATTTACTCATAAGACCAATAACTGAAATCCTGTCTCGCACATTAACAAGCAGAAAACACACTCTGTAAGAAAGAGCAACAGACACTGTTAAAGGCGTTTGTGCTTGGATTTCTCTTTCACACACACACACACACACACAAAATTTCCTCCTCTTTCACACATTCTAACACCTAATCAGAAGATGAGGACCTGGGTTGAAATCTGCAGGGCTAGGACTCAATCAGCTACCGCAATCAGACACAGGACACACAATCACCCATATTCTTACACACATACACACGTGCATACAAGATGACACACTCATAATAAGCCTTGTGATGACAGACAAGAGGAAGGCCATGATATTATTCAGTCTACCTCATCACCACTGTAGCCAACACACACAGAGGAGGAGGGATGGAAGCAGCTATTTTGAGAGTGCGTGCGTCTATTCTCTGCGAAGGTGACTTTGGGCTGGCTGGAGTGGTAATTGGGTACACATACCAATGGCTTTTCCTTCCTCTTCCCCACGTTTGCTCCAAACTCTCATTTACCCCCTCCTTCCCTCCCACCAAGCTCCCCGTCTTTGCCTCAGTTCAGCTCCTGAACATGATTACATTTCCGACATGTGTGAGGGGTGAAGAGAGAGCACTGGAATGAGGAAAAAGTAAGAGACAGACATGATTGACTTGAGAAACAAAGAGGGCAGAAAACGGCTTGAGCACTAGGTGGCAGAAAAAAAAAAAAAAAGTGTTGACATGCTACATACATATATCACCATTTGCCTCCTGCACACATATATATACATATATATCATTTACTCGGCGGGGGAGCAAGGCAGAGGAAAAATACACGAAATGTCACTCAGACTGTCACCCTGATCTTTCCTGTCGAGACGCACACAGACACATGCGCGCACACAGTGCAATGGCCATCTCATTTCCTCAGACGAGTGACATTTTCTTTTTCTCTTTCTCAGTCTCTCCTTCTGCTTGCCATCACTGTGGCGATAAAATTAGCATTCCTTTCCTTCCTCTGCTTCTCCCTCCCTCGACGCATGGACAAGAGGTGAGGACCACAGGGACAAAAGAAAGAGGAGAGAAAGGGGAACATGATGAAAAATGGAAAAAAAAAGACATTAAGAGGAAAAAGCCTGAGAGAGATGGGAAGACCATAAACAAACAGGGAGAGTGACAGACAGAGAAAAGGGATAGTGAGACAAAGATAGATGCAATGAGAGAGGAAGAGGAAAAGAAGAATTTGTGATGTGGACAAGATGCAGACTTGTGGGGAGAGCAAATGAGGGGTAGAAATATCCCCTCAAGGGATTCATATCACCATGACAACCCTCTTTTTCCTTCGCTGTCCAGTTTTACAAACTCCTGGCTTCTTTGGTGGACTTCAGCATGGACAAAATATCTGCTTACATTCTCAGCCTAACAATCTGAAGTGAAATAATTGTGGATAATAACTTCCAACACACTTTTTAATTGGTGATTTTAAATCATGCTTGCAACTCGGATAATATTCAAGGTTCACAATCTGGGTGAAGCTTACACTGTTTACACTGTGCATATCAGCAGGTGTACAAATCGCTTGTGTCCATGTTTTTATACGGTGAGGGTTAGGGGCCCACAGAGGATAATTAAAAGCCAGAAACAATACAGTGCTTGCAAACACCTCAGAGAGAGAACTTTATGGCACCAAAGAAAAAAGATAAAAGCAGGAGCAGAGACAAAAAAATAAATAAATAAAAGAAAACTGACCTTTAAAAACACAGAGTGAGACAGAGACAAACTGAAATGAGAAAGGTATAATGGAAGATGGGATTGTGGGGGAGGTAGACTGAATAATGCTGAACTTAATGTGGCAAAGAGCAGAAAAAGTGAGAGAAAGAGCAAGAAAGGAAATATTATTGGACTGAAATGTTTGTGAGGGAGGGCCAGTGGGAAGGACAGAGGAGGAGAGACTAAGAGGGTGAGGAACAAAGACGGAGAGAGGGAAAAAGAACAGGAGAATTATAATCAGAAGTCTGAAGAACAAAATAATAAGGCTGCCTGACAGCAAATGTCAGCTCAGGGAAGGGAGAAGATAGAGGGAGCAACAGAGAGATAGAAAAAATATTCAAGAGGAGAGAAAGAAGGTGAGAAAAAAAAGGAAAAGAAAAGAATCATCCAAGATGAGACAGGTGGGGTTGTAGATGATGGAGACACTTCCCCATCGGCGCTCCCTCCACAAAGAGGGAATACAATCTTACTGATGCTAAGAAGCAACACATCACCAGGAAAAATATTCCCCATCTCCCACTGGAGGGAAAAAGATCTGCCAGGTCAGGCGGGTGAATCCTCATGTGAGTGTGTGTACGTGTGTGGGTATATTTGTGCGCTGCTGCACTAACACATTCGCTGCCGGGCTGTGAAATGCTGCCCTTGAGCCAACCTTGACTGCTGTTTCACTCGGTTTCAGCAAAGCTGCTTCAATTCAATTTAAAATCCTTCTCTCTTTCCTCCATGTTATTTTATCATGATTTGATGGAGAGGTAGGAGCCTGACAGCATTTCAGGTCACTCTTAACAAAAAAGAAAACAACTTCTAAAAAGCAAATGAAAAATCAGACCTTGAGTAACAAAAGATCTAATTGTAAGAGAAATTTGCCTTTAAAAATCCCTTTATATATATATATATATATATATATATATATATATATATATATATATATATATATATATATATATATATTTTTATTTTTTTTTATTTTTTTTTTTGAGAAATGTGACAATACAGTAAATGTTTACTTTATCTGAGAAAGCAGTACTTGCTCCCAGTAAACTATTCTTCTACCAGAAAGAGTTGAACTGGAGGCAGAAATACACACTAAAAGGCATTATTAATATATTATCTCATGTAAGGCAAGAGATTGTGTTTAACAGATCATTTTTATATCACCTTAGTCATTCTTACTACAACAGTTACAGCGCACACTAAGGCTGTAAATGTCAACCATGATTATAGAGCACAACTAAAAACAAGCACAGCTGAGATAGAGAACTGTACAATCCACACAGAACACCATAAAATATAATAAATGAACAAACCAAAAAACAATAAGTCAACAGATTCAGACAGCAAATGATAAATAAATTACCACAAAGGCCATCAGTGCACTGGCATAAGAAAAATACTGTGCACAGTCAATGAACCCTGGTGGAAAGAAACTTTACAGAAATAGTTTACAAACTTAAGAGCTTTTGCAGTTCTGTCCAGTTTGATCTCTACATGGTGACCATGACTGTTGAGGTAACATATAAGAGACATGTTCAACAAAGCTGCCAGCATGTCTGTCCAGCTTCAAGGCTGACCCAGCTGGCATGTACAGCTCTAGCAATGCAAATTCCAACTGGAGAACAAGATGTGGAATTTTCACTCCCTGTTCACGTGTATAACAATTATCAGACGGGCAGAGTACCTGCATTGATGAAAGTCACCAAATCCATAACTGGGTAGAGGACAGTTCAGGGTGACCAGGGTCAGGATGTGCCTTTGTATCCCCGCTAGCAATGCTTGTCTAAACTATAACGGTGAAATTCTGTCTCAGAAGTGACCCGACTTTGGCTACAGTGTTTTAAAATTCAAACACTCGACAGTGTCAGAAAGCCAGACCAAAGCCGGCAGTGAATTAGATAATATATGCATAATGTCAAGGTGAACATGAGCGATGTGAATCTCAAAAGGAAATCAAACTTTAATGAGTTAAACAGCTCTTTCTAGTTAACCTGGGGTCAATGGGGGAGAGCTAAGGTTATTCAAAAGTAAAAATCCCAGACTTTGCAGTCATATGTTATATAGCATTGAGTTTTCCCCTGGCAGTCTGACTGATTAAAGAAGAGGTGAATGAGTTGTTAGAAATCCTAGAATACAGAAAAGGCTACTCTCAATTGCTATGACAGCTCTTGCAGTGGGGCTGCACCTGTTGAATCAGTTTTTTTTAAAACCCTGTTCTTAACTGGATTAACTGGTTTTGCTCTCACATACCATTTCTGGCAACAATAATCTAAGTGGCTGTCTTATGGTATTTGATGGTTGGCAAATACCTGATATCTACAAATGGCCGAAAGGTGGTGAAGCTAAATCTGTTATAGCTGAGATCTGTCAATATATAAACTGGTTTCATCATCCAGGCATTATTAGAAATGACATATAGTACATCTGCCTTCAAAACATCATTGACGAATATTACAATTTGCATGAAAAATTTAAATGACAGGTATTCATGGGGGGTATTGCATGCAATTACATCATCGTTAGAAATGGAATTTTTAAAATTATATTTCTCTTTTAACTGTCTCCATGTTTCATTAAACCTACACAGATAAAAAAATGAAATGTAAATATAAGGCGAATGTGGATATTATAATGTTAATATACCCACAATGTAACAGGACATACAGTATCTGGATAAAGGATACAGATTGCAAGGGGAAAAAAAATCCAAATAAGATTTGAAATATACACAATTATCAAAACATTCATCGGAATAATGCAAAAGATTTTTCCTTGAGAGAAATTTCCATAAGGTCAAAAAGAGAAAGGCCATTAACTACTGAGAAAGCTGTTCCTGAGTTTCCCCACATACCAGTTTCACCACCACACCTAAACCGTCTTCTACTGTGAGGACATCTTCCCAATCATTTGCGCTCCCACTCTCTCCCTCAGCTACACCTAGTGAGTAATGGCAGGAGCAAAGGATAGTGGCAGAGAGCTATAAAAGTGTAATTTGCTCCATTTTCCTCAGGAAACCAAATTCACTTTCTGTCCTGCATTACAATCTGTTAACATTCAGATGGCCAGCATTGCAGACAGTGCATTACCCGCCTACACTCGTTACTAATGACCCTCACACGGACTGCACACGCAACAAACACACACACAAGTGAGAAAAGCAAGGACACATAGTCACGAGTGTATAAAAAGCGCATACATGAAGACTTGCATGTGCACAAGCAAACACAAATTCTCATACTCAGGCAGTAATGGACTGAGAAAGGTCAAAAAGGGGATGAAACTGTAGAAAGGAAAACATGTTTCTCTCAATTAAATTGAATAACTTCACAATTCAATTCTTTCTCTTGGGGAAAAAAGAGGCAATCTCAACTGCACTACAAACCTTTCTACTCTAATACTCTGAAAATCTTGCTCATGTTTTTTCTTGTATTTTCTTCCTTTCTTTTCTCCACCCCCAAACTCTGTTCCCTTTTTCGGCCCCCTTGTGTCCTTGCGTACTTCCTTCGTGTCCATTTCTCTCCTTCCCTCACTTGTTCGCCAATTCTCTCCCACACTCTCATCATCCCACCCTGAGAGTAATCCTTTCTCTTATTCTCCATCCCCATCCTCCATTTCCACCACTCCTCTCTCAGGGAGCTAATAGCCTCCTCCTTTGTTCTTGGAGAACAGCGGGGAACAATGGTGGAGTGGGGCTTGTCGTTGTGGCAACAGGCAGAAGACAAGAGAGGGAGGGAGAGAGGGAGACGAAGAAAGGCATAGAGAGAAAGAGCAGGCACAGAGGGGATGCTGGTTGTTAGCTGGGCGGCAGGAAAGCGAGCGCTGGCTAATTACACTCGTTTCTATGCACACTGCAATTAAACTCTGACGCGCACACACATACACCGTCCACGCTCAGAATATCTACCGCCAGCCACATGCACACACTTTCTCTACAACATCAGAGAAAGTGCAAGCAGGTAAGAAGGTGGCAAAGAGACAGAAAGGGAGAAGCTGGGAAGATAAAAAAAGAGGAAATGACAAGAAAAGAGATTTTAAAATCTGTGCTACAGTTCTTTCAAGCAGCACAGTTAAAGTTCATTAAACTTCCAGCTCACATACTATCAGCTTATCAAGTCTATTTAAATACTGTAAATTGACAATAAGGAATGAAATGAAATGGCTCGGTGACCTCGTCACACTCGCAGAGTCACCCCTTTAATCTAATAGTCAAACATCACATCTCTCTTATTAGTAGTATTCCCCCCACTCTGCATCTACCGACAATTCATCTTTATCCTTTTAATCAGCTCATCTGGAGCCATCTTCCACTCTCCAGAGATGGGGAGCTTTAACTCCACACAAATTAACAAACTGGGAATAGTGGAAGGATTGGAGGAGAGGCTGTGAAGAATGTGAGAAGGACCAGAGTAAGCGAGAGACATGGGGAGACTTGCATCCAGGTCATACCAGCCTGTAGGGTAAAACCTATCCCCCAGTCTAAAAAACACCCCTACATCTTTCTCTCCATGCCCTAACATGCTTTTCCATTAACACACATCTCAGAGAAGCATGTGTTCCACACCGTCTGCCTGTCGTTTTATTATTCATGCAGTTTAATGCACGTCCAAAGTGTGTACATGCTCTAATGCTGGAAGTTCGTGTTTGGGTGTAAGAAGTAGCTGCTACATCTCTAAAAACCAGCTGATGCGTTTGTCACATTCAGCCTTTAGTGTTGACAGCAAAAATGAAATAAATAAATAGAGTGCATGTGCGCCCCCAGCAGTACCAACATGCACATAAAAGCACAACTTTGCACAGCGGCAGGAACGCACACACAAATTCATGCTGCCAATGAGGCAGATGAGGAGTGAAAGGAGTCACATTAAACAGGCAAACTTGTCCTGTTTCGCTTTCATAGCCTGAGTCCATTTTCATAATGCATTAAAACCACCGCTGAGAAGAGAGGGAGACATGGAAAGAAGAGGAAACATATGAGGAGGGGGTGGGGGGAGCGGGACGGAGACAGAGCGAAAAATGGGAAAAAAAAAAAAATGGACAAGAAACATTCTCAAAGTAATCTGAAGCTGGTTTATGTATGGCCGCGTGAGGAAACAAGATACAGATGAAGGAAGTGGAGGGGCAAGAAAGGAAAGAGCCCGTCTCTGAGGCAAGATATGGGAATAGACAATGTCTGATAAAGACACAGACAGATTAGGGAGGTGGATAAAAGTAGATCGGAAGCACTGATAAAACAAGCAAGAATGACAGCAAGAGATGAGGGAGTTGATTTAGTTATATACTTTGATTGTGTGCATTATGAATGAATGTGGGTTCTTTACATTTGTCTGTATGAGGGCCTGTGTGGTTATAAAGTGGCAAGGGGCAGAAGGTTCTCTGTTTCAGCACCAGCAGGCTGATGAGTGTTTGGGGCCAAACAGCCTAAAGGCAAAGCTGGCCTTGTTACTGTTTTCTCCCCCCTCCCTTTCACTCTCTCACTGTCACACAAACATCTAGTCTCAAACTGAACCCAAACAGAGCTATAAAAAACACTAACAAGCTGCATAACAAATAGCAATGTTTCAGTTAAAATATTTAGAGTCAACTTCCACTTCTTTCATGAATAACTTATGTTAATAACATTACAATTTAATTAAATACATTCTGAAACCCTAAAAGCAATCGCCTTACTGACTGATATTTAATGAGCAATTACATCTTCTGGAATGTTTAAATCCGTTGTGTTATAGCTCTGACTTTGTTATAGGATCATGTGAATCCTGTAATTTAAAATAATTTTATTCCTGCTTTGCAAACCGAGAATTAGCATTCAGTGCAACAACACAAGACGTTTTTAGTCCATTCACTAATGTGTCCAAACAAGGCTATTTTTGATTGGAAAGCGGAAGTTTCCTGATCAGCACATAGTGAAAGTGCATGAATAAACAATCAGTTCAACATCTGACATGTGGGAAATAAAAGTCAAGTCAAAAGAATGAAGACATGCACATCAGGTGGTCAGGATTTATGACCCAGATTTAATTCCCAGGCAACAACAGACAAAAGCTTCAATAAACCAATGGTATAAGAAGGCTTCTGGTTCTGAGTTGGAACTTTTCATCCAATACAGGATGAACGTCAACTCTGTAAGATTTGAAAATTGCATGAACTTTCCATTTTCTCACAGCTAGCACTACGCACACAGCACAAGCTGACAATCACCCATCTGCCAAGTCTGAAGTGTCAGCTAACGTCTGTCTCTCTTATATTTTCCGCATGTGTGGCCTGTCACTGAAGTCAGAATCTGTCAGCTTCTTCCTTCTTTTTTTTTTTGGCTGATTTGACTTGTGGAAATGCTGTCCTGTTCATTGGCCAGAGTACTTGCTCTGATTGGTTATTCAACGTAGCGAGTAGGTGCATGGGAAGACAGCTACAGTGACAGCAAAAAGCTAAATACTAACTTTGCATCTCTACATATGGAACACACAATTCCTTCTCTTTCATCATCTTCATTCTCTAAGACCAGCAACACTTTCACAATGTCGTGGCCATGCTGAACAACTAATCATCATGACTCAAATGAGACCACTTCTCTTTGACAAGCTTCCTGAATGACAGTTTTGTTTATCCAGACGTTGGAGATGGGAGGAGACTCAGCAAACGGGATCCTGCTCAAGTTGGTTTGGTGTTTTAAGAGGCCTACAGTATATGTCTATGATGTATAATGAAGCTTTAACTCATTAAGGCCATCTGTAATAATGATGATCCCATTATTTCCCTCTTTGATTTCCTAACAGTATCTGACATGCCATAACTACAGAAGTGTGACGCACTTAGCTACCCCATTATCACTTTAAAACTACTAAAGCAATAATATAAATTATGAAGACTGACAGTACATGTCTTGCAGAAGACTACAGATGTACACAGTGTGATCTTATGTCAAATAACCTTCCATTAAATGCACAGAAATGAGCTGGAACAAGTGATTATCTTCCTCTTGGAGGGTAGTGAAGAGTTAAAGAACCAGTTGAATAGAGGATGAGACATCCAAAAGCCTATATCCTCCAAGTCACTGGCGTGAAGGCTATCTCACACACACCTGACAGTGACAGAGTGCTGCCAATAGCGCCAGAGGGAACAAGTGAGAGGGAAGATAGCAGACAGTGAGAAAGGAACAGGCGAAGGCAGCTAAAGAATAGAGACAAAGAGAGCGTAAATCACAGACATGAAAGTATGGGTGTAATGGATAATGGTGAGCACAGTGGTAACAGGATGACTGGCACCAACTCTTTTACTGCCTGTGTGGACTCAGATGTGTGTTCCTGGGGAAGGTTAGAAAGGTAGCATTTTGTATTCTGTGAGTTAGGAAGATTGATGACTGATAGTGGCACAGTGTGTACTAAAAATGTAATCAGGCATTAATAAAAGCAACTATTACTGTCTGCCTAAAGAAGTACCAACACACACTTCACCAGTTCTGGCAGAAAGGCGCACACAGAAAATTACAGTCCAGGAAATACTCATGCAGACAAAAACAACATTATCGCTCATATTGCATTCTTCCTCTATTTTTATCTGTCTCCATTCAGCTCCTCCTCATGCTCTCGCCTTTTTATTGCCTTTCATCTACAAATCAATCTTTAAAATCATTGTGTAAGATTAAATATAAAACAGTATGATAATACAAATGCAGACAGTGTACATCAACAAATGGATAGCTGAATAGTTGGAGGAGGGTAAACAGAGAAGGACTAAAAGCATTTTCCCAAGGACAAAGGTGAGCTACTAAACTCTGGTCTGAAAGCAGAGCTACTTCATACAGCAAAGAGGTAGAGACTTAGGTCAAGCAACTGTAAGTACTGTGCCTCCCCACATGCTCTCTTCATCACTGACAAAAAAAAAAAAAAAAAAAAAACATTATGAAAAATGGGAAGCCAGATACAAAGTAGACATTCAGAGCGGCACACCTGAATGCTGGAGCCTTCTTGAAAGCGTAGCTGAGCTATAGAAATCTCTCATCTTTCTCTTTTGACAAAGCAAGGCTGGAAGGATGAAAGAGCTGAATGAAAGCTTACACGAGACCTTTAAAGACCAGATAATGGTTGCAGAGAAGACAGAAAGGAGTCGCTGGAAACAAGGATGAGGAGAGGAGTGAAAAAGTTATTTTACTGATGATCGCATACGAAGTGAATGAAGGAAAAGAAAGTGTGAGGCTGGATGAAAAGCAGGAGAGAGTAATATACAAGATGGAGGTTATTAAGTAAGGATGGCAATGAGGAAAGTTAAAAAAACACACACACACACACACACAAAACCCAAAACAAAACTTTACTTTTCTTTCTTAGTTCAGAACAATCCATGCCCTACATACATATATACTCCAACTGTGAGAAAAGTGTGTATATGTACGAGTGTGTAAGCATGTAAATGGATCACGCACCGATAACATTACACTCCCTAATTCCTAATTAATCCTTCTAAACTGGATTATGGCAGAGAGCATGACAAGACCAGGATTCCACTCTTTGCCCCGATGACTCTATGTGTGTGTACACATTTGTGTATGTGTAATGTCACTTTGCTGTTTTCAGCTGGAGGTCTCATAAGGCTAGCCTGTCCTCAGTTACATGATGTTGGGAAATGAGGCTGACAGTGTCTGTGCTCCCTTATGACAAAAATGCACACACACACACTTACACTGCTTCTCTTACACATACAATATGTCTCATGTGCACACAAGCAAACACACACACACAAATGCCAGTTCCCCGATCACAGGTCTTGAAATGCTCATGAATTACTGTGGTGAGTTGCAAGAACTCCAAGAAAGACTTAAACATTTTAAGTCAGGACTCAGAGGAATATGTGCTTATAGCAGAACAGCACTGGTCCCCTGACACACACATTTAGTTTTAAAACCTGCTTCACAAACTGTACCATGTGACCATGTGCTGTTTCTGTATTACACTGCCACCTAAAATAATACCAAAGAGCTCTAAAGACACCAATATGAATAAATTAATTTTATGTGTGATTATCCTTTGTAGATGAGCTTAAAAGTGTCTTTTATGGACAAATGGCTTTAATTACTGTTCGCTCCCTTGTTCTCTTTGTTAAAGAAAAAGTAGTAAAACAAAAATAGAAGCAAATGCTGGAAAATAAAGAACATATATCATTATATATAGAATATATATCACCTTTTGAAACTCAAGCAGTAGAAGTGGCAACTGCAGTATAATGTAGAAATGTGGGTATGACAAACATATGTCATGAATTTTAAAGAGGGTGATTCAATTATGTAAAAGATCACAAAGATAAGTTTCATGTCCACATGTTGGGCTTCAATCAATTTTTGTTAAAAAAGAAAAAGTGTCCACTGTCTCTCTGAACTAAGCATGACAGAAAATGCAGAGTGATAAGAAAGCAAACTCACATCAGTACATATGCCTTTTCCCCATCTCTTACAAAACAGTTTCAGTATACTGCAGTCATTTTAAAATGTCTGGATATTAAACTCTTATCTTTTTACCAGAAAACATCAGCATTTGTCAGAAACATACAATGTTTATGGTCATTAGGTTTGTAAACAAGTTGCAGTTGCGATCTCACCATTTAGCAATCCTCTGTTATTTATATTTTTAAAAAATGAGCTGTTTACATAGCAAAGATAATCTTTATTAGATTTTTTTTTTACACAAGCAGAGATAATTATGAAGAGACTAGAACAACAACTATAAAATGCTCAAAATAAATCTCTTAAATGTATTAACTTGGATGGTAAAAGAGAATATTATTTGCATTAAAGAGGTTTTCACTGCATTTATCTTCATTTGCTCATAGATTAAATCTCATTATGTGATAAATCAAGAAAAACTCATTTTAATGCTCAACATAAATTAAAAGGAAAACACTCGTATTAGGTATTGTGGTGTTCATATAAATGACTTGTCAGCAAAAGTACAATATTTATATTCTCCATTTGTTTTGAAACAAATACTGGTTGGCCCATGCATCCTAAATAATAGAAGCTGGTCGGTTTTTATTTTTTTATTTGTCATTTGTTTTACAGAGTAAAGAAAACATACTGTGATTTTGGCTGCAAGGCTGCAGAATAACTAACAATGTTTGGAAAGCAGTAAATTAATCCCATGTTAAAATTGTGTTTGGTTTGTTACAGTGTGTACAGTGCAGCGTTCTCTGTGCTCATTAAATCTGGCTGGCTACATAGAAGATTTAGAAAGGCACGAAGTGGAAGCAGAGTGATGGATGTATAGGGGGGGGGGGGGGGGGGGTTACATAGGGAGTAGATGTCTGTGGTTGGTAGTGGTTGTGGTTGTGGTGGGGATTAGCATGCTTTCATGCATTCTATGCTTCACTGGAACACCACAGGGCTTATTGATGCCTCTAAGTGCTATGAAGTATTAACCAGACAACCTCTAAGGAGGCCCAGAGGCATAGTGAGTGTGGTGTGTGTTGACTGGCCGTTAACTGTGTACAGTTAAGTAGAGAGCCCTAAATAACTAGTTTGGAGAAGAGAGAAGGGGGAAGAGGGACTTGAGAGATTCAACAGAAAAGCCAAACGCTGTTAAAAGGAGCATAGCATTAAAATGTTTGTTGTCGTGTGTTTTTGTCACACAGAGAGAAAAACTGATAAAGCATTCATCCTTTTTAGAGAAAGCATGTTGGGCACACGCTAATCAAGTTGCTTTTGTTAAGAGTGGCTGTGTCATCTCTCCAGGAGAGAACTCAGAGCTACAATCAACAACTACAGCAACCAGGGAGAAATATGTCATTATGGCCAACCTGGAAAGCCAAACTCTCCACCCAGTGCACTCAATTCACCTTCTCTCTCACAGCTAACTTCACTCAGATTCCTAACTTTACCTCACTCCATATCCATCTCTTCAATCACTGTGGTCGTGTCACATCTCCTTTTTGATCATTTGTCATTCCCCTCTCTGTGCTCTTTTCAATGGTATACAGATCACTCCTGTCTCCAGTCGTCCTTCTCTGGGCTTAATTCATTCTGGGCCTTTCTCCTTCACTCCACCTTTAATAATCCCATCTGTCTTCTCATCTATCGAGCCAAGATTAGTTCCCATCAATCGGCGTCTGACAAAACCCTGTTTTTCAATCATGCTGCAGGTTTCCTTTGTTACATCAACGCTGCAGAATACATTTAATGAATTTAGCTGTTAATTAAACCTAATATTAGACCTAATTAGTGATAAATGTCTATCTCTTACTTAAGTTTCAGAACGCAGGTATTAATCATCTCCCCTCATCTGCCACTGTTTGTTTTTGATACTCTTTTTTTCTCCTCTCTTCTGGCAAACAGTGCATTGGCTTTCATGTTTGCTTCTTTTTACTTGCTTCAATCAAGCAGTGCACTTGTCATTATTCTAGCTCCTCAAAATTTTGCCTTTCCCCCCAGTGGCAGCAAGCTTTTATCTTTCTTGGGTTAGCCATCTTACTTGTAAGCCAACAAACAAACAGCTTTTACCAACTTTCTCACCTAAAAGCTTGAATGTTGCATCAAGTGCTACCCATGTGCTACCCTTTACTCAGGAAGACAGGGAAAGTTGCATGTTTTGTAGTTTGACACAGAAAGGTGTTCAAACTAAACTTCTAGTAACTTTAATTCAGCTTAATTCTAGATTTTTATTTCAAGCAAACTTAACTGACAAGAGATGTCTTCACACAGAGACTGTGTTCGTTCTTTCAGAATCACTGAAGATCTGCCAATATTTGTTTTATTTGTCTGTATTATTGTAATATCTTTGCAGTCCTATACCAATATCTTCTTCTAGACAAGAAAAAAACTAAGAAAACAGTGAGGGGGGAAGTTCAGAACAATCAACATAAAAGTACAAACTCTCTGGAATGTTAAAAACTTTCAAAAACAGATGTGGAAAATCTCATGGAGAACTCTTACAAGTCTCTGATGTACCACTCCATTAAACCCAAACAAACATGAGCTGTTGCTGATGCCACGTGCACAACAAGTCCTGGTTGACTCAGTCTGCTCAATACACAACAGCCTTGACAGAGAAGATACTTCTATGCATCATACACTCAGAACAAAAAATGCAGACAGTGCACATATAAAATGTGTCTACTGTCTATGTGTATATGTCATTGGCTGCAACTTTTAACCTAAATCTCAACTGAAATGCCACTATAAGACCTACTTAGGATTACCTTTTGCCTTGACCGCACATGAAGACTGAACTCTGCCCTCGCTGATATTTTTCATGCCCCAAAGAGACAGGAAGACTTGGGGGCGGGGATGTCTCTGAAAATTAATTCAATGATTAAAAGATTTAATGGGGTTTTAGTAACTCTGCAAGCTTTATTCAAGCTACGATAGAATTTGAGGTTTCAGATGGAGCCCGACTCCAATTCAGAAGGCCAGTCAAGCTTTACAGTCCCTCTGAAACATTGAAACTTCAAAGCACACTCTCTCAGATCAATACATTAAGTAGTAACTCTATTCAGCCAATGACAAGTGACTCATCTCTTTTCTCTCTCACACTCTCCTTTACTGTTGGTCCCCCACGCCCTGCTACCATCACACTGATTTGCTAGTCTCAGTTTCACCCTGTAGTTAATCTGCTGGGTGGAGTGATGGGCGCTTGGGGAACTAGCGAGAGGAAGATGAAGGAGACGAAGGAAGAGGGGAATGAGAGGAGGGGGTAGGGAATAGGGAATGAAAGATGGCCATGCATTATTGAGCATACAGAGTAGAGTTTTTAGGGGATAAATGTGAAAGCGTGTTTAGGGACAACCTTTTCCCTTCTGCCTCCCCCGCCTTCTCCCTTCCTTCAATCCTTGCCCTCCCTCCAACTTCCCTTTCCCCATGAGGACCACTGCATCACTTATTCAGCAGGGAAGTTAAAAATTCAAAGCCAGGAAGGAGGAGGTGGGCGGGGAGAAGGAAAGAAAGTACCTGAAAATGGTCAAAATGAAGGAATGTCTTTAGGGAGTTTTCTCAAGTGCTAATCTAGAGAGCTCCTCGCACTGATTAGGCGTGCATATGCGTGCAGTGTCGGGTGAGTGGGTGAGGTGGGGGAGGATGAGGACAGGGAGGTAGATGAACAGAATAAGGGAGGATGACGGGGTAGGAGAGGATGCAGATGCACACTTTTATGTTGTACAGTGTTGTGTAGCACATGGCATGGTGAAACATTTAGGTGCCTTCCGGGCAAAGCAGAACCTTTGTCTCATAGAACATGACAAATGCAAATACTGAGTAATGGAGCAAGAGCTTCAGCATGCAGAACACACAAACAGGCAGTTGTGAACACAAGGACACTGGAGCAAGCCAACTGTAATTGACCAGGCAGAATATGCATACACACACTACAATTATACACACATAAATCATACATACAAGACAACGCTCTTAGCCCAAACACTCATGACATATAAACACATATATTTAGGTCCGCACACACTGTCACATGGTTACTGGTGGCAAATTAAGGTCAGAAAGTGGAGCGTGGCCTTGCCCACCAAGTCTGGTAAATACCATTGGTATCTGGTGTAAATGCCACTGGGTTATGCATTTTACACACAGTCTCCACAGCGGGGGCCACATTACACCAACATATGTGGCAATAAAAGCTTTCAGTAAAGCTAGAAGTCACCTACGTCTTGATGAGCCACAGAGTCCATGCACATGTATCCAGAAATAAACAAGAAAACTTGTACCTTAAGAGTGAATGCACAATGTGGGTAAAATTGATCGTTTTAATAAGTGTGGCTATGTCAGAACCCTGTGGACATGGTCTGAGCCATTAGCACAACAGTCTAATAGCCTTGTAGCACCCTAATAACTCACTGCGTAGCTAACATCAAGTCAGCAGCAGCCTTTAGGCTGCTGTTAAACAATTCGACAAAGCTGGGAAAATGAGACTTTTTAAGGACTTTTTCACATTCTTCCGTTGTTGCCATCTATCTTTCCTTTTCTCATTTTACCACTTACATTTATCTTCATTACCAACCGTAATTTTTTTTGATCTGATTCCACACTCATTCATTGTTCATTCCATAAGAACCTCTCTCGGGCAGAGATAAGAAAAGAGAAATCAGGAGAAAAAAGTAGGAGAAGTAGGAGAGATGTGGGTTAATGCTCATATCTTAACTCCATCTTTGAAGTTGTTGCTCTTTACTCTCAATTTTTTTTTAACTTGTGCGATCAGTGACATCAAAGTGTGCTAATTCTCCCGTGTGCATGTCTCTGCCCTTAGGGATAGGTAGCTAATACAGCAAATAAAGTAAACAGAGCAGGAGTCCCCGCCGTTTATCAGAGAATGCAATCACAATCTACTCTTTCATCATTTCTAGTCCTCAATCTCCCCTTTTCTCATGACAACCATGCTTTCTAATCATAGATATGGCATCATAATGACTTCCGTTCCTTCTCAACTCATTAGTAATAAAAATTAAAGCTCCTCCACCTTCACTTTGACACTTCAGAGACATGAGCACACCAACGTGTGCACACACTAAAGCCCAAAAATATAAGAAAAAAGAGGGGGGAAGAAAGAGTAGAGTATGATGTGACCAAGAGGAGCAAACCATGAGACAAGAGTGGGTGGAAGGATTGTAGGTGTGCATACATGTGCCTTCATCCCAGCATCTTCCCTCTTTCATGTTTTTTTCCCTCTAAGCCAGAATGAAGACAGAATCGCAAACACTGGGGATACTTAACATCCAAAACAAGCTTTCGAACTTGTCAGTTATTCTCAAAGTTAAACACACACACTTGGGGAAATTACAAAACATACTACAAGCACATACAAACAAACAAACACAGGTTCACTCAGCTACTGCTCAGCTGTCATATCAGTGGGAACATTTATATGGTAATGGTATTTGAGACTGGGCTGCTGACAGGCTGCCTGCCTGGCTAACTGACTGACTGACTGGCTGGCTGGCTGGCTGGCTGGCTGAAGGAGGACCCGAGTGAAGCAAAGAGGGCATATTCCGTCTAAAAACAGGATAATCTTCAGGAAAGAAAAGGCAGCAAGGAGATTAGGCACACACAGTGGTAATGCTGCTGCATGAACACACTTAGCTCATTTGCATGTAAAACAGTGAAGAGAAAGATGTAACAAGGGAGGGATGAGAGGGAGGAATGGAATGAAGGGAAAGAGTGGGACAAAAGCCTGCGAGTGTGTGTGTATATGAGGATGCTTACATGCTCATGCGTAAGTGTATGCTTCTGTCTGAGTATATATGAGCGCGGTAGCAGTTGGCACTGAGACCCAATGCGAGCATGCACAGATGTGTTTGAACCTGATAAGGCCTGATGAATAAACAGTGTTTTGTGGCTGTTCTGTAACCATGAAGAGATGGTGAATGGGGGAGCGCTTGCTATTGCTGAACTGTAGATAGACGCCGAGGCTTAGAGTGCGAGCAAAGCCAGCCTAATGCACCGCTACTGTTGAAGGCTTAAGAGGTATAGTTTGGATTTAAACTTAAGCACTGGTAGACATAAACACTTAAATATACACACAAATACACAATACCAAACAAATCCTAGAAACATCAAATCTCTCATTTGCATGTCACACCTACATAGTGAGAACTAGTCTAAATTTATTCTTCATATAGGATACTGGTGCTTTTTTAGAGTATTCCATATCATTTTAAAATAAGCTTTTCCAGTCACAGCAAGGGGAGGAGTGTGTCTCACAAAAGGAGACAGAATCACAGCATCTGCTATCCAGAGCTAACCAAACCATCCCATCACCCAGAACATACAATGGATGGTTTGTACTTGAATGTTAAGCAGTTAAAATGAAGTCTGCACAACCAAGTCTCAGGTAATGATCCCCTGCCAGATGACGGTGGTTGGCTCCTTCCAGGTTGGGAAAGCCTCAAGTGATGCAGTTCCAAGTGTGGTGGGGTTTAGTTGGAGAGTATACAAGACTGTTCTAACAAGGGAAAATAAACACAAAGCTTGTGCTATAACATCTTGGGCAGTAACATCAGTGTGGAGATAAACCCTCATTTTGCATGACGTGTCATTTCAATTATGGCATAACTGAGCTTTAAAAAAGGTCTAGACTGTAGGATGTAGTGTTATGGTTTAAACTGAAAGCTGCAAGCAAGTGAAAACTCCCTACATCAACTTATTCTTTAACCACTGTTGGCAAAATGATGCCCATGAAACACACAAAAGGCCAGCTTTACAGTCAGTGTCAGTGTACTTGACATCAAATGTTGGCTTTGTGTAGACAGTGTATTTTATTTGAGTCTGCTCTGACGCTGTGTTGTAGGGCACAGACCTTGAATTGCCCTGAATTCTAACTTCACAAGTGTTTCACACTAAATCTATAGGAATAGTCACTAAAATCATGTCAGTCAATTACTAACCCATATAACTTAACAAAAAAAAGCAAACACACACAACAAACTTTCAAGAGGGAAATTACTTTTGACTATAAAACAAACAAACAAACAAAAAAAACAAAAACCTAACTGCTCCCTCTCGACCCCTTTCAGATTCTATTAAAGAACTCCCAATCACTCTCTTCTGGGACAAAAGGAACAATGACTGTCCTTTCTTTCTTCAAACCCCCACTCACAGATCTCAACATCAAGATGGCTACATCCTTTTCCTATCTATACACTTGGCCTACAGTTATCTAATCATGTGACCACTGTTGGAGATAGAGGACAGATAGCGACTAAAGCTCAAAGTAGTAACAATAGAACATTTCCCTTGTAGAGAAAAATAAATAAAACTTGAATTAAAGAGAGAAAAGTAAGGTATGTGATTTCTCCTCTGCTGTTTATATAGTGTTTCTGGCCTATACATTAACCCGTTTCTCCCTCTGCGGCCCCAATAAACAGCACAATTTATTGTATGAATTACTGTAGTCTACGCAAGAAAACACACATCCACACAGCCACACACAAAAATCACAGAAGAGCTTTAAACACAAAGTTTTCCAGAGTTGATAGTAATTTAGTACCGGTGTGTGGGCAACAAGAAAACTTTTGTTGATTTATACTAAGTGACAACCTCAGACCTCAATTTGTCTCCTTGTGGGCTAAAAAATAAAGCAAAGGCTTAATGACATTCAGTTCCTTGAATGTCATTTGAGGCTGGCTCCAAAAACAAGGCAATTTTTTAAATGTCCAAATGTGTTCAAATGTCCGGCATTAAAGCAAAAATAAACATGTTTGCAGCACAGAGGACAAGCTGGATTTTTGGCTCAAAATTTTACTTTTTACCCTGCCTGCACATAAGATCTTTTTTTTTCCTTTCTTTACACATTCCTCTTAACAGTATTAAGACTTTATGAGGAAGTTTAAAGGTGACAGGTGAGTAATCCTTTAGGTGTGATTTATCCCCTGCAGCTCACTTCAGGCTGCAAAATATCAGAGATGGCGATGCCTGATGTTTAAGTTATGCCTTTGAAACTGTTAAAACCCACAAAAATCAATAAATAAATTATGTCATGGAAGCTCTGTTCATTTATTTTAAAAAGAGGTCAACATCTGGATTTAACAAGGCAAATAGGGAAAAATCTGGCAACACCTAAGAGATGCAGTAAAGAGCTTCCAATTCCTTAAAAAAACATGTCGAAAGACATATCCTGTGGTCATATCTTTTTTTCAGGGGGGTAAATTTGTTGGTCTACATCAAACAACCTGAAAGATAAAACTACTAAAACTGGATTCAGAACTCTCCAACAGATTAAAACTTTTGAAGGATTTCTTCTTTAAGAAATGCTGCCACAAAAAAATCTTGAATGATTTTTATTACAATTAACTGGAATACTTGATGAAATCATAAGAAAACCAACAGTAGACATCATAAACATTTTTATTAGTGAAATTAAGAAAATGTCCTCATACATAATGTGCAAACAGATCAAGGTGTTGGGACTACACAGCTGTGCAGCTTCAAGAAAACCAGGTAACACTGAGGCAAATGAGATGGTTTCAACTTCCTAGAGAGAGCAAAGATTTAACTCTGAAGCAATGAAAAAGGTCATGTGGTCTGATGAGTTCAGGTTTACTCTGTTCCAGAGTAATTGGTGCATCAGGGTAAGAAAAGCAATGAAAAGAAATGCTGCACTCTTCATGCTTAGTGCCTGCCATAGAAGCCTGTGGAGTCAGTGTCATGTTCTTGGATAGATTTAGTTGGAAAGGTCATGGTTTAATAATGTTATGTGGTAAAAATGAGGTCCATTCGCTACCTGAATTACAGAATCACCAAGTTTTCCCATCAGTTGATCTTTGATTCTTTTCTAAAGCCACGTTTCAAGAAGACAATGCCAGTTTTCATTGGGCTTAAATTGTGGAAAAGGGGTTTAGGAAGACATTCCTGACATTCCCACTCAGAATCTCTGGAATGTGCTGGAGATTTTATATATATATATATATATATATATATATATATATATATATATATATATATATATATATATATATATACACACACACACACATATACACACACACACATTTTTGTGTGAAAATATAATTCAAAAGATAAAACTTCAAATGGAGATTAAACAAAAAGTATCTAATCTGATCTGAAATAGTCATGCATGTCTTATGCTGGGCTCACACCAAACGATTTTCACGGCTGCAAACTAAAAGCCGAAGTCTTTAGGAAATCTTAGGAGTTTAACTGGAGTAACAGCACGCTCCCGTCATCTTGATCGTTAGGTCTAAGCTGGTAATCTGCGCTGTTTAACGTCAATCTTTCCCTAGTCTTAGATCTGAGTCAATATCAAACGTGTTTCATATTATCGCAAGTCGCAGTGACAAAACACGATCACAACCAATATATGAGCTCTGACTAAAGCAGAAACAAGAATCCCGGCAGAACACCGGCAAAAACGGACGAAAAAAACAAAGAAGAAAAAAGACGAACAAGAAGCGGTGATGAAATGTCAGTGGACCGTCCAGAAAGAGCAGATGTTATTAAGAAGTAAATGTCTGCTGTGGATCATTTATGTGTTACAGTATCATGATCTAACAAATGAGAGAAGAATAGAAAACTCATTCATCCCTCCAGATTCTGATGAGTCGGTGTAACAGCTGGTGGAGATGCAAAGCCACACTTAATAATGATGATGTGTAATTCCCAGGAGGAAAACTCTCCCCTTGCTTGCTTTGCTGTGGGCAGATCAGCCCTGTTCGATATCAACTGACCAACATAGTACAATAATGCTAAAAGAATCTAGTTGTAGTCTTGTAAATAGTGACCCCCAAAAGAGCCACAGTCTTTGTCAAATCTCAGTCTGAGACTAGGCTGAGACTTAAAACTCTAAACATTTGTCGTTAGATGTGAGCTGGTAGTTTTCTAGAGTCTTTTGCAAATCTTTCTGAAGTGTTCTGGTGTAAGCCCAGCATAACTCTTACGCTACCTGATCTCATCCCATACAACTCTCCCATCATTAATATAAGATCATGGCAAAAACTGAATGTAACTCTGGACAGACATTAATGTTGTAACAAAACATTTTGTAATCAAAGCTAAAGAGATACACACAACATCAGCATGCCATTGTGTTGGGCCAGGCAGGAGACTTTATTTCTGGCTATACAAAAACAATAAACAATGTTCTGTAACTAGACTGAATCATACACACAAATTAATACATACACAATTGGATAAGACATATTTGCTAAGTCTGATCTAAGGAAGAACCAGCATTGGAAAAAGAAACACCCTCTAGATGAGGTGGCATCCATCGATTAGGTGCTCAAAGCACTGTCTTCCACTTTTTCACTTAGTCATTTTCCAAAAAGTCTTGCAGGTTATACATCAGGCTGTCAGTTTCAGAGCAGCAACTATATGGCCATTAGGTATAGAATAACAGACACTAAACTGCATTATTTTTACTTGACATATTACCTATAAAATGTGCCTTTTGACTAACCAGTGGGTAAATCCACAGAGACAATATTTCATGCTGTCACCCTGCTGACACTGTTTTTGAACACTCCAGCATTTAGACTGCGGTGAACAACAGTGATAGAAAAGGAGGGTACCTCTTATACGGTTAACAGGAAGTTTTGTTCTCTTAACTTAGCATGACTTCCAACTAAACTGCTGTAACTATAAATAAGTTGCAAAAGTCTCACAAAAGACAAAATGACCTAATCAACACCATGGCATAATTAGCCATGCCTTAGTCTTATATTACTAATACATAACATCTCACATCGCACTGACTGATTGGACTACAGCCCTTATCAGGCCCTAGGCACACATTCGTACAAACACACATACACAGCATGTACTTTCATGCTGATTGGTGGCTCATTAAGGTGAGAAGTGAACAGAGTAGACCAAAGAGGGAAAAAAATGGAAAAAGAGAAAAATGGGTACGTGTATTCACACAGACCCACACACACACCTAGAGAGAACACAATCACACCTACAGAGAGGGAAATTGATTTTGTCAGAACACAGGGAGATCAAAAGACTCATTATAATTGGTCTCTAAATGTGGCTGAGCTCACTCACTTTCTCGAGCACATACACCAGCCTACAGACCTCACCACACCAGCAAACACAAATCCACCTGCAACAGACCTGTTTGCAACTTAAAGGGAATGCATAGAGGAAAGGGGTGTTACATAGGTGTGCTGTAAAGTGATTACAAAAGGGCTTTGGGTGGGAGGATCGCCACCCTAAATAAATAAAATAAAAAAAAAAGGAAAGAAATGAGGACAACATAGTGCACAGAAAAAGCAATACACAGAAGAGGGAATGGTATAAAGGCTGGAGAATTGGGATATGAAAATGATCCTCCCATTATGAGGATTAATAACTATATATGCTCCTGGCCCTTTTCTCTCCTGAATCAAATTAATCACCACCGCTCCCCCTAGCCCAGACTTTCCCTCTGCTCATTCTGCTTTTATTTCACCCACCTCCACCTCCTCCCTCCCCTCTCCATCTCCTGCTCGTGCTAATTGGCCTATCTGAGGTGCCGACTTCAAAAGGCACCTGCTATCAAACACAGCACACGCAAAAGTTAAAAAGGACAGTTCTGGATGTATATGCGCATGCTAGATGAGCAGTGTATAGATTCAAGCCTTGCTCTTTCCAAAGCAATATGCATAAAAACCACCTCTGAATTCTGATTGACCAACAATTTTTTTATTATTTTACGGGAGCAAAAGTAACTAAACACAAGAAAACAAGCATAAACCACTTCAAAGTGAGGATTTAAAACAACATAGCTTAAAGGAGAAAGTGGGGATAAGCTTGCTGCCTAAAATCTTTTACACTACACTAATCGCTTTACAGACTCATAATAAATCTAAACAACAAGGCTGTTTACAGCTACAAACATCCTAATGAGAAAAACAGCATGCCTGACTATATAATTAAAATATTATAAAGCAGTAGAACTTGGCCCATTAAATTTTTTGAGTTTTGTGAATATTGTAAATAGAGCAAATAAAATATTCAAACATATCAGCAGCATATTAATTAGACTCGACTAAACCACAGACTCTCAATATATAGTAAGTCTTATTGAGAGGATACAGTCATGTGTATTCTTTATTATTTTTATTAATTATTATTTGACGCATAATAAATCAATTGTGGAAATCTTTTTCTACAAAATGTGTCAGAGTAGATGAAAATCTGCTTCCAAGCAGGCCTGTCACTGACATACTCCGATATCGGACAGAGATAAGTCTCTGTAACATGTTAAAAGCCAGCTGACTGGAATCAGATTTCAATATTACAAAAAGAAACCTGAAACTAAACTAAATAGTTTAGGACAACAGCTAATAATGGTTTCATTTTATCCTTGCTATAGATGAAAAGGATACGTCTAATTATCTCCAATCATAACTGCTTTTTACAGTAGCTTAAATTTGGCTGTATGACTGTTCTGGGATCTCCTTGCCTGAGGATGCAGTAGTGACCACAGAGAGTACCAGCGCTGTAACAATTTAGAAAAGAAAAAAATAAATTACTACTTGTCATACAATTAGATTTATGCTCATATTTATGTCATCTTGATCCCCTAAGCCTAATGATTATGTAATAATAGATAAAGAGTATGAAGAAATGACAGCCCTTTATAGGAAAATAGAATTAGAAAAGTTATATCTCTGTTTTCCTTATGGGTTTTGTAAATAAAAGCTTCTGAAGGCTGAGTAAAAGTTCATTTCTTTCAAATTCTTGAGAATATCATCTGTCTTTTTGTTGTCTTAAATTGAGAAAGCAGTTTCTGAGAAGTCGTTTTTTAAGGTAATTCATGTTTATTAATCTTTGCAATATTTCTTTAAATGCTACTTTTTGAACCATCAGATACATGGCACATTTTTAAATCTTTGTCAAAAGCATGTTAAGAGGAACCTGCAGCTTTGACTTTTGTTCGTGAACTTGGTAAGGTGGTTGATGCGAAGATGATTTCTCAGATTAGTTCTATGATATAAGCACTTCTGACTGCCACATTTCTGCTACAAACGGGCTCTTTCTTTTCATTTGGCTTAAAATGAAAAATGTTTCACACCTGCATTGTGGTGCTTGGCTTCTAAATTAAGTCTATAATATTATTTTCACCCAATTTTCACCAGAATGCAGTTGCTCTGATGCAAGTGAGTAGCCTCAAAATAAAACATTGTGTGGCAGCAAAACTCCTCTCATATGGCTTCAACAGACGAGCCAGTTTGCTGCTACATCAAAGAGCAGAAATTTATATGGGCATGTGGTATCAATGTTTGGTTTCACTCAAATATTCCCATAGAGATGAAATAAGATGCAGTTAATAATAATTGTGACATCTCTCGGTCAGTCGCAGTTTGAAAGAGAAGCTGTGGTAGAGGTGGCGACTGGCAGAAGAGGTAGAAAAAGGCTGAAAGTCTAATGCAGTTTTAACTGTGCAGTCTGTATGTGGTTTAATGTTTAGAAGTGAAACCGTTGATCAATCGGCTCATGTGGGCTGGCTCTGAGATCAGCTGATGTACTAAGATGGGTGATGAGTTTAGTATGTGGTCTGTCTGAACTTGCACTATATTAAATATAACAGATAACGCTGGGAAAAAATCTATCTTATTTAGTCAGAAGTCTCTCTTACTTCACTCAGTACAGGAAATAAGGGTTAAAATGATCATTTGTAAAATAATGGGAGTTAAGAGACGTTTGCTCATTTAAATTCTGGCATCTTCATTTGCAGGGGAGATGGCCCTGCATCCATATACTGATGAACTGAAAGTGTTGAAAGTATTGCATCTAAAAGAGCTGTGTGTGTCTCCCACCATCAGTTCTCTGCATGGTCAGAGGTCAACACCTCTGACTGCACAATAAGCACACAACCCTGTAGCATATCTGTTTCTGTGTGGGTGTGTATGCTTGAATATCCAACAGCTGGGCAGCTGATGAAAAGGAAGAAGGGTCAGGATGGGTCAGCAATGTCTTGGTACGATGTCAGTCTGTTTTTGAAAGGGAACTTTTGAGTGGGCAGCAATAAAAGAGGAGAATGAGCAGGCAAAGAAGATTAAAACTGTGCTCCCAGAGGTGAAGGGTAAGGAGAGCTCAGGAGGAATGTATCAGGCCTTAAGCAGTTTTTTAAAAAGAGAATGAAGAGGAAAGGGTAAAGGTTCAAGATGCACGACCAGAACTAGCTGTTTACTTAGCATCTGTGCATAGGAACACAGGAGTGAATACACAAGAGAGAAATGGTGGAGATTAAGCCACACATGCTCACTCACAAGTGCAGATGGAATCATAATGCTTACAAAACCTCAAAGCATAATCCCCTAGAATCTTTTATTCACAACCACAAAATTTCAGCAGATTTAAAACACGCCAGGGAAATCAACAACACCCACCTGTCCACCTCTTACAGCCCCCTCTTCCCAAACCACCTCGTACCCCTCCTTCATCCACATAGGCAGGCATACAGACAGGTGTGGGGCTATGAAAAGGCCACGGTGTCTTTATACACAGCACTCAGAAAAGGTTATTAGACATCATCCAGAACAGGCGGCTGTCTCAGCCAATAAAAAGAGGAGGCATGGGTGCAGGGGCCAAAACGAAGTTGGGGGAAGGGGTCGAATTATGGAGTGGCAGGCGGATGTTAGGATTCACTACACAGGTGAATGCAGATGGGACAGCTGCCAACCCTGACATTTAACTGACATCGGAGCTAGCATCGGCTATGTGTGCACGAGCTCCTGTTAATGTATATGACCTGAACAGGTCTCTGTGTGTGTGTGTGTGTGTGTGTGTGTGTGTGTGTGTGTGTGTGCTGGGAAAGAAAGCTGAAGGTCAAATGAAATCGCAAACACCCCCACACACACTGTTTGTTAGTTTGTGGTGTCCTGGTTATGATTTGAATATGGAGGAGTTAGAGCAGAAGGCTCAGTGACACTGGGACAAGGTGATAGGAGTGGACAGGTGTGTGTGTGTGTTTGTGTGAGCGCCTTGTGCCAGGACAGCAGGTGGCTAGTCAAATGACATCAGTGACCTTCTCCTTATCCATTCCTATACCCTCCTCCCTTTGTCTGTCTCCCCAATGAAGAGTGTTCTGTCATTGCACAAGTCACGGGCACACTGGGAAGATGAACCACCAGGTGTGAGTGGATAATTCATGAACTTGTGTGAGATTCTGTTTTGACACAACATCTCTGAATAATAAATGTTGAGTGCTTTGCTCAAGGAGAAGAAGAGGAGGTCCAACGGTACTTGACTAGATGTTTAAAAATAAAAAAAAAAAAGGGTGTGATATTCATACCTTTAGAGGCTGATGGAAAGATAGCAGAGAGTTGAATCATCCGAGGAGGAGAATGGGGGGGCAAAGAGAGACATTTTTCATTTTTACTGTGAAATGCAACACTATAGCAGCAACTTGTAAAAACACACAAACTTCACACTCACTCTTCGTCTGCGAGGAGAAGGTCAGGGTGAGTTTGGCAAAGAGCTCATTGTTTTCAAATTTCTCCTCTTTGGCTTTGACCCAGAAACTGTCCTCGGAGAGGTCTTCAGGTCCGATCTAAGACAGATTGTGGATTAGATGGGGAGACAAGTTGAAGGAGAGTGAGATGAATGGCATCTGTTAGAAAATCATTTCATCAAATTGTCTCAATTTTCCAAAAATGGTCATCTGTGCACCTGCCAAAGAATGAGTCTAGCAGATAACAAATTCAGCAGAACAAACGAGTTGGCAGGAGTCTGATGGTACAGGAGGGGAAGAGGAGGAAGGAAGAAAGGAAGCCACAAAGAGGAGAGAGAGAGCAGGATACATGTAGTCATTTTCTCTAATTGTACCATAGTCTTCACCATTAAAAGACTTGAGCTTGAGTTTCACACAAAAAAGTGGGTTCCCCCTTTCTCCTCCCCCATTCTTTCTTCCTTCCACCCATATTTGTATGCTCTTACACAAGTCACAATTAACTTTGCAGCTTTTTCCTTTACTTTCTGAATATTCTTATCGAGGGGAAAGGAGAATGCGAGAAAAGGAAACCCAGAGCGAGTGAGAAAGCAGGGGTAGTAAATTTAGAGATATCCGGCCTTTCATTATGGACAAAGCCTCAGGGATGGGTGTAGGACAGAAAAGACAGAGTGAGGAAAGGAAATGTGATATGGGGATGAGCTGAAGAAGCAAAAAAAGAAAGCAAGAGAGCGTGCAAAGAGGAGGATGAGACCAAGCCAGGGGAAAAAAAAAGTTAATTTAAATTACAAAAGAATACCGTCCTTTCTGGCAGCAATTTAATTATCTTTCAGTGGTGCAGTTAAAAGAAGAAGGCTTATTAAAACGCAATTTCTGTGACATCCTCGTCAAAACCCTCGCACCAGCCCAACAAAGAGAGTGAGAGAAAGAGAGAGGCTAAATGCTGATGAAGTCTGGTTTAGCCATTAAACAGTAGCTTTAGGCTAAAGAAAGACAGAGGGACGTTTTGATGTTTTAACCATCATAGATGAGAGGGAGGAGAAGAACATGAAGCACATAGTCATGGAATACACGTATGCATGCAAGTCACTTTAGGTCAAAATTTCACTGTTAAAGCTCCATTTCACATTTTGTCTCATACTGTTTTAAAAAATAAAAGCACATCCTGAGCTTATCTGCTTACTGTTACACAAAGATACTGTGTGATAAGGAAAAGCTGAGATCCAGTTTTATGTATCAGCTGATAATCACCTCATCTGAAATCTGAGAAGTCTTTTGCCTTATTCAACCTAATATCTGTGGCATGAGGTGCCAACCATTTAACCAAAATAATTTAACCAGGACATGAATTAGCATTTTAAATAAATAATCCAGATAAGAAGATTCAGTTTTTACTTTTTCTCAACGGTTTAACGTCAACAGTTAAATTCCAGACGACTGTGAGAACCATCTCTATCAGGACTCACCTTACTCCAGTTTGCTCTCTTCAGCTGGACCTCAGGCTTGTAGTCCTTCTTAGGCTGGAGCCCATATGGTAGTGAAGGTGGTGCAGGGGCAGCCCAGCCCCCCATGCCAAATGGCGGCGGTGGAGGCATACCCAGGCCCGGAGGTGGAGGAGGAATACCTGGGCCGCCGGGTGGGGGAGGTGGGGGTGGAGGTCCCATACCTGGCAAGGGTGGAGGTGGTGGCGGTCCAGGCATGCCAGGCAAGGGTGGGGGCGGTGGTGGCCCTGGCATGCCAGGAAGGGGTGGTGGTGGTGGTGGTGGTGGTGGTCCTTGCATGCCAGGGAGAGGCGGGGGTGGTGGAGGTCCTGGCATGCCAGGAAGGGGTGGGGGTGGTGGAGGTCCTGGCATGCCAGGTAAAGGTGAAGGAGGAATGCAAGCATGACCTGGTACAGGAGGAGGGGGTGGGACTTGGGGAACAGGTAAGGATGGCTGGCCTGGTAAGGGTGGGGGTGGAGGTGGCGGGGGCAAACCAGGTGTTGGCACGGGAACAGTAACCGTTACAACCTTTGTTTTGGCAACTTCCAGATCTTTAGACAGCTTTTGAATCTGCAAAGAAACAGACATCCAGCATCCATCATTAGTACTGGACACATCACTGGACTCTACGGCATCACACATCAGTGTGTCTTCACTGGACAGAGTATTTACTGAATTGACATTAATTTTTCATATACTTGGCAGTATCCATTCCCTGTGAATACACGTGCCAACAGAAGAAAGGAGAACAAAAGAGGGAAAAAAGTGATTACAGCATGGGAAAGAGTACGCTTTGGACGAGATCAAGAGAAAATACAGGACAAGGCGCTCTCAGAAAATCATCATCGCGGGAGGGAATTAAGTCCACAGAGAAATTCAAAAGAAATTTTTTAAGAGAGGGACCAACTTCTAAGTAAGAAGTGAAGCTGAAATAAATTTTTAATTCTCACACTGAAATACTGATTACAGTATTTACAACAGTGGGCACAATTTTTTTGGAGAAAACTGACCAAGTCATTAAAGTTGCATTAAATTTAGTCAGCTAATAAGAGATATTAAAGTTTAAATTTAAATATGCTATGTTCCATTTAAAGCGAATACTAGATGAAAAATGTGTTTCCTCCATGTCTTTTTATTTACAAAAAGAGAAACCGTGTGCATGTGTGTGTGAAAGGGTATCTTACAGCAGCAGTGTAACAAATTGTTGGTGTCGTTTCCTCAGATTGTGAAAAGAAGACAGTAACAGACGCATAGAGCCTCAGAAGCAG